>NC_133584.1:27456831-27756831 GCF_964106895.1 Numenius arquata
CGTAATTTATTTGCAGGCAGGTTGTCTCTTTGATTTACTGTATGTCTCCCTGGTAGGATTATGATAAATGGATTGTGTGGCTCTGGATGAGCTCGTCCGACACCACATACCCACGCTGGGTCAAGCCCCTTCGGAGCCTGAAAACCGAGGGGAGATGCTGGGGCTGGGTCTCCTCTGCAGGGAGGAGGGAGTCTTGGCCAATGGGACTTGGTCCTGGTGGCCCAAACTTTTCATCACCTCCTGAACTTTTCTAACCCCGATACGCTGGGTTTGCCGCACGTGTGTGTATACACCTAGGCTTGCAAAAATTTGAGCAGGTATTTTATCGGGCGCTTTCAGGCCCATCAACCAGCATATTTCAATTTACTGTGTCCTGATGCGGAGAGCGTTTGCCGCTTGTAATTAGAGCGCTCCATCCCGCAGCCGCAGCAGGCAGCGGTTTATTGATAAAGTTGTTATATAGTTGCTGAGCAAACACCCCCAAATCTGAGCTTCATTAAGTTATCGCCTGCCCTGCTGTGATGCATCTTCATTGCGCGCTGAAATCCATGCCATTGACGGGAGATCCCAGAGGAGGTCCGGGGCTGCGCTGTGCGGCCGCAGCTTAATGCATCCCGTCACAAATTGACACAGCATGCTCATCCTCGCCTGATATATATAAATTCTTTCCCTTTCCAACCGAAAGCTTGGAGTTTTTGTGGTTGGTGGTTTGTTTTTTTTTTTTGGGCCACCGCAAACCTTCTCATGCTGGCTGGTGCCTGTGGATGGTGGTGTCGTAGCTGAGATGTCTCTGCAGAGCAGGCTCGGCCGCTCCTCTCCCCTGAGAGGTTCATACAGACCCCAAAGCATCGGCGGTTTCCTTTAAAACGCAGGCGGAAAACGTTTCGTGTTGACTCGTTTTGTTGATGTTTAGCGCATCCTCTCCCTTCTCCGCTGGGTTTGTTATTCGGCGGGTAATCCTTCATAACGAACCGGCGGGAGATTGATGGGGAGAGCTCGTTATGCACTTCCAGAGCAGTTCCACCATCGTTCTGTAGCGGCAAAATGCACCATTAAAGGCAGAGAGCCATGGGAATGATGGGATGTAATTAGTTGGTGCCGTAATATTTTTGATTGAAAGTCTGTAGATACTGTAAGCGTCTCTTTCGGAAGCCGGCGCTCTGAGGCCACTCTTAAGGAGAGCAGCGCTTGCCAAAGGGGAGAGGCTGATCCTTCTCCGGCACCTTGGTCCCTATGGCGGAGCCGCACGGATCTTGTGTTCCTGCTTTTCTTTTTTCCCAGCTTAGTCTGAAGTTCGGGATATATTGAAACCTTGCGCGGGCAAACCCGGTCTGCATCCCTGGGATGTTGTGGTCAGAAAGCAGGGTCATGGGGAGCAACCTGGAATTACTCAGGCAACCTCCCGGTGGGTGCTTCATCTATGGGGAATGGTGAGAATTAAATTCCAGTTATTCCCCCGGCACCTGTGGGACTTTCCTTCCGTGGACATCGAGAGGTGTGATGCCAACCACCAGCCTATAGGTAGCGGTGATGAAAACCACGATGCAGCCTGGGCTCGGCTTGAAGTCCCGACAGCCACACAGGAAGGCAGGGCTTGTGGCATCACAGCAGTTAATGCTATTTAGCACTAGTCTTTGTAATAAAGCGCCTTGGCTCTGTTTCTCTATTGTTCCCTTTCCTCTGGTAATGTCGCCAAACTTGGACAGAAGCTTCCCAAGCTGTGCGTTTGCCTTGGGCTGATTTTGCGGAAGCTCTCGGGAGAGCAAGAGGGGGTAGAAGGAAAGCTTGGCGCTCACGAGCATGAAATAGGGGGGAAAATATGGTGCTTTGCTTATGAAAATAAGCCTTGCTTTCGTTCCCCCTTCAGAAAGTCACTCTGTGGGGCCAGGGCTGCCCAGGGGACGTGACCTGGGGCTGGACCTTGCACTGACCCATCGGTGCTTGCTCAGGCTTGCTTTGTGCACATCGGGACGAGTCTCTGAAGATCCCACCTGCGGAGCATCCTCTGCCCCTCTGGACCTCGGACCTGAGCCCCACCAGCCCGGGGCCACGCGTTCCCTGTCCCTCGCCCGACTGCTTCCCTCCCGCCTCCCCTCTCCCGTGCATCTCGGGGGGGGCTTGTTTCCAGCAGCTGGCATCCTTTCCAAATCTCCCTCTACCCATCTGTTGTTATCAAGCCTCCTCTCTCCTTATTTTGCTTAATTTCTATCTTTTTCCTCTTGGTTGTCTTAGACATGCCTGCGTCTCCCTGCATATGCCCAAGCATTTGCTTTCGAGTGCCTTAGGCTGGTTCCTGCCGTTACCTTCTTGCAGGAGCGAGAGCTCCTGCTTCTTGCTTTGGAGAGGGAGCGTGTCCCCAAGGCACCTATTGAGGAGCGGGGCACTCGTAGAAGTTTCTTCGTGGCCTCCCTGAGGAGAAAACTCGTCGTCAAATCTCTTTTCTTTCCAGGGGACAAAGTCGAAACGCCACCAAGTTGGGCTGATGTCCTTTGCCTCCGTCTCTCTCTGCCTGTAGCCAGACCCCACTCCCTGCCAAAGAGAGGTGGCACCTTCTCACGGCGTGATGGAGGGGAACCCTCCACACTGGGGAGGGTCGGGATTTCAGGAAATAAGTTCCACTTCCCATTTTGGCTAGTCCAGAAAGATTTTTCTGAAAGAGGCTTAAATCCTGTTGGGAAGGGTAGTTGGCAAGACGGCGTCAGCTGCTGCGAGATGAAGGCTCCCGCAGCTACTCTCACCCCAAATAACTTAATTTTTCCCCCTGCCGCATGAATGATGCCAGCCCACCCTTCGCCCCTCCGAGATGCAGCTTATCCCGCCGCAGGCATCGGCTCCGGCCGCGTCTGGCCCCGCTTTGCCCGGGAGAGTGTGGGGAGGCCGGGGACGGCGGCGAGTCCTCCCTGCCTGGATCGCGCCGGTGCCATCACAGATGGATGCGCTGCTCGGCGGCGAGGATGCTGGTGCATTCTAATTGCTGGCATCTTTACTCGTTACGAGTGTAATTGTGAGTAGACGTTTGTTTTTGTATTGATAATTAGGGACTGGAACAGATGGCGAAGGCTTAGTTTAAAGTAATGTGTCCATTAAAGAAAATCTACTGTATACAGCTGAAGATTCTTCACTCTGAGAGCTCAGCTCGCCCAAGCAGAGCTCGTCTTCTCCCTAACGAGGGCTTCAGCCATTACAGCCTGGTCAACTGCCTTCCGTGGAGGCTCGGGTTGTGAAGATGAGTGTGTCGAGCTCCCTCCCGGGCAGAGCATCCCCTGTTGTGCCTGGATGCAGGCGTGGAAGGAGGAGGGCTGGAGGAGCGGGACCTTGAGCAGACGAGATGGGGAGGGCAGCATCTTGCTGGGGGCTGAGCCCGTCTGTGGCAGGGTGCAGGCGCCGGCACTGCCTGGTGCAGGTGGACAGGCGGCAAGTGGTTCTCCTGACGTGGCTAACGATGCTGTGCTGGATGACGGAGGTGACGGGGAGGTGGTGTCCCCCCTCGGGGGGCTGCCCAGGCTGGGGGGGATGAGCGCACCTCTCCCAGCAGGACCCCCCTGCGCCAGGCAGGGTACCGGTTAATTAATACCCAGTGCCAAATAACGAGGACTGGTCCTTGGAGCAGGACGAGGCAGGCGAGAGGTGCGAGGTGTCCCTGTGGCTTCCCTGCTGATTAATGATGCTCAGGTGCTGGTCCATGGCAATCCCTTCGTTAGCAGACAGAGCAAAGGGATTTCACTGCCTGTCCCTCCTTTACCTGTTCGCCGGGGGGACGATCCCCGTGTCCCCCCGCCCCCCCCCACCAGCAGCAGCCCAGGGATGGAGATGTAGGTGCTGGGTGTCCCCGCTTTCTCAGCAGGATCTTGGGGCAAGGGGTCTCGGCGTCAGCAAAGCACCCCCTTGCTGGAGGAGGGTGCTTGGGCAGAGCCTCAGCCCCCAGCTGCCTGGCCATAAGTGTCCCTGCGGGCTTTCCCCCCAGGGTCACGGCGTCACTCACACGTCCCAGAAAATGAAATCAAATCCAAGATTTCCTCCGAGAGGAAATAGCGGAGGTCAATGGGAAGTTGCTCAGCCGAGCCCTTCTGGTGCCAGGACCTCTGTAGTCACGGGGTTTGGGTGAGCTCAGCAGGAATTTGAGCTGATGGGGGGGATTTAACTATTTAATTTTATTTTATTTAAAAAAAAAAAAAAAGCAACCAAAACCACCACCAAACCAAGCTATTTTGCTGAGTTATGGCTCTTCTTGTATATGGCAGTGGCCTTGGGACAGGAGATAGTCTGTCGAGGATCAGGTTTTTAGCGGTGGCTCTCAGCCCTCTTCTCCCTTTGGTCTGGAATTCCTTTCGGAACATTTGGAGTTGTTGAAGTGCAAGTTATGCATCTGAGTTGGAAACTTTGCGAGCGCCACCTCCCTGGCCACAGGCCACCCAGCCCCCTCGTGACTCCAGGAAACCTCCAAAGTGAAAGCTTCTCTGTGGTTCTTTTCCATTTATTCATTTGTTTCTCTATTTAATTAGTTATTTTGAAGCCTCCTGCTCGGCTGCTGTGTGCCTTCCTGCTTTGTTTCCGGAGCGTGGAGCCCTTGGGGAGGAACAGAAGAGGAGGGAAGATTTTGGGAGGGGACCCCCAGCTGCCGGGAGAGATCCCGGTGGATGCCACCTTGGAGTGGGGTCAGTCCTCGCGTGCTGTACTTTGTCAAGCTGTCACTGTCCCACTGAAAAAAAAAAAAAAACACCTGGGGAAGGAAGCTGTAAGTGTGTGGAACAGGCAGGGAGACGATGGGATGAAAAATCCCTTGCCAGGAGGGTCTTTCCCTCCGGCTGAGCATGTCCTTATTTACTGTGGAGGGTGGGTGACCTGGATCCGGGGACCACGCTCCCCATGTCACCCTGGGCTCTGCTGCCTCAGTTTCCCCTGCGTGGGCACAAGGACACCCCCTTTGCTGCGGGGAGAAACAGCCAGTGTTTTAGGGGCTCTCGGAGCATCCCTCCCCACCTAGCCCCGCCAGGAGGGAGATGTTTGCAGGGCCTTTGGCTTCCACCTCCTCATCCATTTATGCACGGGCACGTCTTCCTGCTTGTTTGAAGGGCCATAGCGAGGATTAATGACCGCTTAACGAGGAGCGGGGCTGTGGGAGAGGGAAGGAAAGCTCGGTGAGAAGGCAGGAGGGGGGGGTGGGAGCAGAAACTCGCTGGGGGGTCTGGAGCGGGAGCCCCCAGCCCCGTCAGAGGGGGCTCCGGGGAGGAGATGCAGGTGGGATGCGTCATTTTTAGCTGGCTTCTGCCAAAAAGGACGGGGCTGAAGATGCTGCGGTGGCACGAAGGACGCCACGTTTTTCTGTTCCCTGCAAGGACCAGGGGTGAAACATCTCCTCTCCGAGGACGGCGTGGGCAGGAACGGGCTGAGCACCATGCCAAGCCATGGCTGCGGGGGGGCTGTGGGCTTTGAAGCCCCCCCCAGCAGTGCCACAACAGCATCCCGGGACACGTTAGGGGGGCAGGAGCTCTGTGAGCTCCCCAAGCGCCTTTTCACTCCATCTCTCCAGGCTCCCCCTGCCTCCGTGGCCTCGCTCACCTCTCCGGGAGCCAGGCCGGGATTTCGGGAGCGGGGAATGTTTATCACTCGTGGCAGGGTGGGGAGTTCCCGGTCACGCTTCCCCGGCTTCCCATCCCGGAGCAGCTGGCAAAGGGAGGGGTGGGAAGATTAATCGGAGTTTTGTTTCCCGCTTGCCATTGCTGGAGCGGGCGCGGAGAGATGAAAAGCGGCAGTCCGGTGGCGGTTCACGTTCGTGGGCCGAGTTTTATTTCCTGACCTTTATTTCTCCGGGTGCACCCCTTTTCCTGGCGCTGCGAAGCTGCCGGGAGTACCTGGGAGCACGGGGGGATGCTCGGCTCTGCCAGCCCCGCCGGCGGCGCATCTCCTCCTCCTCCCCCCGTTTGGTTGAGACACAGGAATCGAGGAAATTAATCTGCATGTCTGCTTGCTGCAAACAAATAAATAAAACCTGGAGGATTTTTCCCATCTGTTTCTATATGTTGTTGCTCTCACTATTATTCTTGTTGAGTTTTGGGTTGGTTTTTTTTTGTTTTGTTTTGTTTTTTTTTTCCTTAAAGAATAAAAATAGGGAAATGTCAGCTGTGTTACGGCTTTTCAATATTTCCCACCAAATCCCTCCATCAAAAGACCCCCAGCAGAGGAACACCGCTCCAACAATGCGATTTTTATTTGCGTGTTTGAAATGGCTCTGCCAAATAATAACTGCGTGCAACGACAACTCAGGGCACCAGACAGATGTAGTACATAAAGTGGGATGTCTAGCGTCGTGGAGCGAAGCGAGGAGCTGCCAGCGAGTCAGATGGGACCCTCCAAAAAGCCCCTCGGGAGGCGCTGGGGGAGAGGGTGGGCTCTGCCTGCGGGGGGAGACTTTCCCCCAGCCTCTTGCTGCTTCCAAGGGGCTTAATGCAATCTTTATTCCTTCGTTTCTGAGCAGCTCCAAGGGCCGGATGAAAGCAACAGAATGTTTTCCTGTGGTCCTGTGCTCGTATCATCATCGAAAGCTTGAGGAGTAACTCGTTTGCTTTCCTTTTCTTGTGTTTCCTCAGAAACCTTGATGGATACGCGGACGGCGACGGCCGAGCTGGGCTGGACCGCCAACCCTCCTTCTGGGGTAAGTGCCCCTCATCCAGCGGATCCTTGTGCCATCTCGTGGGCTTCACACTATTTATCTTGAAACACTGGTGGGGAGCTGGGGAAGTGGCAGTGGGAGCAGCGGTGCCCCATTGGGCTGGTGTGGGGCGGGCAGGGCATCGCTGTGCCGAGCTGCACGGTTGGTCCGGGGCTCAGCATCCCTTCCCTGAGCTGTCCCGGGGTCTCAGCGAAGATGGAGCTTTTCTCCATCCCCATGCTCTCTCCTGCCCTGCCTGTCCTCCTCCCGGGTGAAGGGTCTGGCCCCATCACTGCTCTCCATCCCCCTGCTCACGCCTTGCCTCTCCCTGTGCCAAAAGCCTTGTAATTAGGAAACATTAGCAGGCTCAAAACAGCTTTCATACCTGGAACATCATCCGTAATTGCACTCGGCAGTGCTCTTCCCTGGCTATTAATGTCACTTTTATGAAGTAATGAGGAACAAAACACCCTGAGGCACTTAAAACATCTTTTTATATAATACGAGCCTTTGAGGAATGGAAGCATAAAATAACCTGACTCGCGTTCCCCTGGCAGAGAAAGTGAGAGACGGAGCCGGGGGGAGAGAGGAGCGGTGGTGGGAGGGGATGTGAGCTGATGGATGGGCATCGCGGTGGGACAGGCAGCCGGTGACGCAGGGACAGGTACGGCACCAGGGTCTGTTCCTGGGGTTTCCAGGATGTGGCACCAAAGGGAGAAGGCTGCCAGCCCATGGCTTTGTTAGGGTGTGACTGGCCTGGCTGGGGCTTCAAAAGAAATGAGGTTGTACACCGTCACCAAAGCCGAACCACGTACTCAGTGGGCACAGCATCCCCTCCAGGCACATTGGAGGCCCTTGAATTGCTTTGGAAAAAAATCTGGACCCCAATAAAGCACTGGCAAAATGCAGGGGGGCTGCGCGCAGGTGATGGAGAGGGGATATTAAATAGCTGTCTGCAGCTGCCACGGCTGACAAGTAAGGCACAGGGGTCTTGTCCTCTGCTGAGCGGCAGAGCGAAGCATCTCCCAAGCCTGCATCCCACCGTGGGCATCCCTGCATCCTGGCTCCCAGTCTCCAGCCCTGCCTCGCAGCATCTCGGGGTGCCCTGGGCCTGTCTGTGGGGTGGTCCGGCGTTAGCTCTCTGTCCTTTGCTCCTCTGGGAGCTACTGGTGAGTCTTCTCCTTTACAGGAGCGTGTATTAGATCTTCCACAAAGTATTTTAACACACCAAGTCATAGAATCATAGAATGGTTAGAGTTGGAAGGGACCTTAAAGATCATCGAGTTCCAACCCCCCTGCCGTGGGCAGGGACACCTCCACTAGAGCAGGTTGCTCAAAGCCCCGTCCAGCCTGGCCTTGAACACTTCCAGGGATGGGGCAGCCACAGCTTCCCTGGGCAACCTGTTCCAGTGCCTCACCACCCTCACAGGAAAGAATTTCCTCCTAATATCTAACCTAAATCTCCCCTCTTCCAATTTAAAACCATTACCCCTTGTCCTGTCACTACATCTCCTGACAAAGAGTCCCTCTCCGGCTCTCCTGTAGGCTCCCTTCAGATACTGGAAGGCTGCTCTGAGGTCTTCCCGGAGCCTTCTCTTCTCCAGGCTGAACAACCCCAGCTCTCTCAGCCTGTCTTCATAGGGGAGGTGCTCCAGCCCTCTGATCATCTTCGTGGCCCTCCGCTGGACCCATTCCAACAGGTCCATGTCCTTCCTGTGTTGAGGACTCCAGAGCTGGACACAGTATTCCAGGTGGGGTCTCACAAGCGCAGAGGGGTAGAATCACCTCTTGTGACCTGCTGGCCACGCTTCTCTTGATGCAGCCCAGGATGGGGTTGGCTTTCTGGGCTGCCAGCGCGCACTGCCGGCTCATGTTGAGCTTAAGTCCTTTATTTCAAAGACATAGGGTCAGTCCGCAGCGGGTGTTGGAGTGTCTGACTTCACCTTATGAAGTCTCCTTGCTCGTGGACTGGGCACAGAGCATCTTAAAGTGCATTTGGGACTCCTGGAGTGACCCCCCCGCCGTGGGTATCATGTCCCAGCCAAGGCATGTTTTGGAGTAGATTGAACACCAGTTGGAAAGAAGCCATGTCTTCCTCTCTCTCCAGGCATGCAGTAGTCTCCATGAACTGCCCGGTTACAGCGCTGGGCTTTAGGGTTTGTCCTGTTTAACAGTTCACAACAAGTATTTGAGAGCAGATTTGTGCTGCTTCTTGGCTTGTCCGGCGATAATGGCCAATATTTGTGTGTGGGTGCCAGGGAGGGTAGGGGATGACCATGGGGCAGACCGTGACCCATCCAAGCAGCCTGGTGTAGAGATACCGAGATACACGTGGAGATTTCTGCTTGTGTTGGAGTTGACGAAGACCCCAAATTTAGTTGGTCTTTCCTTGTTTCTAGTCTTCAATTCCCAAAAGCAGCCACCCTAGGGCTGTGCTATTTTATTTTTTTTTCAGCCCAAGCTGCTGAAAACTGGGGTAAGAAACCAAAAGCTTCCCTTCTGCCCTGCCTTCCTCCATCCAGAACATGAGAGTGTGCTAGCAGCCGTGCTTTGGGGCTTGGCAGCAGATGACAGCATTGTAGGAACAAGCGAAGAAGAGAGGAACCAGAGAGGGGAACAAAGAAATGAGAGGCAGAAGAGCAGCAGCCATCTATAAACGGGACCTTCCCGCTCCTTGGGGCAGGAGGGAGGAGATGGGAGGATGGGAAAGGGGCTCCTGGGTGCTGCTGGGGTGTCAGCTCCTTCTCCTAGGCTCCTCTCATCTCTCCTGGGGCTGGAGGGACAGGGGATTGATGAGCCACCTCTCCTAGCACTGGGGCTGCCATCAGAATGGGCTCTGTGCAGGCTTTGGGTCCCTTTGGGTGGTGGCATCTCCCCATGGCGTGCTGAGCTCCGGGAGTGACTGTTCACCCTGGCTTTGCAGATGCACCCCGGGTCTCAGGGAGGGCTGCTGACATTAATTCCAGGGCACGGATACCCGCTGGACAGCAGGGGCTCTGGAGTGGGTACTCAGTACTGGCTCCAGTGGGATGTGGGCTCTCCTGCTCTCCCCGATGGATGTGCTTGAAATCTCAGCAGAGACAGAGAAGAACGTTGTCTTAATCCCCAGCTCCCTGTGAATTATTTAGTGGGATCTCGTCAAAACGATGCGTTTCTCGCTGTTTGAGCATCGATGGCAGCAGCCACTGGCACCACAGGGCTTTCAGCCATGGGAACCTGCTGCTCTTCAGTGTGGGAGAGCTCAACTCAAGGGATGCCCAAGGAAACACTAGGATCAGAGGGTACAGCAAAGGGCTACGAAGATGATTAGAGGACTAGAACACCTCTCTGCTGAGGAAAGGCTGAGGGACTTGGGTCTTTTTAGTCTGGAGAAGAGAAGACTGAGGGGGGATCTGATCAACACCTATAAATACTGAAAGGGTGGGTGTCAGGAGGATGGGGCCAGTCTTTTTTCAGTGGTGCCCAGTGACAGGACAAGAGGAAACGGGCACAAACTGGAACATAAGAAGTTCCATCTCAACATGAGGAGGAACTTCTTTCCTTTGAGGGTGGCAGAGCCCTGGAAGAGGCTGCCCAGAGAGGTGGTGGAGTCTCCTTCTCTGGAGACATTCAAACCCACCTGGACACGTTCCTGTGGGACCTGCTCTGGGTGGACCTGCTCTGGCAGGGGCTTGGACCAGATGATCTCCAGAGGTCCCTTCCAACCTCTGTCACTCTGTGATTCTGTGATCTGGCCCCAAACTCTCATGAGGGTTTTCCAAGTGGCATTTCGTGTCGTTACCAGCCGTGGGCAGCCCTGTGTGCTGGGAACCTGAAGTGCGACAGGGTCCACTGGCAGGTTTTGGCTGAGTTTTGAGACTCTGTTTGTGAGCGCCCCCCCCCCCCAAAAAAAAAAAAAAAAGAAAAAAAGCAGCAAAGAGCAGGGGATGCTCGGTGGAAGGAGCCGGTGAGAGAGCCGGCTCCCTGATGGGCACCGTGAATAAAAGGATGGTGGGTCAGGTCCCCAGCCGGGTTGCAGGAGCCGACGGGTGGGATGAAGAGGAGAATTCCCGCAGGAAAGGCAGCGTCACGCCGGTGGGCGAGCGCTGGAAGCGAGCTCGTTGTCTGGCGTTAATTGGATGACGGGGCTGCAATGCAAAGCCCAGGTGGGAACGGGAAACAATGCCAACCCCCTCGGTCGGGGAGGACCTCGCAGCTTTCTCGTGTGAAAAGGTGTCTGGTAATGAATGGGCGTTGAATTCCATACGTCTTCTCCGGAGGGGGAGAGGGGTTTTTTTGCAAAGCTTTCATGGCGTGGGATGAGAAGGGAGAGCGCTCGGCTGGATGCGGGAGGTTTTGTTGCCGATTTGGTAAACATCGCTTAACAACAGCCTTGAGCTGTGATCTTTGCTTTAAGCTTAGCAGAGCCGAGTAGGTGGACCCCGGGGGCAAGCGTTCTGCTGTGCTCGTTGGCAGCGTGCAGAGGACCCTGCTTCCAAAAGAAAAGAAAAACCTGCACTTTTATTTTATTTTATTTTATTTTATTTTATTTTATTTTATTTCTTTTACATCAGGGCTGTGGTTTTACAAGGGGCGGGGGGGAAGCTTGGGGAGCAGGTGAGGAACGTGGTTGCTTAAATGGAAAATGGAAGAGGGGAAAAACTGTAAGGGGTGCAGGGTCGGCTGTGGTGCGTGGGGAAGACACACCGCGACGGGGCAGGTTGTTGTCACCCCGTCGTCACCCCGTCGTCACCCCGTCTCCCATGGTGCCCCCACCTAAGCCCCAACACGCGTGAGCGCTGCCGTAGCCTCGCTCCTGGAAATTATGCATGATATTCAGAGTGCTGCTTAAAGATTGCCATATGAATAATGCTGTTAGGAGGAGACTGTAAACATGGATTAGTTAAAATGAATGGATTATGAGGTTGTAAATCTGTCTGTGGGACTCTAATGCCATCATAGACTATTCACAGTTTGCCGCTGTCCCTTAATTGAAATTGTAGCCTGGATTATATTAATGTCCTTCTATAAATCGAATTGCAAATCTATATTCTCTCTCTCTCCGTGGCGGTAATGTTTTATTTAGTTAGTTTTCTTTGCCGGGGGAAGTGATCCCATTGTGCTGAGAGCCTGGGGTCAGGCTCGCTCTCCAGCCTACGTGCTGGCTTGGGCTTTAATGAAGCCGCAGCCTCATGTGCTGCTTTCCCTCCCGCCTCCGGGTGCCTGGACCTTCTTTCTTCCCGTTTTTATGTCCTCTCAGGGTAGCTAAGGCCATTGCCTGTGTGGAAAAAGATGTTTTACCATCTGCTGGTAGCAATGGGGAGAGAGAGCAGGCATACAGGGGCAAGAGGGCGAGGATTTCCTCTGGTACTGGCTTGGGTGGTGTTTCTGCACGTGCATCATGTCTTGTGTGCATTCCTGGTCCCCTCTGGGGCTTCGGGACCCTCCTTTCTGCCCTGTACAGGGTGAGTGGCACCTCCGTGGCTCATGGGCCACTGCCGGTCCCTCTGTCATCCTCTCACGGCCTCTCTCCATTCTCCTTTCTCCAGTGGGAAGAAGTCAGTGGCTACGACGAAAACCTCAACACCATCCGTACGTACCAGGTGTGCAACGTCTTCGAGCCCAACCAGAACAACTGGCTCCTCACCACGTTCATCAACCGGCGTGGAGCTCACCGCATCTACACCGAGATGCGCTTCACTGTGCGGGACTGCAGCAGCCTCCCCAACGTCCCCGGCTCCTGCAAGGAGACCTTCAACCTCTACTACTACGAGACAGACTCTGTCATTGCCACCAAGAAGTCCGCCTTCTGGACGGAGGCACCCTACCTCAAAGTGGACACCATTGCTGCTGACGAGAGCTTCTCCCAGGTGGACTTTGGTGGCAGGTTGATGAAGGTGAACACAGAAGTGAGAAGTTTTGGGCCTCTGACCCGCAATGGCTTTTACCTGGCTTTCCAGGACTATGGGGCTTGTATGTCTCTGCTGTCCGTCAGGGTCTTCTTCAAGAAGTGCCCCAGCGTGGTGCAGAACTTCGCCATCTTCCCGGAGACGATGACGGGAGCGGAGAGCACCTCTCTAGTGACTGCCCGTGGCACCTGCATCCCCAACGCCGAGGAGGTGGACGTGCCCATCAAACTGTACTGCAACGGGGACGGGGAGTGGATGGTCCCCATCGGCCGCTGTACATGCAAGGCCGGTTACGAGCCGGAGAACAACGTGGCTTGCAAAGGTGAGGTCGGCCTTGGGTAACAAGGTGTTTTTATTGTTTTTAAGCTCTGCTTAAGAAAATATGCGTCCCCAACCGCGCTGTTGTGGGGAATGTCTGGTGTGAAATTGGCTCTGCACCATTGGCTCTGCCCTGAAGCGGTTTTGCTCCGGGGACCAGGCAGGGATGTGGGGAGCAGTGGTCAACCTGTGGCTTCTCGGTGCGCTCCGGTCGGTGGCCAGACTCGGCGAGCAGCGTGGCGAGGACGCGGGTGCCGGTGTGGCCACCGTTGCGAGGCCGCTGGAAGCCGCCTCTGTGATCTGCTGCCTTCAAAGTGCCGCGCGGGCCGGCGCTTGCCGGCTGAGCCGCTTTCATCTGCCTCGTTATTTCCCCAGCAAAGCTGCGGGAGCCGGGCAGCTGCCGACGGGCCCGGCTGCAGCGAAGCCGCTCTGATTCTCGGCATTAATTGGAATTTTTTTTGCTGGTTTTTGTGGGTTTTTTTTCTTTTGGGTTCCCCCAGCCACGCCGCCAGCACGCTGCTGCCTGCTGGAGTCCTCCGCAGCACGGGATTATAAATATGGAAATAGCGCTCGCCACTTTTCATCTCCTTTCGCCGTTCTGATGAATATTTCCCAAGTATCGTTGGAGGATTATTTTATTTTTTTTTTTTTTTTTCTATTAGCTTTACTCGCTGCCCTTTCCCTCTCCTCTCCCAAGTTAAGGTGTTGTTTTTGTACGCTGCTTGGAAGGAGGGAAGAGGAGGGGGCTTTCTGCATGAGAAGCTAGCCCCGTTTCATCGGTGCTTTCCAAATAGCTTCTAGAAGGTGGGCACCACCAGGTCAAGGATGGGTTGGGAAGAAAGAGAAGGTCGAAGGCTGGTGTCAAAGTGCTTTAGGGCTGGTTTTGAAGGGGGAATAGAATCATAGAATGGTTAGAGTTGGAAGGGACCTTAAAGATCATCGAGTTCCAACCCCCCTGCCATGGGCAGGGACACCTCCCACCAGACCTGGTTGCTCAAAGTCCCGTCCAGCCTGGCCTTGAACCCCTCCAGGGATGGGGCAGCCACAGCTTCTCTGAGCAACCTGTTCCAGGGTCTCACCAGCCTCACAGTGAAGAATGTCTTTCTGGTATTGAATCTAAATCTCCCTTCTTTCAGTTTAAAACCATTACCCCTCGTCCTATCACTACACTCCCTGAGACTCCCAAGAGTCCCTAATATGTAATGAGTAATGGATGAACAATGGAAAGAGGTCTTACTTGGACCTCTTTTGGTGCAAGTGGCAACACGTGTAGCACCAGGCTTGGCTGTGATGCTCCTTGGGGTGGCCACCATGTTGTTTCTTCTCCACCTGTAACTCCAGGTGTATGAAAATGGCAAAGCTGGGATTCAAGCTATGGAGAAACTTGTTTATTCATTAGCTTTAAACCTGAGAACTTGTGTAGGTTTTCACCGTGACAAACCACATCCCTGCCTGGCCAAGGTGGGAATGGTGATGCTTTCCCATGCCAGGGCTCCAACAACTGGGAAACCACCACAATCTGTGCAGTCATGTGTTGCTTTCACATTGAGCAGCAACGCTGGTGGATTCCTTTGAGTTTTGTGATTAACCCTCAACATGGTTTTGTTCCCACCAGGAGATGGTCTATTCCCTTGAGGAGCTGGAGGGCTCTTTGCAAACCAGAGTGTTCCTCTGCTATTGAATAAACAAACAGAGAGTGCACATGCTTGTATGGCAAAATGACACTTTCTCATCATGAAAAAATAAATACTAATTTTAGCTAAAGACTGGAACTGTCATTTTGCCAGAAATGTAGGGAAACAATGACAATGTAAAGCTCTTGCATGTTTTGGTGGTGTTCACCTTTCTATCTGCTGATAGGTTGAGGTCTTGAGTGCCTCTGTATCCCTGGTAAGAGCATGCTGCCCCTACCCAGTGCTCATAGTTTGGGGCAGGGATGGAGGAGGATGGCAGGACAGGCTCAGGGTGGGTGTTAGACCCATCTCCGTGGCTTTTTTTGTTTCCTTTTCTTGTGCAAACCCCCACGTGGTCATGATGTGTTCATGCTGTCGGGGCTGTGCCGAGCAGAACCCTGTGCATCGGGAAAGTGCTGAGTTTTCTGTCCCGCAGAGCCCGTCTCCAGCCGAGCTCCCATTCCTTGGTGGTGCTGATGCTGAAGGAGAAACCCCTTGTGCCACCCAAGTGTGGGCTCTGTGGAGATCCCGACAAGCGTTTAGCTTTGGCATGGGGAGCACGCGTTTGGGCTCCCTGAGGAGGAAATTCAGGATCCTGGCAGGTCTAAGGGCATAGAAATGTCCTTTATGGGTCAGCCAGCAGCATTTGGGTCCCCCAAGAGCACCAAAGTATGCTGTGGGTGCAGACCAAGCAGGTGGTTAAATGCCACCAAGCGCTTGTGTGATGACAAGACCATCCTTTATGATGACCTCATGAGCATGGTTGGGCACTGGTATGACGCTGTCTCCAGAGCAGAGCTCCGATTCCTCCCTTCTTCCAGTCTTGTGAGAGTATTTCCCAGTTCCCACATCAGGAGGATGGACAAGAGACTGGGATCTCTAGAGGTCCCTTCCAGCTCTGACAATTCTGTGGCAATCCTGCTTTAGCAGGGGAGTTGGACTAGATGATCTCTAGAGGTCCCTTCCAACTCTGACAATTCCGTGATTGTGCACGGGACCTGCATGTTTGAAGGTCCTGCTTAACACGGTGAGGAACCCCAAACCAATAAACCTGCCAGCCCCTCCTGGAAGTTCTCTAAAACCAGTCCTAAAAGCCTGAGCCAGGGCTTACGTTAGGGCAGTTGGAAAATTAACTGCGTTCGAGTAAAAATCTGATCTTGGGTTGGACTCTGGCTTCTTGGTAGCTCATGTGAACCCTTTGGCCGTCAAGCTCCTCCTTGCATCCCCGTGGACTTTGGAGACCACGAAGGAAGACCTGAGCCCACTGCTGCCCTTCCCAAAGGTCGATGGGGCAGGAGGTGGCACGTCACAAGGTTTAGAAATAATAAGTTTTTGGTTGTCTATTTTTCTTTGTGCTCTGGAAGGGGTTGAATTCCCCTGCCTTGTTCACCTGCTGGATTCTCCTTGCAGGGATGCTTCCAGGATTGCATCCCAGCTCCCGGGAGGCACATGCTCCTGACATCTGCTCAAAGCCTTCATCAACCTGAGATGAGCCACTTAACAAGCCCGGGGGAATTGTCACCAAGGAGGAAAAAAAAAAAAAAAAGAAAAAAAAAAAATCCCTCAGTAAATTGAGGCTGAGAAAATGGGCTTAATTCCACCGCGGTGGGGAAAAAAATCGGGTTGAATTATTTAGCTCCCCCGCCCCGTCCCTCTCTCATCCCTCCCACCCCCAGGGATGGAGGCTGTGCCTATCACGGGGCTATTAGACCGGAGCGGTTCTGTTCTGACAGCAGAGCCGGGGGCCGCCGAGGGATTCATTAATACCAGCTTTTATCGGCACTTAGCCGCTCGCGGGAGGCACAGGCAGAGCGCAGGCTTCATGCGGGGCTATTTTGAGTCCCGAATTGATTATAGTCATGTTTTAGGGTCAAGAGTGATGGGGTGGTAGGGAGGGGGAGGGTGGTCATTACCACCACAACGCTAAGATGGGCGTGGGAGGGAGGGGAGATTTTCTTTAATTGATCTGCCCCGTTACTTGTTTCCATCCTGGGCTGGTGGGGATTTGGCACTACCAGACCTCCTGGCTGGTGGGAAGCTGCGTTGCTCTCAGCTGGGTGATGGCACGCCATGCCCCAAAGCCCGGTGGGACTCATCCTCTTTGGCACCTCGTCCCGGTGAGAGCTGTGGGTCAGTGCGAAATGGAGGCTGTTACTGAACCCACAATGAATAATTCATCTGGTGCGAGAGCCCACGCTCCGTGCGGGTTGATATTAAATCCATTCGTCTTGCTCTGCCCCGTCCCTCGGCCTTGCTTTATGGCTTCCCTGCGTGGTCAAGGTGCAATGCATCATCGTGCTGGGGAGGAGGTGGGAGGAAAAGCGGGGAGCACTGGGAGGCCGGAGAAACTGTTTGAGACCTTGGATGAGCATGCCGGGCGGATTTTGCTTGTTCTCTTTGAGGAAGATTATTAAACCCTTTCTCTGCTGGTGTTTACTCTGAAACCTAATGACAGCAAGGTAACCCCTCGCTAGAATGACGGCAGTTGTGCGTCTCTTGGCTTTTATCCCTTTGGAGGCTGAGGATGGGGCACTGTATTTGTGTCTACTGGAATCAAGCTGGCTTTCTCTGATCTTCCCAGTACCAGGTGGTAACTCAGTTGTATTTTCCTTCCGGTGAAGGAAAAAGTTGGGAGCTAAAGCAGCTTTGTGCTGAATTTTTACTTTGTATGTATAAACCCAGGGAGAGGAGGGGCGAGAGGGCGGTCCTGCTGCTTCCCAGGCTTGAGTCTCGATTTTCCCCTCCTGGCAAATTCCTGGCGTAGTGCGGTCGGGAGCCTCCAGCCTGCCACGGCTCGGGATAACGAACCCACCTGCTTGCTATGAAGAGTGGAATAAATAAATAAATAAATAAATAAAATCAAAATAAGAACAAAGCTGGGCTGAGATGCAGAAGCCGCTCCTCGAGCATCCTTGGTCCCCAACCCCATCTGCTCTCAGGTCCCCCAGCCCTTCTTCAGCCACCGACCGATGCGCCGGGCTGTGCCCAGCCTTTGCCAAACCTGTGCCTGGGTTTATTTTGGTTTTCTTCATCCCTTGGGTTTCTTTGTCTCCTTTCTCTGCTTGTCCTTCCCTCCCGCCTCGTGCCTGGAAAGCTGGATTTGGGAAAGGGGCAGTGGCGGGGGGGGGGGGAAGCACATCCCAAGAGTTGAACGTCAAGGAGCAAGCAGCCCCATGCTGGTCCCCCCCCCGTTATCCTCCCCTCCTGCCGAGCAGCCGTGGCAATAATTATTGATTTTCTTTATTTATCCATCACAGAAGGCTGGAAACAATAGCAGAGCGCGGCATTTAGAAAGTGATTTTTTTTCAATTTTTTTTTTTTTATATAATAATTACGAACATTTTGTAATTAAGTAGTGGAATAATTTGCTAACACTTAAAACAAGGGAAACGTCAAGTTTTCCCAGTCGAATTATTGCTTGTGCTGAGAACTGGGGGTTTTTTGGGTCTCTCTGGCTGTGCCTTTCCCTGCCTTTTCCTTGTGCCCCGGTGCTGTGTTTGGGGCACCCAGGAGAGGTTTCCTCAGGTGAGGAAGGTGATGTTGGTTTTGTCCCATGGGTGAATGGCAGGAAGGGGGGCTGTCCCTAGCCCCATCCCAGTCCCAGGGCAGGATGCTGGTGGAATCCCGGAGCAGGGTACACTCATCGAGGACTGGGGTGCCCATGGAGACCCCTGCCCATGATCTTAAATAATTGGGCTTAAAAACCATCAGGGCTTCCTCAAGCTCTTCCCTGGGGACCAGGACGAGGGCAACCAGTTTGTTTCAAAACCGTGCCGGCTCGATCTGCACCTGTGGACACACGGTTGATGCACCGGTGGGATGTCTGCCCCCATGGCTCGGGTGTAAGGGAGTCCCTGTGGCTGCAGCCGATGCTTTAGGTGGCTTTGTGGGTTTCTCTGTGGGGTTGGAAGTAGGGTTTCAAGTGTTTTCCTGTTTGGCATCCCAAGGAGGGATGGGATGGTGGATGGGGGTCCACCAAGGAGGTGGACAGGGCTGTGGCAGGTCTCCTCCTCCCCATGCCTGGCTGTGTCTCTGCTCCCCTGGGGGCTTGGGTGCCTGGCAGACACTAACCCTCAAAAAAGCTGCTTTTAGACCGAAGGGAGAGCATCCGCGCAGCCGGGCACCTTCCACCCCGAACAGCAGCGAGGACATCCGGAGGGTGTTTTATTCCAGGTTTAACCAAGTTAAAAAAACTCCTGACCGCTCCAAACGGGCCTTTTCCTCCTTTTTTTCTTTTTTTTTTTTCTTTTTTTTTTTCTCTTTTTAGGCTTTTTTTTTTTCCTTTTTTTTTGCACAATATCAAGTTTCCTGTCCTCTTCTCCCCTCCTGCGTCATCCCAAGCCGCCATCCCCGGGCCGGGCTGTGCTGGGAAGCAGCGTCTCTCCCAGCTCTTCCCAAACGCAGGCGACGATGCCGGAGGGATGGAGGGATGCTCCCCGCTTTTTGTTGCGGGGGCTTTGCCTTCTCCTGGCAGCCATCTCCCCGCTTCCACCACTGGGTGGAACAGGCAGCCCAGTTTTACCATGGCCACCCTGCGGAGGAGAGAAAGCATTTGAATCACCGCGCCTCCCCCCCCCAAAAAAAGAAAACCTTGAAAAAAGTGTGATTTTTCTTAAATTATGCCTTAATGAAGGCATCCATTAACCTCCGTAATAATTTTGCGAGGAAAATGTCCAGGAAGGCCTTGTTAAATTTTTTTTTCTAATGAGTGTGATGGGTTTTAATGGAAATCTTAATTAGACATTATTAGCCAAAATGTTCCTCTGGTGGATTCAGGCCCTTTTCTCCCCCCCGGTGGGGGGATGGGGAAGGACCGTGTGTCCTGGCTGCTGCCAGCGGGGAGGCTGGGGGGCACCACAGCCACCGCTCTACGGCTCTGTCCCCCCAAATCCCAAAAGTGGGGTCTGCGAGGTATGGGGGGTGTATGTGTGTGTCATCCCTGCCATCCGGCCCACTCCAATGGAGAAATGAAGGAGAAAGCCTGGAAAACGCCCTGGGGAAGGGGTGAGCAGGGGCTGGCTCTGCCCTGGCCAGACTGTTTCAGCTTGTGGCCTCGGAGGCATTAGGGAAAAACCCCTGAGCTGTGATGTACAGCTTTATTTTTTATTTATTTTTATTTTATTTTTCTGCTTATAATTTTTCCGCCCCTCAAATTGTACTGTGTATTTTGCCTCCCCATAATGAGAACTTTTGAGTGTTATATTGATTCTGGTCTTAAAAGAGGAAGAAAAATCCCCGCCTTGATTTTTTTTTTTTCCTTTCTTTCCCCTCCAAGAGACTTTTCCTGGCCCTGTTTACAACTGGAGGCATAAATCGGCTTTCAAACCCTTGGCTTGTTAATGGTCCATCTAGGAAACGTTATGTGGTAGCTAAAGTGCTTGGGGAAACTCATCTTTTTTTGGGGGGATATTGGGATGCAAAGCTCTGTGTGTGCTCGGGCACGGGGCCATGAGCATCCCCACCACGGCAGGGCTGCAAAACCCACCCGGCTTTCCTAACCCCAGCCCGGCTCCCAGCCATGGTGTGGAAGGCCCTTTGCTCTCCGACCGGAGCGGGGATTGTTCTCCAGGACAATGGGAGAGCCCTGAGGAAGCGCAGGATCCGGCCAACGTCCGGCGCCTGCATTGTTCCCACCCTTGTTTGCAAATGGCCAGCACCTGGCAAACCCAGTGACTCAGCCCAGGGAGGTTTAAAGCCTTTCTATAACTTTTTCCTTTTTTTTTTTTGATTCTTTTTTTTTTTTTTAAAGTCACGAGAGAGCTCCTTTGAGAACGGCTTTGGCTGGCGCCGTTTTGCTGTTGTTTGCTTGCAAGGGATGGAGATCATGCCCATGTTCAGGGCTTCACCGCAGCCCATGGCAGGCTCTTCGGGAGCCAGCATCTCTCTCTGCTACTAGTAATAATAATTTTAAAAAAGAATTTTTTATTGTTTTTACCCAGTAATAATAACAATTTTTTAAAAAGGAGGGTTTTTTTTTACCCCAGCCGGCTAGTAATAATAATAAAATGGACTTCAGTTTTTTTTTTTTTTTTTCCTTCCCAAGCCATGAGATAAACTCATCGGCACTCCCCTGTGGGAGTCATTTGGGAGCCGTGCCCTGGGGTTGCGGTCAGGCTTTGCAGCTCTCCTGCAACCTCTGCTCTGGAACACAGGCCTCCACCAGTGGGGTTTTAATAAGTAAAGGACTCATCGCGTAAATGTAAGCCGTGAATTAGCTGTGGGTTGGGTGGAGCGAGTCACGCTCCTGCCCCTTGCCTTGCTTTCCCGTGGCCATCAGAGGAGTTTTGCCTGGGTTGGACCCCCCCATCCAGGGCCTGGGGCGCCGGGGGTCTGTGCGGAGGAAGGATGGAGCCCACCAGGGTGAGGGAAAAAGGAAACCAATCAGCGCACGTTAATGAGGTTTTCATTTTTCACCTTCTTCCAAACCCCTGCATCCGGTACCTGGGTCGTTCTGCAACCGGACGGTGACAAATGGAGCGGTGCCGTGGGTGTTAGCTCCGGGTGTTTTAAGAGCGGTCATTTGTCACGCGCGGCGTCTTGTACCTTGGAGGATGCGTGGAGAGCAGGAGCGCGGTGATTAAATCAAAGCATTGCTCTCCCACTTAAGCAGGGCTTCGGAGGAGGGCTTCGGAGCCCTGGGAAAACCCATCCGTCTTCAGCCGGTGCAGCAGCCCTGCAGCCAAGAAATGATCCACGCCTTGTCTGTCGCAGCGTCAGACCAGGCTGAATATTCAGCTGTGGGCACCTCAAATTGAGATGTGCAAGCCCACAGGAGGAGGCAACTCATGTTCCCCCACCCGGGGCTCCCAGGGGAGCCTCACCCAGCGAGCAGCTACTGAAAAAATGTAATTAATGGCACGGGGGGAAACCACATCGCTTGGTTTTCATGTTAAGCCCAGGACTCACCTGTCTGTATGATATTTATCGTATAAAAATGGTTTTGAGGAAGGAAGGAGCCGTGGGTTGGTGGTAGGAGGTGGTCACCTCGGTGCTCTCGGTGTGACCACATCCTGCATGGGCATCACGGGGCTCCCGGCAGCAGCATCCCCTTGAGCAGGGAATGATGCTCGGGCTAACATTGCCCTCGTCTTGTCTCATCCCTCCCTGTGGCCTCTCCGGATGATGCTCTGGTTGGTGTGGGCGAAGCTTTGCCATCTCCATGCTTTTTTGGGCAAGGGTTGTGAGCTCTGCCCTGTGCTGGGGGCAGAGGACTCTGATTCCTGGGCTTTGCTGTCTAAAACTTGTCCATAAAAGCAGAGGTGTCCTGGGGATCCGATATACGAGAGGAATTGGGGATTGAATTTCCAACCTAGCTCAACTGGCTTTCCTCTGCTGGGTCTGCAGCCCAGAAGGTCAATTGCCCGTGAGGTGAGACTTGATATCGACTTATTTTGATCTGATTTTTTTTTTTTTTTTTTTTTTTATTACCTATCTGCATCCAGGCATGATGTCACCGAGGCATTTAAAACCAATTGCTCGATAAACCTGCCCTGGATGTAGCTTTGGGATGGGTTGATGCACACCGGGGTGCGTGTCCCCACCGTGGCACAGAGGGAGCTGGTTGCCCTCCTTGGGAGCAGGGATTATTTTGATGCTTGTGGGTTTTGCTCTATCGCAGAATAGGGAATCTGTTTGAAAGCTTGAAATGGTTCTAGGCACGGCAAAAATGCTTCTCTGCCTGTCTGGGTGCTGCCAGGGTCAGTCATCTTCTGGCTAAACCCAAACCTCCCTGTTCTGCCATGGGCATCTGTTTAAGCACGCCGGGCGAGCGGGGCAGGCTCTTTGCTGCTGGGATGAGGGCATCAGGGTGAGACCTGGAGCTATCACAGACCTCCTGTCTCCACATCCGATCTGCTCGCGAGCTCTTAATCGCATATTATTATTTAAGACAACTTATTCTTAGAGAGCCCAAGGTGCGAATTATGTTTCGCAGCAAAGAAAAGCTTCCAGAGCTGCCTACGTGGAGTAAATCCCCTCAATCTCGGATGGCTTTGACTTATGCGTAGCAGATGTTGAGGGTGAAGGAGACTATTATTTTTTTTCTCAGCTTGTTGCTACTGTCAGTGCGGGACACAAGTAGGGATTTCATCAGGGAGAAGCTGGCTGTGCTCAGAGGTGAGGTTAGTGGGTGCTGTCCCACCTGGCAGCCTTGGGCACCTCTCCTGTCCCTGGTGGTGGCACCGATGTGGACAGTGCCAGTGTGTTCATGCCGTTTGCAGAAGGTCCTTTCTCTGGCTGGGAGCTTTTGAGCAGGTTTCCTTGCCTTCCCTGCTGCAGCACGGGGATGAGCTGGTGTGGGAATCATAGAATCACGGAATGGTTTAGGTTGGAAGAGACCTTCAGAGATCATCCTGTCCAACCCCCATGCCATGGCCAGGGACATCTCCCACTAGACCAGCTTGCTCAAAGCCCCAAACATCTTGACCTTGAGCATCTCCAGTGATGAGCCATCCACAACTTCTCCAGGCATCCTGTTCCAGTGTCTCACCACCCTCATCGTAAAAAAGTTCTTCCTTGTGTCCAGCATAAACCTACCCTCTTTCAGTTTAAAACCGTTCCCCTTCTCCTGTCACTACAGGTCTTGGTAAAAAGTCTCTCTCTGTCTTTCTTACAGCCCTCCTTTGTATATCGAAACTGAGCAGTTTGGACTGGGAAAATGTTAAGAATGGAGCAGAGAGGGAGAGCGTGGATGGGGAAGAGTAAATCAGTGGAAGGGAGACGGGTGAAACTTTTCAGAAGTTGCTTTTTTAGGCGTTTTCTGGCTCCAGGAGATCAGGGGTGATGAGAGGCGCTTGGCAGGAGCAGGACAAGTCGATGGCAGCGGCCACCATTTAACTGCTGATGGTGGGACAGGAGGTGCTATTGAAAGAGAGAGAAATCGTAGAAAATATATATATATATATATATATATATATATATATATATGTGATGCTCATATATAGAAATCACAGTAAATTGCAGCCAACTGCAGGAAATCTGTTTTACTGCCGAAAATGCCACCCCTGGGGTGGGAAGGGAGGTTTTTGCTCAGGCCCGTGTGGGGTGATGGAGGCAGTTTCCCAGGGGCCGTGGCTGGGTGCGGGCAGGTCCCCGTAAAGGCAGGAGCAGCTGGTGGCTGCGGTCCCTCGGTCGCAGCCGCGTTTCCCCTCTCCTCTCCGCGGCTGGGTAAGAAGGCGCCTGTCCTCCGAGGAACACTAATTATGGCTTGTTCCGTTATAAATATTCATAGGGGAGCTCTCGTAATTACTTTTCTAATTAATTCCATGCATGGGGCTCTTGGGGTGGAGGTGGGATGTGGGAGAGTGGTTGCGCCGTGGTCGGGACGTCCTTCCCTTGCCGTCTCCATCCTCCCTTTGCTGAATCCATCCCCAGGCACGGTCTTCAAGCAGTCAGCCAAACCCCAGCCCCTGAGGCTCATCTCTGCCGGGATGGGGTGGTCCTGCTCCATGATGGTGCATCCCACCACCCCGGTGCAGCCAAAGGCACGATGTCCCCAAGTGCCAGCGTCGCGAGCCTGGCCCCGCGGCTGAAGCTCTCCTCCAAGCCCCATCCCGGGGTGACTCATCCTTCACAGCGTCAGCTCTAACGAGGAACCACTTCAGACGTAATTAATAAGCACTTGATGTTCTCTAGATTGAGGGGATACTGCGTGGCGTGAGCTGGCAAAGGAGGAAAAGGTGCTCAATTAGTTCCTATTAGGAATGGGAGACGTTTGCTTCCCAGCCAGGAGGGGTTTGTGCTTCGGGGAGCCCGGGGGTGGATGCTGCCTCAATTTCCCAGTTGGAAGAGGAGTTACGGAGTAATATTGGCGGTTCCCGAAATCCCCAGGGGGATCTCCGAGATCCACCATGAGTTTTTGTGGCAGCTCTCTTTCCTGCTCATTATGTGGCTCGATAGCTCCCGTAGGCGTTGAGGGGTGAACATGATGCGCTGGGTTAAGTGGTACATGAAAGTATCGGCTCTTCCCTATGGCTTCCAGCCCGTGTCCATCGACTCCCGGAGTCTCACATGGCTGCAGTTCACTCCACGCTGCAAATAACCGCGCTCCGTGACTCCTGTATCGAGCCCGTTGCCTGGGGTGGGAGTAGAGCATCTTCTGGGGCTTGTGTTTTTTGGGACTTGAGCCCTGGCCCCAATCTTGATCCCCCCCCCCCAGTTGTTTGCTCCAAACTCATGGGGAGATCTTTGCTGGTGATGGGACGTACGTGCTCACCTGGGACGGGTCCTGGTGGTCTCCTCTCTGGCTCGCGCTCCGCGATTCACCAGAACCGGTGTAACGTGATGTGGTGTCACCCCTGCACATCGGTGTCACCAAGGTGGCACGGGAGCATCGCTTGCCTTCGCGGCGCTGGCCAGCCTTGATTATAATCGCCCTCATTCAAACCAAGCGTGCTCCAGGTTACAAGGCTTGCCCGAAATCCAGATCCCGGCTGCGCCTGTGGTCGAGACAGGGCACCCAGCTGTGATAAACCACCCTGTTTGTTAAAAACAGGCGAAGCGGTGGGGCTGGGGGTGCTGGAGGTCGGGTGGGAGCAGCCCCTGGGCAGATATTGGCATTCCTGCCCTACCTCTGGAGCCCCCCCCAAGTCCTTTCCCAACCGCTCTGCTCCCGGTGACGCCCTCGTCCCTCTCACCCATCTCCTCCTTAAATCGCTTTCCGTGGCTGGCGCAGGATGGATTTCTTGGATTTACTCCCCAGCCCTCCGCTCTGGTTTTAACATACGGCAGAGCTGTAAATGTTCGTATGTTCGGGGCAGGGGAGCCCAAGGAGTAGGGGGTCGGACACCGCTGTCTATTTACTGCTGAATCAATCTCCCCCTTTCCTTATGTTGTGTCCCCAGGGAGAGCCGTGCCGTGCCGTGGCATTTAATTTGCGGCTGCTATTCAGACAGTTCCCGTCCCCGCTGCCCGCGAGGGCTCGGGGCAGCAGCGACAAGCTCAGCCCCGGCAGAGGGAAGAGCCCGCGGCAGGCTGCAGCCGCTAAATATGTTTTTAAAGAAGAGTATAAGGAGGTTAAATAGCCTCAAATCATTGCTGAGAACTTCGGTCCCCCTTCATTTGTTGACTCGGATTAATAAACTCGGGCGGCGTTAGGATGATGAGAGGCACCCGGCACCAGTCACCGCTGTCGCCACCGCAAACCTCCCTGCCTTTGTGGATAAATTGTCTGGCGCTTGATCAAATTATTTAGCATTTGATCACGGAGAGCGGGTGCTCGGAGAGGCAGCGCCGGCCTCATCCTTCCCTGTGATGCCTCCCTCCTCCTCCCCATAGCGGGGCTGCTGTTCCCCGGGGAGGGGGAAGAGCTTGAAAGAGCGGGGAGAAATGGAAATGGGCTGGGGACTAGAGGGTCTCCGTGAGCTGGGCTGGGTTTCCCCCCCCCTAATTCCACATGGAAAAGCGCTGGAGAAGGTTGGGCGTCATTATTCCTCTGGCTGGTTTCTGGGAAGGAAGGGGGAGCCACTGGTGGTGGAGGAGTCGTGGTGTGAGACTGGGCAACCTTGCATTGGTGTGAAGTGGAAACTAAAGTGGAGCAAAACTCAGGCAGGAGAAAAGTGGTTTGCAAAAGGGACCTTGAGAAGTGGTTTTGTTGTGGTGTTTGGTTTGGTTTTTTGTGTTTTTTTTGTGGGGTTTTTTTGGTTTTTTTCCCATTGGCTGTTTTGGAGGGCAAAGCGAGTTTCCCTGCTCTGCAGGGAGCTGGCAGCCCTGCGGCGCCGTCTGCCCAGAGCGTGCTCTCCCTTTCCTCATCCAACAAACAGATCTGGGACAGGTTTCGTCTTTTAGACCTTCAGAATCCCTCCGACCATGAAAAACAGAGGAAGTGAAGCCCGGAGCAGTAGTTAAATGGGCAAGCGTGGACCTGTTGGGAAGACGGGTGCCATGGGTGATGAGCAGCAGGGCATGTGGGAGCCAAAACCATCTTCTTCCATGCCCTGCTCTGGGCTTAAACTCAGTTTTTAGGGTCATGATACCAGCTAAACAGTTGGTGTCGAAGCTCTTCTGCATCCAGAGACCCTTAATTTTCTCAAGCCCGCTTTCCTGGAGGAGAAGCGCTGGTTCTGGGTGAGCATCAGCGGCGTTTTGCTTGCAGCCAAGCGTGTGTGGGGCTCAGTCTCCGAGCACCTCGGTCCCCCCTGGGGGAGCAGATCCTTGATTGACGAGGGGTGGGATTTTTGCGAGAGGTGACCGTGGATGCACCCCCACCCTGTTGCCTCTAATGAGCCCTCAGCAGCTCCCTGCCCTGCAAGCTCCTTGGAAATCCTGCCCCTTCCATTCCTTTCTCATCCGTGAGAAGAAGAGGGGAAAAAAAAAAAAACCCAAACCCTAAGAAGGGAAAAAATCACATTGAATTTTACTTTTCCTCCATGAATAAACCATGGCAGGGCCAGGCTCAGAAGCTGCTGACTTTAATTTACACGTATCCCAAGGCGGATCTAAACCTATTCCTCCAGAGGTGAAGGGCTGGTTTAATTAACCGCCTGCGCGTAACGAGGAGCCGGGGCCTCTTTTCTCCACGCGTTGGGGAGGGATGCAGCCTGTCGCCTGCGGGATGCGGACCTGGATGCTGGGAAGCTCATGTTTATCTCATGATAATGTTTCTGCCCGTGACGGTGCTGAGAGACGGGATGCAGGCGACGAGGCGGGCGCTGTTTGTAATTAGGCTCGGCCCCGGGATGGGGGAAATGATGAAAATGGTGAAAATTCGTGTGTTTGGCGGCAAAAATGGTGAGGTTTGCACCAAAATGAGGTTTTATCTCTTCCTGGGATGAGGCTCTGGTGGGTTGTCCCATCCCAAAGGTGCTGCCGTTTCTGGCATTGCTCGGGGGCTTGTGCTGAGCTCCCTCCTTGGAGGAGCCCAACATCTGTCTGTCTGTCTGTCCGGGGATGCTTTGGGGCTGAGGATGCTCGGAATTCTCTGTTTCCCCATTCCGGGTCATGCTTCTCGCCCTCCACCAAGGACTGGAGGTAGGAAAGGAGATTTGGTGGTGTTTTAGGAGCGGTTCCGATCCCCCTCTGTCTTCCCGGTGTGGTGAGGCAGGCAGGATGCCTGCGGTGGGTACCCTCCCATCCCTCCTCGCCGGAGCGTGGTGTTCCTCCCAATACAGGACCCTCTCCGGATTAATTTGCGGATGCCTCGTGGATGGTGGCACGGCAGAACACCCGCCGGTGTCCCCGGCCGCCTGCTGAGCTCGCTGCAGCTGTGCCAGGCTCTGAGGCGCTTGGGAGAAGCGCTTGGCTTGATATAAAAGGGAATGAGATCATTAAAAAGTAGAAAAAGGAGGGGGGAAAAAAAAAACCCCAACAACGCCACCACACAAAACAACCTTCCAGCCCCCTCCCCTTCCAGGAGGGAAGGAGTGACGGGAGAGCATCACGTCGGGGATGCAATTAAACCTCTGGGTGCTCGCTCCCTGCTTGGATGTTTGCCGGGGGGGTCTAACGAGGGAGATGAAAGCGGGGTGGGAAGGCAGCACCCTTGTAGCCCTTTGAAGACGGGGAGGTGGCAGCTCCCGCTGGGGAGCGTCGGCATCGGCGTGTGGGGGACAGCCTTGCCTGATTCTGCTCTTTTTTTTTTTCCCCCCCCAAAACTGCAGCCTGCATCCCTGGTGTCGGTGACACATCAAAGGGATCGAAACCCAAAAGCGTCGGTGATGTTACAGGCTGTGGTGGCATTGCGGCTCTGCGGCGTGTGTCCCCACGGGGGACACGGTGCCACCGGGTCCCGAGGGCGAGCGGAAGCCGTGCCGGCAGCCGGAGTGCCTGCCCCTGTAATCACGATGTCCTCTAAATGTCATTTTTCCACAGCGTGCAATTTCATGGGGGTGTCTTTTTGCCCGGGGTGGTGTCTTTCAGCTGAAAGCATCTCCAGGGGCTTCCTCGCCTGCGGGTGGGCGGCACGTGGAGGCAGCGGGCTGGGGAGGAGAGCTGCCTTGCCACTAAAATACCCGTGATTGGGGCTAATCCATTGGAAGGTTGAAAAATTGATGGCCTTTCCATATTTTTTTTTTTTTTCCTTTTTTTGGTGTGCTTAAAGATAAATACATCATGTGTCGAAGATGTCTGCAAATCGTACAAGGGGTTTCTAGCAAGCGTCTCCTCTCTTCTTTTTTCTTTTGAGTTTCATCGAAAAATTGGGATCCTCCTGCAGAAAGTGTCAGTTTTAGGAGCCGGATTTTCTTCTTAATGAAAAATTGTCTTTGCAGAAAGGGGGGAAATGGCTTTAAGTCCGTTTTCCAGTGGGCTGTAAGTGCAGTGAGCTGCAGTTCCTCCTCCTTTGTTCATGGCCCATGGTGTCCTCAAACCCAACAGGGCACCTTCCCCGCTGCCCATCTCCCAGGGGTGCTGGTGGGTGCCAACCACATGTCTTTTGGGAGCAAGGCTGGATGATCTGGGCTTTTTTAGTGCCTTGGCATGTGGCGGTCCTCTCCGCACCTCCAGCTTGCTCGAGGGCATCGCCTCCTGCAGCACCATTACTTCTAACCCATCTTTCCCTCACGTGCTGTGCTGGTGCGACCATGGGCACGTGCAAAAGTTTGGCCCTGCAAAGGCATTGGACCCAAAAAGGAACCCAAACCAGGTGTGAATTTGGGAAAACCTGGCAAACGTGGTTAGCTCTGCCCCAGCGGGGACATCAGGGACACGGGAACGATGAGACGGCACGGGCTCGGTTTGCTGCAAGCAAAGGGAGCTGGCACAGGGTACCAGCGAGGACCACGGGGAGGAGGTGGGGAATCGCCAGCTGAAGAATGTAATTCTTTGCAGAAGCTCCTATTTTAAAACCTGATAAGGAAAAATGCCACTCCGCGTCCCCGGGGAGCTTTAGAGCAAGTTAATATAGAGGAGATGTCTCTTTCCTTTCTTTCTTTCTTTCTTCTTTTTTTTTTTCCTTTTTTTTTCCTTTTTTTTTTTTTTTTTTTTGACTAAAGCTCCCCTAAGAGAGTAATTAAAAAGTGCAAGTTCCAGGCGTCAACCGAGAGGATTTAGTTTGAAAAATGGAACGCTTGGGTGCCCTGGTGCTTGCACCCTTTCCCTCAGAGCATCTGGTCTGTTGACGGTGGCTTGCCTTGGGCTGGATGAGCAGAGACATCCCACTTCCCTCTGCTGCTTTCTGGGACCCCTGGCACCCGAAATATAAGGGGTACGGGATCGTCGTGGTTAAGACAGGGAGATTTTGGAAGCACCAAAGCCCCGTGATGCTGCTGTGTGCCACTACTGCTTCCACAATTCATCCCGCCCCGTGCAAGCTGCTGAGCGAGGAGGGAGAGGGCGATGGGGATGCAGGTCCACGGTGCCTTCGCTGGGTGTTTTACCCCACGTGGGACCTGGTCGCATCCCCACCCCAAGCTTTTGGGGGAGGTAAGAAGGGGGCTCCATCCCCAGCTCCATCCAAACTAGAGCAACTTGCATCTATTTTGCTTTTTTCCCCTCCCCAAAACCTCCAATGATGACATCTCATTGCAAGAAGCCTGGAGTGATGCTCCCTCCCACCCCCAAACGCCTTTGTTGGCCTTGGGAAAGGGGTTCTGCTGGCAAATGCCTGGTCCTCGCCACCCGGGATGCCCGACATCCCTGATCCGTGGGCAGGACGGCTGATCCACAGGAAGGGTGGCCAATCCATGGGCAGCTTTGGGTCATGGGGGGATGTTAAATGCTGGTCACGCAGCCCTGCCGAGTGGCACGGCCGCGTTTCGTGCCTCATCATTTACCAACACACCCCTGGTGCTTAAACACGAGGAAATGGATAGATAAGCACATCATTAATCTTATCCAGCCCACGTAATCAACGATCAATTAATTCTTCTCCGGGCTGACGAGATGCAGACTGCGCCGCAGCCAGGGCACCGGCAGAAGGAGCCCATTTCCGCAGGGAAAGCCGAGGCAGAGCCTCGTCCCGCGCTCGTCCGAGATGCTATTACAGATCCAGACCTTGCCAGCTCTGGGGAACTTTCTTGCAGCAGCCCTTAAATCAAGGCAAACGCTACCCTTGCCGTTAGTGGGGTGATTTATTGCTGCCTCCTGGGCTCGAGCCCTCTCTCCGAGCCTTACGCCCCGGCTACATGTTTACTGTCCAATGGATTGTGGATCCATCCATAAATTTCCATAAATACCACCATGGCATCGCAGGGGTCATGGGGGTTTCGGCTTCGTCTTTGGTGTGAGGTTGGTGGTTCGGCTCCCCCAGAAAAAGGGGGGGACACGGGCAGTGGGGAGAGCGGAGGGCTGCAGCCCGCAGCAGCTTCGGGAAGAAGGCAGCATCAGCCTCCCCCGGAACTGCGGGAGACTTTAGGCAAGCACAGTGTAATTACAGGAGAGAAAAGCTAATTGGTAATAATAACAATTAAGAGCCACGTGCCTGCAGATTACAGGAATTTACAGATAAGCGAAGTGATGAAAGAAACCTGAGGACACTGGGTTGCAGCGTGTACTCTGTTCAGGTATTTTGACAAAGCGTCACTGGGATTAATTGTAATTAAAAATTAACAAACCCCTTCAACCGACCCACCAACGTGCCTCTGTGCTTAAAACCAAGGTGTGTTCATAGCGCTGCGATGCTCTCGTCTTCCTCCATCCCCCTCCCGTCGCCTTCCATCAAAATACAGGTTCCCCGGAACTGCTGCCCTCTCCTTCCTGATCCTCCAAAGAGCCCAGCGCGTTTCAGGCACGTTTCTGAATGCATCTTCCAGCTCTAGAGCCCCCAAGTCACCCGTTGCACGTCTCATGGATGCTAACGCTTGCTGGTGGGAGCTGGGACATCACGGCGAGGTTGCTGGTGGGAATGGAGAAGTGAGGAAGTGGAGATCCACCTCGAAGTCTTGGTGTCCACACGTGGTTGTGTCTCCTGCCTTGTGTGTCTGGTGTAACTCTGTGCTTCCTCATGCTGTTACGGGCCCTAGGACTGTGTGTGTGGCTCAGGGAAGGATCTGCATCCAGCTGCCTTCTGCCCTGGCATCTTGAAGTTCCCCCCCAAAGCCCTCATGTGCCCACCCCAGTGTCCTGCAGTGCACGGTGACGCCGTGTGTCTAGCTGCCTGACTGCCCGAGGTGGTGGCTTATGGCCCTAAGTGCTTCGGTAAGAGGCCAGATGTGTGGGACGGCTGCGGTAGGATGTGGAGGACTCAGCAGTCCTCCCGTGGTGGGGAGGAGGAAGGGCAGTGTGAGGTGGTGGCCGGTCCCCCTGGGATGCAGTGGCCCCACTTGGCTATTAACGCCATTGGCAAGAGACAATTCATCACAGCCAGCTGCGTGCCTCAGGCAGGGGGGGGAAAAAAAGATCCCCTGAATAATAAAATTGTAAAATATTGTTTTGATTTATCCTTTTTTATCATCTTTTAATATCTGGAAAGACTGTGTGAGCAAGAGGCCTTCATGAGTTTTGAATGACAGGTTAAAGGGCTCCAATAAAGATTAGATGGTCCACTATCTCTCAAGGAAATTGCATCAAAGTGGTTACTCCTGCTTGCTCCTATTAATTTCCTCTTCGTGGCTGCTAGGAGATGCCTCATATCCTGATGCAGCAGACAGGGGCTAAGAGGCACTTTCCATTATCTCAATCATCGCCGTGTTTATGAGACACTTAGGGTGTTCCTCTGCAGAGCCATGCCTTGGAGGTGACGGCATCACGGGGGCAGAGCCGGGAGCCAAACGGAGGTGGGACCACTCTGCGTGGGAGGCCAGGAACCCCCAGCCGGGTGGTGGACCTGGATGGGAGTCTGGTCCCTCGGGCGCGTGTGCCAAAATGCAGATATTCCTTTCTGCAGCCTTCCGTTTCGTAGGGGTCACCTGAGGGTTTTGTCAGACATCAAGGATGGACGAGCATCCCTTCATCAGCGCCCGGTTGGTAAGGACCAGCGAGGTGGGGCAGGGACGAGGCACCCCCCTCGTTGTCGCTCCATCGTCACTCTCTAACGGCAGAGCAGAGATGGTTAATTAATGAAACCTCCCGCTGTCACTGATTAAAGCCTCGCCGTCACTGTAACTGGAGCATCTTCTCGTTTACGAATTAGTTCCAGTTTCCTGCTTGAATGGATGCGGAGGCCCAAGGCTGGGAAGGTTATTAGCCCCAGCCCCGGGCTGCGGGGGATTAACGGGACGGATTGGATGGGATGGATTATGGGACGGACCCGTCACACACTGTTATGGGCCTCGCATCAACTTTTAAATTAAATATTCAAATTTTGCGTGGAAGAAGAGAGGCGAGACCTGAGCCGTGCCGCTGGGGCTAGCAGAAAGGGAACACCGTCCTGTCCCTGTGTGTCCGTGTCCCCATGGCTGCTGCTGGGAAAGGGGGTCCTGCAGCGCACCCCCCCCGCACTGTCCCCCTGCCTGGGTAGGAGGGGTGGGGAGCAAAGCAGCTGCTGCTGTGGCTAATTCCTGTGTCATTAGGGAGAGAGGGTGTGTTGTAATTAGGCTTAGTACCCGGTTCGGAGCAGGGCTGGCTGGTGTCTTGGGGGACACTACACAAAACTTGCCCGTTGCTGTGCGACTGCAGTGTTTTCCTGGTGGCCTCAGAAATAATTCACGGCAAGGGTGGAAAATTACGGCCATCCTACCTCCGTGGGAAGGTGCTACCCCGTTTAGCTCCGACACAGGGGCGGAGGCTTTTCTGTGGCTTATTTTTCTTTTATTCCTTTCTTTTTCTTTCTCTGTCTGCCCCGTTCCAAGAAGGGGATCTGCTTTCCCCCCCCTGCCCCAGGACGGCTGGGCACCCCACCTCATTTCTCTCCTTTCTCTTGCAGCCTGCCCAGCGGGGATGTTCAAGGCCAGCCAGGGCGCGGGGGTCTGCGCCCCGTGCCCCCCCAACAGCCGCTCTGCCGCCGAGGCCTCGCCGGTCTGCACGTGCCGCAACGGCTACTACCGGGCTGATTTTGACCCCCCGGCAGCTGCTTGCACCAGTGAGTAACGGGGTTGGTTGTTGGTGGTGGTGGGGCTGCAGGGTCTCCTTCCCCTCTGCTGCTGGGGAAGCATCAGGGATGGTAAAATCTCCACCCATGAGCTTTTGAGAGGTGGGCTGGAGAGATGGGCTCGTGCAAAGCTCATGAAGTTCAACCAGGCCAAGTGCAGGGTCCTGCACCTGGGACGTGGCAATCCCAGGCACAAATAGGTTGGGCGGAGAATGGCTGGAGAGCAGCCCTGAGGAGAAGGACTTGGGGGTGTTGGTGGATGAGAAGGTCCACATGAGCCGGCAACGTGCACTGGCAGCCCAGAAAGCCAACCCCATCCTGGGCTGCATCAAGAGAAGCGTGGCCAGCAGGTCCAGGGAGGTGATTCTACCCCTCTACTCTGCACTTGTGAGACCCCACCTGGAATACTGTGTTCAGCTCTGGAGTCCTCAGCACAGGAAGGACATGGACCTGTTGGAATGGGTCCAGCAGAGGGCCACGAAGATCATCAGAGGGCTGGAGCACCTCCCCTATGAAGACAGGCTGAGAGAGCTGGGGTTGTTCAGCCTGGAGAAGAGAAGGCTCCGAGGAGACCTCATAGCAGCCTTCCCATATCTGAAGGGAGCCTCCAGGAGAGCCGGAGAGGGACTCTTTGTCAGGAAGTGTAGTGACAGGACAAGGGGTAATGGTTTTAAATTGGAAGAGGGGAGATTTAGATTAGATATTAGGAAGAAATTCTTTCCTGTGAGGGTGGTGAGACACTGGAACAGGTTGCCCGGGGAAGCTGTGGATGCCCCATCCCTGGAAGTGTTCAAGGCCAGGCTGGATGGGGCTTTGAGCAACCTGCTCTAGTGGAGGTGTCCCTGCCCATGGCAGGGGGTTTGGAACTCGATGATCTTTAAGGTCCCTTCCAACTCTAACCATTCTGTGATTCTATGATTTTCTCCCCGCCCCGTCCTGCTGCAGAGGGGAGCGAGAGAGGGACTGGGTGGGGGGATGGCAGCCAGCCGAGGTCAACCCACCGCAAGGGTTTAGCTTTGCGGAGGGCTGGGGTGCCCGTATTGAATACCCCGTCCCTCTTCCCGTGGCACAGCACCTCCTCCACCTGCTACCGAACGCTCCCTGCCCCAACACATACCCCTTCACCCCCATGAGCAGGTGATGTCTCCTCACCCCTCCGCTCTGCTTTCCTGGGGGGTGCCGCCGTGGCACCCACCGAAGGACGAGCGACGGGACGGCCCCGCAACCTGCCTCTCCGGCAGCCCTTTGAGTTTATATTTCACCTGGCAGCGGCGGTGATGGCAGGGAGATAGTCCCCAGGATAAATTAGAATTTAAAGTTATCTGCTGTCGCTGTCTTGCTCGTAGTCTTCCAGATGGAGTGGGGTTTTTTTTTATAGGGGGGAAGGGTGCGTTAAGCATCGGTATTCAGTGCGGCGTTGCGCGCAATGCATCGCTGCCCGGCTCTCTGTCCCAGCCCCCTGGGATGGCAGCAGCGGCCTCAAACCTGTCCTTTGGTGAGAAGAGAGCCCAGGAGAGAAGAAGGAGCTGCAGCTGTGCTCCTCAGCCCGCTGGGAGCGTGAGTCTCAGCCTCAATTCCCACCCACCAAAGACGCTCCAGGCCCTTGAATCAGCCCCTCAGGGAGCTTTAGCAGAAGGATGCTCTGGACCCTCGGCGTTGGGGAGCGCCCGAAACGCACGTCGGAAACGAGGGAAGGATTTGCACGTTGTGTTGCATCGCTTGGGCTGTCAGACCGGAGGTAGTCAGCAGGTAGCAACAACCGCAGATATAATCTGTATAGCTTTATTATATCTCCTTACGTGGCTGATTTACAGTATTGCTGTGCTATAGGAATACAGTATAAAAAAAAAAGTCTATTTGCTGATTTTTATTTCTTCTCGGCGATGCTTAATTTTACAGCGCTCTTATCTGAGATGCCAGCTGTTCACCCACAAAGTTTCTCCGTGTCAGAGGAGTAAATAACAGCGTGGAGCTGCGGGTGCTGCCCCGGACCAGAGCCCTTCCCGAGCATGGTTCCAGCCCTGTACCCGTGGCAGGGCAGGGAAGGGGCTCCAATTAACGGGGAGGGGGGCAGAATTTTGGGACACAGTGGTTTGTCTCTGGGCCAGGGAAGGAAGATGGTTTTTCTCCCTTTTTCTTAAAAAAAAAAGGCTTGGAAAGATATTGTCAGCTTAAGGTACAAGGAGGGCGATTGGATTAAGGTTTATGAGGCAGGTTGCAGCTTTTTGAGGGTAACTTGCTGTTTATTGATCCTTCTCCCGAGCCTTTGCGAGTCCTCTTGTCTGGTTCCTCCTGGGGAACGGATGTCCTTCCCCCCACTCCTGTCCCCAGTGTGTCCCCTATCCCCCTTTCCATAACCCCCCTTTGATATCTCCACTACCTGCTAATGGGATTTCAAGTGACCCCTGTGGTGGGACATCTGTGCCTTGAGTCCACGAAAGCCCTTTCCAGCGAGGACACTCCATTGGCGACTGCTCCCCAACACGTGTGTTTCCTCCGCTAAAGGAGAAAAGAATTGAAGGGAACGGATTGTTTTTTTTTTTTATTATTTTAAATTTTTATTAATTTTTTTTACAGGCCGTCATTTTTCTAGGCATTTTAACAAAACGCTTTCATCTGTGGTATCTGCAGCAACGGCTCAGATGGGGGCTCCCAAAGTGCCTTCCTGGGTGCCATTAAAGGGAGCAGGGGGAGAGAGCAGGGCAGGCGGGGACCTGGGCAAGGGGTGGCCACCCATGTCCCCCCCAGGGGCTGGCTGGCAGCGGCGACCAGAGCAGGGTGTCACCTGGAGGTCCTCCACACGGGGTGACCTTCTCCATCCCACCGGCCACGTCACTCCTGTGCTGACGAAGCCGCCTCTTCCCAGCCCATCCCCATCCAGTAACGGGGCTAATTTATCTGCAGCCACTAATGATGTTCCCCACCACACACACACACGGAGGTCTCCCCCGGGATGGTTTTCCCCAAGATGGAGCGTGTTTCGCTCTCTTAACCTTTCCTCGCGGGTCAAGTCCTCCATCATTTTTATTGCTCCCCCCATCATGGCAAAGTCCTTTTTCTTCCTCTTCCTGTAATTAATCACTTTCCTTATTTAATATAACCCAGCAGCTGGATTTTGTGGTTTCAGCTGCGGAGCCATCCTGGCTAACCCCAAACCCTTCCCCAGCCCTGGGCAGCTGTATGTTTGTGCCTCGATGATGCTCTCCCACCCGGATTCCTCCTGAACCTCTCGCTATCGACTCCGGCCCCGTTCCGGCAGCGCTTGCGATGGCAGCAGTGTTCGATTCCCGTCCTCCCAAGCATTTGCGATGGCTCCTGGCGGATTTGATCAATGCAATTTTGATCTCTCGGCCAACACACGAGCGACTCGCCAACCAGCGAGTGGTGCCGGGTGCGGAGGAGAGCATTCCTCTGTGCCGTTGAATTCCCGGGACTCCCAACCCGAGATATCGAACCGTTAATAACAGCTTTTCATTCCGTACTCTCTTTTCGGGCGCTGCTCCTCCGTTTCCCCACGCTGCCGGCTAAGTGGCGTTTCTCTCGCTGTGATAATCTGCCGGAGGTGCTTCTCCACGTGAGCACTGGAGCTAACTCGGCATCTCCCGATCATTAAAAAGGCTCCGTCTTCACAGATGGATCCCTGTGTGTGGGGTTTTTACTGGAAGACTGAATGGGTTTGTGCCATGGGAGTCCTCATGCCCAGCCATGAAACCCTTCTCTGTGGCCGGTGGTGCGGGCGGTCGGGAGAGCCTGACCCTGAATTGGGCAAAGCCATGGAGACTGAATCCCTCCTGAGGCAGGAGGTGATGGGTAGACCAGCAGACGGAGCTGTGGGGTGTCCTTCTCCATACTGGACCCCCCCAGAGCTCCTGCTGAGCCCTGTTAGGGTCTTGAGCATAACGTTTTGGGCAAGGTCTCAGGTGCTCTCCTTCCCCGCAGGTGTCCCATCCGGCCCCCGCAATGTCATCTCCATCGTCAACGAGACGTCCATTATCCTGGAGTGGCACCCGCCGCGAGAGACGGGGGGTCGGGACGACGTCACCTACAACATCGTCTGCAAGAAGTGCCGGTCGGACCGACGCGCCTGCTCCCGCTGCGACGACAACGTGGACTTTGTCCCCAGGCAGTTGGGGCTGACGGAGACCCGGGTCTTCATCAGCAACCTGTGGGCCCACACGCCGTACACCTTCGAGATCCAGGCTGTCAATGGGGTTTCCAACAAGAGCCCCTTCCCACCACAGCACGTCTCCGTCAACATCACCACCAACCAAGCCGGTGAGTCCTGGGACGGCGCGGTGCCGGGGGTTTTAAGCCATACAGTACCAGCTGCGAGCTCCCAGTCCGAAGGAAAAAGCTCCCTGGGTGTGTGTGGTGTGGGATGCCGGCGATAAACCGGCACCCAGCCCTGGGTGGGCTGGGGGGAAGGTGGAAAGTGGGGAAAAAGGCCAAGAAAAGAGGGAGGGAGAGGGATGGGGGAGCTGGAGAGGGTGCCTGCACCCTGGGCAAAGCCAGAGATGGGTTGTGGGAGAAGGGGAGGGAGTCAGGACCGATATCTGCTTTTTATCTAGATTGGTTGGGGATGAAAAAGCATTGCCCCTTCCCCACTTTTCCCAAGTGGGAGCAGGGAGTTGGGGTGAATCCGGCCTTGAAACACAGCCTGAGCAGCATCCCGGGGCTGAATTTGAGCTTGGTCTCCTCTGGCACATCCCTCTCCCATCATTTTCCTCTTGTCCCCTTTTCCGGGCTCCCCTGCCCCTTTCCCTCCCTCTTCCCGATCAGGTGTCGGGAGCTGCACGAGCAGCTCTTGGCCAAGCTGGGATGTTTGGTGGGGTGGGGGGACCTGACCCTGGGCTGCAATGAGGAGTGGAGGGGATGGAAAGCCGCCTGCTTTGGGCAGAGAAAGGGGATGGCCAGTTCTGCTTCGTGCTGATCGTGTAACGCGGGCAGCCTTTGCCAACCCGCTCCCTTGGGACAGCAGGAGACAGAAACCTGGCGTAAATATTTCAGTCTCCCAGCTCCAGGGAATACAAATCTACGCTTGTGCCTGGCTGGCATCTCCTGAACCACAGGCAATCAAACCCGCCTCTGGTTTCCAGGTATTTTCTCCTGGGGGGGGCAGGATTTTTGGGGTGTTTCTTTGCTCAGCTCTCACCCTTAGGCTTCCTGGGAGCTGGGAAGAGCCAGGGCTCCCAGGTCTGTCCGTCCATCCCCCTGTGCTCCCTGTTTTGTCAGGCAAAGGCTGAATATCGCTGTGGAAATGCTCCCAGCGCCGCAGGAGGGGCTGCGGGGTGACCCGATGGAAATGCGTCAGCTGTGCCAAGGGCAGGACGGGCGCTAAATCTAAAATCCCTTTGGCTTTGCAGCGGGTTTTTCCACCCGCTTTCCCCCTTCCCGGGTGCAGGGCTGGATCCAGGCTGGTTGGTGCGTCTCACCCCCAGCCCCATCTGCCTGCACACCGCTATCCACGCTAACGGGGCGGGGGACACGGCAATTAACAAAACAGCAATCAAGCTCAAGTGTTGAATTTCGGCCCACGAGCATCTTCTCAGAGCGGATGTGGAGAGATTAAAAATTAAATAAGTATGGGATTAAATACGCGGGGTAAATAAAGGTGGTGCCAGACTATAGACATCTCCCAGTGCGGCTTTGTGGAGCAGAGGGGGGCTCCTGCCACCCCCAGATTCCCTCCATGGCACGATCCTGCGCCCCGAGCTCATCATGTGGACTAGATGATCTTAAAGGTCCCTTCAAACCCAGACAATTCTGTGATTCTATGATTCTATGCCGAGCTCAGCTCTGCCCCAGATCCATGGGGAGGAGGCATTTTCCGTGCCCGGTGCTGCCTGCACTCTGGGCACGGTGAGGAGGAGGAGGAGGGCGGAGAGGGCTGGATCAGGAGCAGTGACCCCATGAGCAGGTCATGCCAGTGCAGCTTGGGGTGTGGAGAGATTTGGGTACCTTTCTTGGAGGCTTTTGGTAGGATTAAGTGGTGGATCTGGCCCTTTCAAGTGTAGCTTGGGGGGCAAAAAGCCTTTGGAGAGGTGGCTCATGGCTAATTTAGTGGCTTGGCGTCCTTGATGGTGGAAGGAGGGTGTTGCTGCTGCTGGGGATGCTTGTCTCTGGGTGTGCTTGGATCCAGGGATGCTCGTCTCTGGGAATCTCAGCTTCAGGGATGCTTGGCTCTGGGGATACTTGTCTCCAGGAATCTCAGCTCTGGGGATGCTCCTCTCCAGGATGCTCAGCTCCAGGGGTGGTCGGCTCCAGGGGTGGTTGGCTCCAGGGATGCTCAGCTTCCCGACAGGCGCAGAATAGCACCGGGTTGGCTCCAAGGGCACGCGGAGAGCAGGGAAGGGAGCAGTGGCAGTGGGGACAACGCGCCTGGCAGCTTTTTTAAGGAACCTGCTCACTCAGCTCTGGTCTGGTGCATGGACTGAAGTACTGTGGGTGGCTTTGCAGAGCAAAGTGGTGTGTGGCGTGGCCGGCAAGACTGATTAGAAATGCACGGCAGGGAGGGAAAAGGCTTGGACAAACCGCACCGGGCTCGCACCCGATGCCGACTGTGCGCTTGGCCAGTGCCGAGCATCTTCTTCCTCGGGGGTGCTGCAACAAGATGTCCAGGACCCCTGTGGTTTGCTGCCCTGGGGTCTCAGGGGCTGCAGGGATGGAGATCCTGCCTTGTGCCATGGCCCTGGAGCAGGCGAGTTGCTGAAGGAGGGTTGGAGACTGTTCTGCAAGTGTTTGGGCTTTGGAAATAAAACTCCTGGGAGAAGTGGGTTTGGGTGCTGAGGATGAGCACCCCCAGAGAGCCCCTAAGAGTGGACACAGCAGCTTCTCTGGGACAGGGCTGAGCCAAAGCTTTGCTACAGGGTCCAGCACCCTGGGGTCCCCTTGATGGGCTGGGGTGTCACAGAATCACAAATGATATGGGGTTGGAAGGGATCTCTGGAGATCATCTAGTCCAAACCCCTGCCAGAACAGGTCCACCCAGAGCAGGTACCACAGGAACGTGTCCAGGCAGGTTTGAATGTCTCCAGAGACGGAGACTCCACCACCTCTCTGGGCAGCCTCTTCCAGGGCTCTGCCACCCTCAAAGGAAAGAAGTTCCTCCTCATGTTGAGATGGAACTTCATACGTTCAAGTTTGTGCCCATTTCCTCTTGTCCTGTCACTGGGCACCACTGAAAAAAGACTGGCCCCATCCTCCTGACACCCACCCTTTCAGTATTTATAGGTGTTGATCAGATCCCCCCTCAGTCTTCTCTTTTCCAGACTAAAAAGACCCGAGTCCCTCAGCCTTTCCTCATCAGAGAGATGCTCCAGGCCCCTCATCATCTTTGTAGCCCTCTGCTGTCCCCTCTCCAGCAGTTCCCTGTCCTTCTCGAACTGGGGAGCCCAGAACTGGACAGAGTGCTCCAGATGGGGCCTCCCCAGGGCAGAGCAGAGGGGGAGGATGACCTCCCTCGATCTGTTGGCCACACTCTTCCTGATGCCCCCCAGGATGCCATTGACCTTCTTGGCCACAAGGGCACATTGCTGGCTCATGGTCATCCTGTTGTCCACCAGGACTCCCAGGTCTTTCTCCTCAGAGCTGCTCTCCAGCAGGTCAGCCCCCAACCTGTCCTGGTGCAGGGGGTTATTCCTCCCCAGGTGCAGCACCCTACGCTTGCCTTTGTTGAAGTTCATCAGGTTCCTCTCTGTCCAACTCTCCAGCCTGTCCAGGTCCCTGCCCTGGTTTCCCATAGGCGTCCACAGGGTGGGCAGATTTTTGCTCCTATGTCCTATTACCGACAGCATGTGGGGTTGTAGCCGTGGTACAGGGTCCCGCGGTGCTGGCTCCCCCAGAGAGGCTGTTATGGCAAAAGATGGCAAGCAGAGCTGGAGACCATCATCAAGCCTTGGTTTGTCCCTGCTGCGAAGAGCTTTGCTGTCTGTGCCCCCCCATGGGAGACATCCATGGAGCAAGCAATCCCAGGGAGAAGGAACACCAAGGATTTCTAAGCCCCTAATTAAAAAGACTAATTGGTTTAAACACCTGAAGTCCCTTGCCGGCTGGCTGCTCTGGCTCCATATAAGCTGCTGAGATGCCACATTTCCCACTGCTAATATGGCAGCTTGTCCCATGGGGTGAACAACTGCAGGGACAGGAGATTTGGGATGCTCCACGTGCCCAGGAGACTTTCCCCCTCCCTAGGGCTGTTGGTCCTACCCCCTTCCATTAATTTCCCCTCCCTCCCTGCTTCCTCGGCAGCACCCTCCACCGTCCCCATCATGCACCAGGTGAGTGCCACGATGAGGAGCATCACGCTCTCCTGGCCTCAGCCCGAGCAGCCCAACGGCATCATCCTGGACTACGAGATCCGCTACTACGAGAAGGTGAGCCGCATCTGCACGCCCGACGTCAGCAGCACCGTGGGCTCCAGGCCGGCAGCGGTAAGCTCGGGTGGAAACCTCGGGATGGAGGGTGGGCTGGGGGTGTACGGAGCTTTATATGGCTGGGAGGCTGCTCCGGTCCTGAGCTTGCTGGGAGAGGAAGAGCGTTGACAAGCTTTGAGTCAGGCTCTTTGCTGGGAAGGGTCCAGGTGGTGGGACAGGTGGTGGGATGGTCTCCTGGTTGCCCACACTGGCTCTTGGGGGGTGGGAGCGACGTGCAACCAGAGGAAGAGAAGCGATGTTGCAGATGCAGACGGTAATTCCTCCCCCATGGGCAGCATTTCCTCCAGCACATCGTTGCCCATTGCTGCCTTGGCTTTAGTATCTGCTCGGGTGAGCAGGGACCCGGAGCGTGGGGACAGAGTCGGGAGGAAAGGAGGGGGACGGCATAACGAAGATTGTCAGGGTTGTCCCTGTCCTGGGTCACTGCCTCCCGCTGGGTCCTTTCACTGGCGGCCATCCTTCTCCACAGGGGACACGCTCTCAACCCTTGCGGTGAACCGTGCTGAGCCCAAGCTGTTCCATCCCTCCTGTGCCTTGCCAGCTTTAATGAATTCCTCTAAATGTGAATAATTAGATGATCTCACCAGCGGCCCCTTTACAGCAAATCACCGGGGAACGTTGCAAAAAAATGAGATTTGAGATGCATGAGATTTCCACCGAGGTTTAGCACAGGGACCTCTGCCAGCAGAGCAGCGACTGTAGGGGCTGGGGGTCTCAGAAGAGGCAAGTTGCCCTTGAACCTGCTCCAGCGGGATCTCGTAGGGCGCGTTACGGTGTTTCCATAACTGCATGACATTTCTGAAATGTGCAGGGACATCGGTGGTTTGAAGAGGAATTTACTGCTCATATGTAGTTTTGCTCTGGATGCTATTACTGTTTCCCCCCAAGAGCACTTTGCTCTTTGCTCTGGTGGGACCAGGGGGCTGCTGGAGAGGCACACGCTGTGGGGACCTCCCCAGCTTCCTGGACACCAGGCAGAGCTCATGGGTCATGTTCCTGTAGGATCCTTGTGTCAGGGCAACCAGGAGGGTCTGAACCACCTTGCCCAGGCTCCGGCGCTTGTCCTCCTTGGAGCAGAACCAGGGCCACCGCTTCATCCCCCTGCAGATAAACCTCATCCCTGCCACCAACGGGGACGGGTGGGCTGCAGGACATGTCAATCCTCTTGCTGTCCCCCATCCCCGCTGACCGTCTCTCTCGGCTGTGCCCGCAGGACCACAATGAGTACAACTCCTCCATGGCCCGCAGCCAGACCAACACGGCCAGGATCGAGGGGCTGCGACCCGGCATGGTGTACGTGGTGCAGGTCCGAGCCCGCACCGTGGCCGGCTACGGCAAGTACAGCGGGAAGATGTGCTTCCAGACGCTGACGGATGGTGAGTCCGGGATGGGGAGGGGGGGGGACACAGGGAGGCAAAGGGGGGCAGTTGTCTTCCCAGCATCAGCTTCGGGCTTTAATTGGATTAAACGAACTCGTCTCTGCAAACCTCTCTCCCAGCGGGCGGCGTGGCAAAAGCCAGGTGATTTACAGTGATGTCTTATTAATCGCCAGCTGGAGGAGTAATCTGCTTTAAATCTCTTAGCTCTGTTTGCTCCCCCACTATTTAGCTGCAGTTTTGTCTTTCCTGCCTCTGATCGTGGTGGTAGAGCCCCCCTGCCACCGGCTGCAAGTCCAGCGTGGGTGGGGGTTGTGAACCCTCAGAGGAAGGACTCCTGGGGTGCTCAGAGCTGCATCTCACCCATCAGGGCAAAGCTGGAAGGGTCAGACCCACCTCTAACCGCTGATTCTCTACCCTGAGGTGGTATGTCCAAGGGAAAGGGCCAGCTCACGACCTTCATGGCTTCTTCTGGCCTCCTTAACAGAGTTGTGCTGCTGTTCCTCTGGCCCCAACCCTTCCCTGCACCCACAGACACTAGATGCCTTTAGAGAGTAATCATTCATGGGAGGGTTTTTCATTAACCTCAGCTTTGGGACAGATCCATACATCGGTGAATGACGCGAGGCTCCTTTGTGAGCCTCCTACTCCTCCAGACACTGGGGGAGCTGAAGTTCCTGCAAGGAGCCCCTTCCTTGCCTTTGCCAACGTGGTTCCTGCTCCCCTCAGGTGACACCCATGGGTCCCAGCCCCTCTGGCTGTCTTTCCTAACACTTTCCTTCCTTCCTAAAACCACGTCTTTCCACGCTTGTGCTCGTGTTGAGTGCCAGCTGGAGCGGGAAAGAAAAACCACACAGGGCGACCAAAGGGAAGGAAACGGCAATAAACCCCCCTCAATGCCTCGAATCTTCAGAATTAGAGAAGCGAGAAGAAAAATCCTGCCTCAAATAAGCAATTAATTGAAATTTAATAAGAATGGATAGTGTAGATTATTAAATAATAATTGATTGTTAGATGAGAATTTCTCAGGATTTAAGCGACGTGCAAGAGATAAATCTAGTTGCTAATAATTAACTGCAGACTAGAAAAATACAGATAAAAGGGTGTTAAATGCTTTCTTTTGGAGGGAATTTTATTTTAACCGTTGCTTGTGGCTGCTGGCACAACCTGGCAGACCTTGCTGGGGGTGGTTGGAGAAGGGGCTGTTTCTGGAGGGCTGCAGAAGCCCCCACGAGTGTGGGGTCTGCTGGGTAGGACCTGGGTAGACCTAGGAGTCCTGGTGGACAACAGGATGACCATGAGCCAGCAATGTGCCCTTGTGGCCAAGAAGGCCAATGGCATCCTGGGGTGCATCAAGAAGAGTGTGGCCAGCAGGTGGAGGGAGGTCATCCTCCCCTTCTGCTCTGCCCTGGTGAGGCCCCATCTGGAGCACTCTGTCCAGTTCTGGGCTCCCAAGAAGGACAGGGAAGTACTGGAGGTGGTACAGCAGAGGGCTACAAAGATGATGAGGGGCCTGGAGCATCTCTCTGATGAGGAAAGGCTGAGGGACTTGGGTCTTTTTAGTCTGGAGAAGAGAAGACTGAGGGGGGATCTGATCAACACCTATAAATACTGAAAGGGTGGGTGTCAGGAGGATGGGGCCAGTCTTTTTTCAGTGGTGCCCAGTGACAGGACAAGAGGAAATGGGCACAAACTTGAATATAAGAAGTTCACATGAGGAGGAACTTCTTTCCTTTGAGGGTGGCAGAGCCCTGGCAGAGGCTGCCCAGAGAGGTGGTGGAGTCTCCGTCTCTGGAGACATTCAAACCTGCCTGGACATGTTCCTGTGCAACCTGCTCTGGGTGGACGTGCTTTGGCAGGGGTTTGGACTAGATGATCTCCAGAGGTCCCTTCCAACCCCATAGCATTCTGTGATTCTGTGGTACCATCCATGCACACGGCTGTGGGTGCCCACACCGCTAACGGGGCAGGGCAGGAGAAGGGGAAGGCGGGGAGGAGACACATGGAGGTGGCAAATAGCTTTCTTAGGGTTGCTCCAGGCATGTCCAGTCCTCCATGTACCACCTCGGCTTTCACAGAGACACAGTGGCTGGCCGAGGGGACGCAGGGGGTTTGAGGGATGCTTGGTGCGGAAGGGGTGCTGTGGTTGCCTGCAAAAGGAGTTGACTGATGCCATCTTTCGAGATGTAAAATCCTACCAGTGGATCTGCAGAGAAAGCGCTTGGGTTCTTCTGGGCCTCTCTCTCAAGGTTAACCATTGTGTGGTCCACCAGTGTGGTGGACTCTCTGATGTCTAATATGAGGGAACTCTTGGCCCAGCCTTCCCCGGCTGGTTTAGTTATTAATGGGGCCTTTTCTCTTCCTCCTTTCCTGCAACTTGTAGGAACTTTGAGACTCCATGTTAAATTTGGTCGAAATGACCAACAGGTTTAAATTTATTGAGGGAAGAGAAGCCCTAGAGCATGGGCAAAGTCACCTTGTGAATGTCATTTCTTTGGGAAACTGGGCCTGATCAAGTTGCTTTGACTTGATTCCTAGGACCTTCTCTTCCATATTTTTAACCCAAAACATGTGTGACCTGAGTGCGTCAATCCTTCCTTGTGCAACACAGTGTCGGCTCATCGTGTGCCTCAACCAGCGCTCCTGCCTGGGTCTCCCTTGTCCCACCACCCATGGGGTTGGAGAACATGTTACGGGACCCCTTCCCAGGAGGCTACTCTTACTCCCTGAGCCATGCAAAGGAGAATCCACCCCGTCCCTCTTCTCTTGCAGATGACTACAAGTCGGAGCTGAGAGAGCAGCTGCCTTTGATCGCAGGGTCCGCAGCGGCCGGGGTGGTCTTCATCGTCTCGCTGGTGGCCATTTCCATCGTCTGCAGCAGGTGGGTCCCCGTGAGATGCTGCATCCCTGGAAGGGTGGAGGTGGTAAGATGCAACTGGGAGAGATTTGGGGTAGGAAGGGAGGGATGGGGGACCTCCATAGCTGGAGAGAGCACTGAGAGGCCACCACTCGCCGAGTGTGGCTGGCAGGGGAGCGGTGTGGGGCCGTTGCCAGCTGCTCGTCCCTCAAACCCAGCTGTCTTCTCCCTTCTTCTCCCAGGAAGCGCGCCTACAGCAAGGAGGCGGTGTACAGCGATAAATTACAGCACTACAGCACTGGGCGAGGTGAGCGTGGAGAAGAGGGCAGGGGAACCACTCCTGAACCTGCAGCCGGCGTGTGTCCCACTCCTCCGCCTTCCAAATGGGCAGGGTGTGGGGGGATGGAAGCCCCATGGGGCAGACGGAGGGGACCGTAGGGTGGGAGGAGAGATACCCACAGCTGCGTGAGGGTGTCTGGGAAGGGTTCAAGGGTGGGAAAAGAAGGGCAACCGGGGGGATTCGGGGGATGGATTTGGGGGGGATGAGGGGATGTAGGGGGCAGGGGAGATGTGGTGGGACAGGGGGTGGGGAGAAGATGCTGTGAAGGCTCCCAAAGGAGGAAGGGAAGGAGAAGAGGCAGCGCGCGGAGGGGAACAGAGCTCCTGATCTCCTGCCACAGGCTCTGCCCCAGCCAGGATTGATGCTGAGCTGCTCTTACCACTGAAGGGACTCTGGATTTTGGGAGCGTGGCTGGGGAGCGGCAGCTGGTGGCCAGCATTGCTGCTGTCCTGGCCGTGTGGCTGATGCTCGCCCTGCACCCTGCTTCGGGAATGATGTACAGCCAGCGACTGGGAAGGTTTAACTGGCTTTGGGCTGCTGATCCCCTTGGCAAACAGCTAGGAGAGCCGGAGCTTGAAGGGCCTTTTCCTAAGATACCTTTGCGGTTGGTGGAGCTGCGCAGCAGGATAAATTCGAGGCGTCGGTTGTGTGTAGTGTGTGCTCAGGTGCTCCTCCAGCTCCTGGCAAAGCGACCAGCAGGCCGTTGTGATGGCTGGAAATGATAATAAAGCAGCAGAGCAGCAGTTTCAGAGGGTGAGGAGTTGCCACCTGGTGCCCACAGGCTCCACGTCCTGTCCCCACGGGACGTAAATCCCGATTACGCTCTCCTAGAGATGTCTCCCAGGTGCATTTTGCTGCCCTGTGGGAAGAAACCGTCCCTGGGTCCTGGGCATCTGCCTGGGGAAAAGGGATGGCGGCGGGACGCAGGGCTGGGGGAAGGATGGCTGGGGAAACGGGGAGCAGGATGGGTGAGCGGAGGGGAAGGATGGATGAGGATGGAGCGATCGGCCTGGCAGAGGAAAACGTGAGGGCTCACAGGGAAGAAAAGGGTTTGGAGGCAGCCAGGAGAGCCCAGCCAAGCCGGCAGCCACATGCTAGGTCTCTTTTGACCTTCTCAGCTTCATACCGCACCTTCCCAATGTGCTGGAGGGGCTGTGGGGGGGCCGTAAACCTCCCAGCAAACCATAAACTGTTTTCCAAACATCACCGGGTGGTACTTAAACAAGATGGACTTGTGCTTTTCCTCCCCCTTCTCTTTGTGCTTCTGCACCGTGGGTGGCGGGGGAAGATTTATTTGATGCCTGATGGCTCAACCCGTGCTGGGCTGCAGGTGGACTTTTTTTTTTTCCCCCCTGTTTTGAAACATTCCCTACCCTCAAGCACCCCAAAACCCCAGGGTGTTCAGACCAGGTTAGTTTTTAAAGCCGGGCGACGTGAGGATTGGTGCCCCACAGCCGGGGGGTGCCGTGGCTCCCGGCTGCGCAGCAAAACCCTTTCAAGGTTAGCGAGCCTCCAGGCGCTGGGTTATTGCAGATGCTCGAGCAAAACAGGTGGGAAATTTGTGGCGAGCGACTAATGGAGTAACGAGAGCATCCGCCGGAACAAATCACCCGTGTGTTTAGCGGCACGGCAATTACAGCCTCCCCCGTCCCTCCCGGGAACCCCCCCCCCCAGGATCGCTGGCTGCCTGCTGCTGGCAGGGGACTACCCCGGGGCGGGGGGTGTGTGTGTTTGGGGGGTGAGATGGGGTCTCTCAGGTTGTAATTTCTTGTGTTTTATCTCTGCCGCTGCTTCGCCAGGAGCTTTGAGGTAGGGAAAAGAGGAAGAGCGCCCTGTTGAAGGTTTTTCTCTGTCCCCGTGGTATTTATTCCCAAGGAAGAGTGGTGTCGGAAGGAATCCAGCGCTGGAGTCAGGGTCGTGGTCCCGAGTGCTTCAACTGTGGAAGAGTGATAAAAAATTTGCTGTCGTCTGTGGAAGTGATAAATGGCCTAATCCAGTTTCTAGGAGCTCTGGGGTGGTTTTTAGAGTGCTCTCTTTGCAGGCAGGCTCAGCATGGGTTCCTTTTGACGTTGCGTTCTGGTACCCAGCATTTCACCCAGCTTTTGCCGGCGTGGCGGTGATGAGCCGGTGGCTGAGGTTTGTAGAGAAGAGTAATGGGTTTGGGTGCCCTAATCCCACTCATTCGGATGGGGTGGGGATTAGGGAGAAGCTGAACCTGGTGTTTACTGAGCCCACGGACGGACCGTGGAGCACATGAGAAGGTGTTTGAAAACCCGCCCGTGTTGACAGTGGGCAGGAAACTTTGGCATTATTGTCTCCTTTATTTCTTCAATATTTTGATCAGTGAGTCAGTCTCAGTTACGATCCTGTAAATCCCTTTGTAATCCTGGCTGGAGCATCAGCTGCTCTTGTAAAAAAATTTATGGGACCGTTAAAGTGGATGAGACAGAGCCGTAAAGGGATTTATGAACTGGGAGATGCACAGATGGCTTCATTGCAGCCTTCCGCGCCCTACTCCGAGGAGCAGAGCTTTTGCCCCAGATGCCCCTTCTGGGGTATGAGGATGCTTCTGCCTGGTTCCTCCCGAGCCCCAGGGGCCCTGCAAGCACCAGCTGCGAGGCTTTCATGCCTCCTCCCGAATTACTCACCGGCAAACTTGCAAAGCAGCCGGGAGCAGATTGAGATTCCCGGCGTGGAGCCGCGCAGAGGCGATGCCGTGGTCCGTGCCTTCATCTGTGCATCGGCTCTAAAAAGGCTCCGGGAAGCGCCAGCACGATGGGATCGTGGCCCTTGGCAAGGTCCTTAACAGTGTAATCAAACCCTGTTAATCACTGTAACGCTGAGATACCTCAGGGAGGAAGACCAGGCAGCAGTGTCCCTCCAGGTCTCCTCCAGGGATGACCTTGAGGGGCTGCTGAGCCGTCCCTGGTCTCCTTCTTTTTGGATGAGAAATGGCTGAACCTCCAAAGGGACACCGCAGCCCTCTTTGGGACCCCCTTAGGGACCGCAGTGTAATGCTGGCACCTGGCTGAGCCCTGAGGACAGCGGTGGCCACACTACCCCACGGCCGTGCCCGCCTTGGGAGCTCTGCAAGCCCCAGGGCATCCGAACACGATGTCTGCAAGCCCCAGTTGGGGCATTTGGGGGGCTCTTTTGGTTTGTCCCCCATTTGAAAAGGGCAAGAGGCCGCTTGCTGCACCTCCTTGTGGCATGGGCGGCTCCTGCTGCCACTCATTGTCCCTGTGCAAGGGACAGCATGCTTGTCACGGAGGCCAGCAAAGCTGTCTTTTATGGCTCCATACAGGTTGTTGATTATAATTGCCGCACTCTGTCAATTTAGTAGCGGCCACAAAACTATCAGAGGCCTTTTTGGGTAAATAAATATTTCTTCTCTAACGCATGGAGCCTCGTAAAGCCCTTACCGTACAGCCAGCTAATTGTAGTTCAGGTCTGTCACTGCTCCCTGTCACCGAGGAGGAGGAAGAGGAAGGATAACAGAGGAGGAGCAGAGGGCAGAGAGAGAGAGAGGAGGGGATGCAGGGGAGGTTTGGGTGGAGTAGGGCGACCAAAAAGGACAATAAAGGTGTTTGGAGGAAGTGCAGGTGAGCACAGCAATAGCCACTATCTTAACGGGTGTATGGAGAGCGTTGAGGACACAGGGATCTCCAGTTCTTGGTCACGGAATTCAATTGCTCTTGGTTTTCTCTCCCTTATACCATTGCTCCTAATTTTCCCACAAGGGTCTCCAGGGATGAAGATCTACATCGACCCCTTCACTTACGAAGACCCCAATGAGGCGGTCCGAGAGTTTGCCAAGGAGATCGATGTATCCTTTGTGAAGATTGAAGAGGTCATTGGAGCAGGTGGGTCTCACCATCCCCTGCCTCACATCCCTCCCTGTCCTCTCTGTCGCTCCTGCATGGCCACACACCCACCCGGAGCAATTTTCTGGGGGTGCACACGTGGCCCTTCACCAGGAAAGCCTCAAGGAAGCCTTGATACATCAGGTTTTCCTGGGTTTCTGATGGGCTAGGGTGGGCACGAGGTTGGTTTCTGCTCTCAAAGTTCTTCTGAGATGGGAAAGGCTCCATGAACATATTCTCCAGGTGACTGCGGGGCCTCTTGGGGTTTCCTAATTGCCTTTTCCATGAGATAACAAGGAAAAGCCAGATCTCGCTCTAATCTCTGCCATATTCCCATACATATGTATATATACACATGCCTGCATGTATCTGTATGTCATCTGTGCTGCTTTTATTGCCATTTTTTAAATAACTGTGTCGCTCTCCTAGAAGAGAAAGTGAGAAGCCGGGGGGGAAGCTGCAAACAAGCCATGAGCTAGTTCGGTCGGGATCAAGTTCAGTGATGCATCAGCCACCCTTTGCTGCTCATCAAGGCAAAGTGGCTGCAAACCAGGCTTAAATGTAATCCCCCCGTGGGCAAATTTTTGCCTCAGCGTAGGAAAAGCTCTCCCTCTGAAAATGAGAGGGTGCTTTCTCTGCGTTTTAAATCAGAGGGCAGCAATAAGAACAGCCCAATTATTTTCCATTCCAAGATAAGTGACGTGCAAAAGGGCAACCGAGATCATCAGCGCCGACACCTTACGTTTGTGAGGTAGTCCTTAAACGTTGATGTTCTTGCTCTGCAAATCCTTCTTGTGGGGGCTGGCAGGAGCAGCCCCAGCTTCTGCTTCTGGCGGTGCCGGGCTCTGTCACCTTGGAGAATGTTGCGAAAGCCCAAACGTGTCCTCAGCAGCAGAAATTGCCCCTTTTAAAGAGAGCAGGCGAGTAGATTTATAGAGGAAAGCGCTGCTGAAGTGTTAACCGGCTGACATTTCTCAGCTGGTTGGTTTGGAGACCAAAGCACTCGAGGTGCCATTACTCTTTGCAATGTTTTATGTGGAGGAGGAGGTGGCAACGGATGGTCTTGCGCTTGCAGGGGAGTTTGGAGAAGTGTATAAAGGACGCCTGAAGTTGCCCGGCAAGCGGGAGATCTACGTGGCCATCAAGACGCTCAAAGCCGGCTACTCCGAGAAGCAGCGCCGGGATTTCCTGAGCGAGGCCAGCATCATGGGGCAGTTCGACCACCCCAACATCATTCGCCTGGAAGGGGTGGTGACCAAAAGCCGACCCGTCATGATCATCACAGAGTTCATGGAGAACGGGGCCCTGGACTCGTTCCTGCGGGTAAGGCGAGGTGGGGCCATGCGGGCTGATGTTCAGCTGTGGGATTCGGGAGTGAGATGTTGGCATCCCATCCGGTGAATCCCAGCCTGTTCCCTTAGCTCGGGAGCTGGTTGCAGTGTGCCGTACACCCCCCAAAACACGTGTCTTTTGGTGCTGGCATACCTCTGCTTTAATCCGGCAGGGCAGGGCAGTTGGGTAGTCCTCTGAGGAGGTGCAGCATCCTCCTGAGGTTGGGGGTGAGCGGCTCTGGTCCCGTGGTGGGGTCTGCACGCTCACCCCGGTGCCTGCTATTCCCTATCGGCAGCAAAACGATGGGCAGTTCACGGTGATCCAGCTGGTGGGGATGCTCAGAGGAATTGCCGCTGGGATGAAGTACCTTGCGGAGATGAATTACGTGCACCGAGATCTGGCTGCCAGGAACATCCTGGTCAACAGCAACCTGGTGTGCAAAGTGTCGGACTTTGGCCTCTCGCGCTACCTGCAGGATGACACGTCTGACCCCACCTACACCAGCTCCTTGGTACGTACCTCTCGCGGGATTTTGTTTTGCCCAGCATCTCCTGTGCCTGCCCTGCACCCGCTGCCAGCTGGACCTGGGAGAGGGGTGCTGGATGTATGCCCCAGAGCCTTCTGGTACTGGTGGGAGCATCTCAGGAGGGTTCCCACCATGTAGGCTCGTGGCCTGGAGACCCTGGCTGTGCTTCCCACCCGTCACCCTCTTTTTCCCTCCTTCTTCTTCCTGCCTTTTATGAGTTTTCTGCCTCCCTCCTCCCCCCAAGCACCTTTCTGTCCTCAGCAGTTTCCAGATAAGCCGCTTCCCTGTCCTCCGTGGAGGGAAGGTGCCCGGAGGAGTCCCTGGAGAGACCGGGAAGGGGAGACAGGGAGATCACAGCATCTCCTGATGGCACAGCCAGGGCGTTTTAACTCCCCTTCCTCCAGCACTCCAGGTCTGGTCTGCCTTTCTCTGCTGGAAACTTGTTCCAGGCATTAATTAAAAAGCCAGGCTTAGCGGGAGCTCCCTTGTTCCCCAGCCGTCCTTCTCGTCCTTAATCAACTCATTCATGGGTAATGGCAGCCCCACTGTCCCCTTACTCTCCATGGCCCTGGGGGACCCTCCAGCCCCTCCTTGTTATGGCTCAGCTGGCTCACAGGACCCTTATCGGTGTTAAGGATGAGCAACCCATCGACCCATGGACGTGTTTTTGAGGCTGATTTCGTGTTTTGGCCCCAGCTGCACCCCCTCTCTCTTCCTCCCCTGCTCAGGGGGTGGTGTTCCTCCCCCCTGCCCCTCCTGCAGACACCCATCGTTTATTATTTGTTCAAAGCCCCCGGGCAGTAGCTGCTGGGATGAAGGCATGGAGTAGCCTTTCCCCACCTTTAGAGATAAAAGAGGTTTTCTCATCTGTGTTTTTATTTAATTTAGGCCATAATAGATCTCCCCGGCAGCTGGGAAACGATGCTGTGCCTGCGATTACATCACTCTGCCTCCCATAGCAGGTTTTTAGCTCTGGGGAAAAGGCAGGAAAAACAACCTAGCAGTTAATTTCTCCATTTGTGGTTATTCAAATCACATTTTTTGCCATTCATCCTTCAAGAGCAGCTGACGCTTTCGTCGGAAAGGCTACGGAAAACAATTGCGCTAAACGATTTACAATGCCGTTCTGCCCGGAGTAAATACCGTGCATGTCTGTGCTTTTCCTCCCTCCCTTGGCTTTTTTTTTGTTTGTTTGTTTGTTTGTTTGTTTTTTGCTGTTATTTTAGCGGTGCTTGCCTAGGGAGCAGCCCCTCTGTACCTGCTGCCCCTCCACAGCATCCTTGCACCCTCCTTCCTGCCCTGCCGGGAGCTGGGACTCCAGCTTGATGGGGTGGCTTGAGACGCCCAGCCCGATTTGGAATTTTTAGGAGAAATGAAGGGCTCTCTGCTGCCTTTAGCAGAGCAGACGAAAGGTGAAACTTTCCTATTCCAGTGCTTTCCAGGTCTCCTTTGGGGCTTAAGGGTGTTTTGCTTTTTACCTCCCACTCCAAAAGTGGGCCTGCAAGGACCTTCCAGCAGCTGTGGGAGCCCAGATGATGCTGTGGAGGATGCTCTTGGGTTAGACCTTGTTTCCATTGAAGGCCAAGGGACGGTGGTGCCTGTGGCTCCTTACCTGGGATGAACACTAGTGTAGTGTAGTCCTGCATAACCCATGTCACCTCATGACTCCCTGGGAAGGGACTTGGGGACAGGCCACCGATGTGCCAGCTCCTGCCAGGCAGCCGGAGTGGGGAGGTGTCACTCAGAGGTGACACCCTTTGGTTTTGTTTAGCACCTTTTGTGCCGGTACGAAATAAATTCATGGAGGTGTTTTTGGCTCCTGCCTCCTCACCCCACTGGGTACCTCCTGCCTCCTCCTCAGCGTGGTCCCCGGTGACCGGTGGCCCGGGGTTGTTGTGGGATGGCTCCGACCCTGGTGTCTGGGCTCCTCTCTGCCAAGGGAGCTGTGTCTCAGCGGCTCTCCCTTTTTCCGTAGGGGGGGAAGATCCCTGTCAGGTGGACAGCCCCGGAGGCCATCGCTTATCGCAAGTTCACCTCGGCCAGTGACGTCTGGAGCTACGGCATCGTCATGTGGGAGGTGATGTCGTTCGGGGAGAGGCCCTACTGGGACATGTCCAACCAAGATGTAAGCGCCTGGGGGTCATCCATGGGGCTTTGGGAGGGGGGGGTTACCAAAAGAAAACCTTTCTGCTCCTTCCTGGAGCCTCGGCACCGCTTGGTTTTGGACATAAAAGAGGCTGGCGAAGTGAGAGGATGCGAGGAGAGAAATAGGGGAAGAAAAGCCAGTGGGCTGGTAATTGGACTTCAGCAAGCTGCAGGGCCTTTGAAAATGTTCAGAGGGTTTACGAGCGGGGAAAGAGCTTTGGTAGTCGGACTGCTGTACTCCGATGCGATCCGCTGAGATAATGAGTGGCAGGTCTCCGCCAGGAGGAACTGCGGCGCGCGGAGCATCAGAGCGGAGATTAACCTCCGCCAGCCCCCGGCTCCGTGTGAGCCGGGAGCGTCTCCTCCCGCTCCCTTTGCCGATGATCAAATGGGCTGGCAGCGCAGGCAGCTCGGCTTGGGGAGAGGAGCAAAACGGGGGTGGCTCATGGGGGGGGTTTGTTTTTTTTTCCCCTCCGCGAGACCTCCGAGTCCCTTGTCCTCACCTGCCGCTTTTCTCCCCCCACGCCTCCACCCCGCTGTCCCGCAAGGTCATCAACGCCATCGAGCAGGATTACCGGCTCCCGCCGCCCATGGACTGTCCCGCCGCCCTGCACCAGCTGATGCTGGACTGCTGGCAGAAGGACCGCAACACCCGCCCGCGCTTCGCCGAGATCGTCAACACCCTTGACAAAATGATCCGCAACCCGGCAAGCCTCAAAACTGTGGCTACCATCACCGCTGTGTGAGTCTGCCAGCGTGCCAGGGGGGGTCTGTGTGTGTGTGTGTGCGTGGGAGTTGGGAATCGGGTGATGCTCTCAACGTCAGCATCCCCAGCCGCGGCGGAAGGGCTCCCCGAGCGGCTCGTGCGGCCGGAGGGGAGGACAGGAGCTCATAAATCGTTTGCCAGGCGCAGGGTGGGGGGAGTTTTTTGTCTTTGCTCTGCCTGACAGTCAGACAAAGAACATGTAGTTTTCCGTCGAGAAACAGCAATAATTCTTTGCTATTGATTCTTTATGGCGTGTGACCATACGGGCGCAGTGTCTGCTCTGCCGGCGCCTCCGTCCCTGCGGCTCGGGCAGCTGGATGACAACGTGCCGGGATGCAAAGCGCCGCTTGGCAGAGCCGTGTTCCCATGGGACGGGCCTTCCCCGTGGCCTTCCTTGTCTCAGGCGTGTGCCGGGAGCAGGGCGGTGCTGGGGGGAGCACAAGGACACAGAGGGGGGAACTGGGGGAACCACGTCTATGCACTGGTTGGGGTCTTGCGTGGCAGCCCCTCTGTGCCGGCCGGGCTTGTCCCCAGCGCTGTGTCCTCTCGCAGGCCTTCTCAGCCCCTCCTCGACCGCTCCATCCCCGACTTCACTGCCTTTACCTCAGTAGACGACTGGCTGAGCGCCGTGAAGATGAGCCAGTACCGGGACAGCTTCCTGACCGCTGGCTTCACCTCCCTGCAGCTGGTTGCCCAGATGACATCTGAGTGAGTTGGCTGCTGTGCCCGAAAACTGGGTGCTGCCTGGGGTGGGCCGGGGCTGCAGGGAGGTGGGAAGGTCAGTTCAAGGCACCTGCAAAGGAAGGGTGTGAGCATCCATCGCATAGGTCAGCAGAAGGATCCCATGTCTGGAGGTGGCCTCATTGACCATCTAGGGGTCAGCATGTGGGTGTCTCTTGGTCCCACCTCACCCTCGGTGATACTCACAGGGCTGCGCTTGGGTTCTTTGGCTGTTCTTCTGCTGAAAGGCATGGACCAGCTGAGCTTACATCCTTCAGCAAAGCAGATACACCGACCCTCAGCTGCCCACTGACACTGCTCCATCTGTCTGTCTGTCTTCCAGAGACCTCCTGAGAATAGGGGTGACTTTGGCTGGGCACCAGAAGAAGATCCTGAACAGCGTCCAGTCCATGCGAGTACAGATGAGTCAGTCACCGACCTCGATGGCATGACGTCCCCTTGTTTGACGGGGAGGGGACGGGGAGGGCACGCAGCAGAGGTGGGAGGGGAGGAACTGACGGGCGCCGTGTTGGGAGAGGTGCCACCGCTGCCTGGGGACTGTGACCGCAGGCGAAGGATGTTCCTGGGACTCATCTCTAACTGGTGACTTCCGTTCCTCACCAACAGAAGCACACTTACCGATGTCACGGGGAACAGCGTATAAATACGTATAAATATGTACAAATCATATATTTAAAAAACAAAACAAAACAAAAAAATGAACACAAAAAACAATGAAGACAAACCAATGTGCGTTGGGGAAGCAAACCCAAACCCTAGAGACCAGACTCCAATCCCACCACCAGTGAGCAGTGGTCGAAACTGAGAAAGGAGGAAAGGGGCTGTTGGGGAAGGGAGAGGCACGAGATGGAGCATCCCCGTCCGGAGAAACCACCTTCCTTTTCTTTTCTTCTTTCGCCCTCCCTCCCTGCTCACCCCGCTTCCCTCCCTGCTAATGGACCGGGGTGGAATGTCCTCGGACGTCTCCGCAGCTCCCTGCTGTCCTGCCCAGGTGCTGCTCCGGCAACTACCAAAGGACTTTGCTGACCACTGCATGGGGGATCCGACTCAATCCAGTTAATGTCTTCATATTGAAGAAGAGATGTACCTTCAATAGAAAACGTTGGGTTTCTTTTTTTTTTTTTCTTTTTTTCTCTTTTGCTTGCATTTTTTTTGCAAAAAGGAAAAAAAAAAAAAAAGGATTAAAAAAAATAATAATTATAATAATAATCCATCCTGGAAAACGGAAAGAGGTGTTCCCGTGTGTGTGTGCGCTCGTGCGCGTGTGTACGTTGTCAACTTACTGTGGACTCACTGCTTGTCCGTAACCGAAGACCACCACCCACCCTGCGGCCGGCCGGTTCCCAGCCCTGGCGGGGGGGACCCCGGGGGTTGTTCCTGCCTCCCGGGAGCGGGAGAGAGCAGGGAAGTGCCCGACAACCGTGAGGCAAGCGCTCAGCATCCCGCAAACGGGGAGGAGGACGGCCGGCGCGGCGGGGAATGGGACGGGACGGGACGGGACCGGAGGAGCCTCCGCGTGGTTGTGACTGGGTTGGTGACTGCTGGAGAGGGAGGAGAGATGCTCTGGGAAACAGACTGCTAAGGCCTCCAGAGCCTCGGCGATGCGCGGAAGATGGCTATGGAGGACTTCTTATTTTTTCCCCCCATCTTGCGGACCTAAGGATTTTGATACTGATTTGCAGACTTGGGTTTCACGGCTTCAGAGGTAGGTCTGTTTGTCTCGTCTACTCTCTGTCCATCCATTCCTCCGCCTCCACTGTATTTTTCTGCTCGCTTCCTCAAAGCCTCTCCCAGTGAATGCTTCCTCGTGTTTAATTTGATTATTTTTTTTTTTTTTTAATTTTTTTTCTGCTCTCCTTTGCAAATTGATCTAGCTAAAATTACTGGATGCGTGTCAGTGTTTACACAGAATATTGTAAGACTGGGCAATCTAACTTCCCTCTGCGGATCGCGCCGGGAGTTTATAAAATGAATGAACTCTTAATAAGGCTTTTACTTAGGCGCTTCTGTGCGAGTTGTAATGATCCATCACTGCGCTCTCGCAGGCGCCGCGCTGGCAGCAAGTGGCACCCGGGTGGCCGGGGGAGCGGTGGCGCGGGCAGGCTGCCCAGATGTGCCTCGGGAGCTACCGGTCCCTGCCGTCATTTGGTGGCGTGGTGGCTCGTACATGTGCGAGGAACCCTCCGTCCTCCTCACGCACCCATCCTCGCCGTGGGGATGCCCCACATCTGCTTGCGCCATGGGGATGCCCTGCATCCAGCCGTGTCATGGGGATGCCCTGCATCCTTCTGCACCACGGGGATGCCACACATCCAGCTGTGCCGTGGAGATCCCCACATCTCTCTGCGCTGTGGGGATGCCCCGTGTCCATCAGTGCCGTGAGGATGCCTTGTGTCTACCTGTGCTGTGGGGTTTTCCCCTTGCCCTCCTTGCTGTAGGGATGCCCCACGTCCATCTGCACCATGGGATTGCCCAACATCCACCTGCACCATGGGATTGCCCCACGTCCATCTGCACCATGGGATTGCTCCACGTCCACCTGCACCATCGGATTGCCCAATATCCACCCATGGGGTTGCCCAACATCCACCTGCACCATCAGGTTGCCCGAATGCCCATCTGTGCCATGGAGATGCTTCACCAGATTTGCTTGCTGCCACCAAAGACAAGGGAACAAGCCCTTCCTCTGCCTACTGCCAGCTCCTGCCCACATGTCCTGGCTGTGAGCGTTGTCCCCTGTGCCAGGGCCACCACACAGGGGGGGACCCCATCTGTCCCTTGGGGAGCATGTGCTTGGTTTGGGAGGATGGTGGCTGACACCACCAGCAGATGAAGGACCGTGGTGATGGGGTGGTCTTTACACCCTCCAATTTAATTTCTTTAATCGTCTAAGGAAGATGACCTGCCGCTCTCCTGAAGAACAGGAACTAATGAGACGCAGGAATAAGCTTGTTTCAAATCATTCAACTCCCCCCGGAGAAAGAGGCAAGAAAAAAACCCACCCCTTGTTTACAACAGCAGGGACTGCTCCTCGTCCTGTCTGATAGACGATCACTAATACCTCTTGGGATACTCGCGGCCCAAATCTGTATTCCAGGATGTTGTCACACCGAATACAACATGCAGATGGAGCGGGCGCCGTGCATACTAATACGCCGCCTTGCCACATTGGTATTCGCCGGCGGTGAAGGATCCTTTGTGGTTGGGGTTTTTTCTGTTGTGGGCTTTTTTTTTTTTTTTTTTTTTTTATGATTTCTCTTTTATTAGACGGAAGCAAAAAGGCGTTTAAAGGAGCGGATGACAGCGACACTGGCTAAATATGAAAACTCCGCCTTTACGACTCCCGTGCTGTGTGTCCCCCGAGCACCTGGGAGGCAGCTGGTCCCGCTCTGCGCCGGGGGCTGGAGGGACGATGCGACGGCACTGTGGCCCTTTTTTAATATAAAACCTCTAATTTAAAGCACTCGGTCCTGCCCCGTCCGGCCCAGGAGACTCACAAGAGTCAGTGTGGGAAGGAAACACAGAGTCACAGAGTCACAGAATTGTAGGGGTTGGAAGGGACCTTCAGAGATCATCCAGTCCAACCAGAGCAGGGTCACCTAGAGAAGGCTGGATGTCTTGGCCTCAGGACTTTCTCCGATGGAGCAGGGAGAGGCTTTCAGCTGAGAGCAGTGTTTGCACAGCGCGGGGAACAGGAGGGTCCGTCCTGACCTCTTGAAGTGTGTGGGATGCCTTCCAGACCCTCGTTACACCCCGCTGACAGCTCACTTGCCCCAGCGCTCGCCCGCTCTTCTTTTTGGCCAGAAAGCAAGGAAAAGGGAGCCGCGCTGTGAGTCGAGGGCTACCCCGGTGCTCCAGAGGCTGGGTGAGGATGCCAACAGCATTGTTGCCAGAGTGATGCCTTCCAGACCAGTCTCAGCCCTAGAGAAGCTTCATGCACCATCCTAAGCTCACCTGTAGCGAGACCAGCAGGAGGTTGGGGTGACAAGTCCCCTCAGGAGGTGACACGTGGTCACAGCAGTGCCTGTTGGAGAGGTCAGGGCTGTTGGGCTTTTCCACTCTACTGCTCTTCCCAGCTGGCCAACATCTGATGTCTCCTGGGCTGCATCGTGGCAAGTGATTGCCATATCCCATCTCTTCTTTCCAGCCCTCTCCACAAGGGTGACATCTCTGCCTTGTGCTGAGTCAGCAGAGTGAGTCCACTGGTGGTGGCTCAGGCACCTGGAGATGTCCTCTCCAGGGTCACGGGAGAGCCCAGCAGCAGATTGGTGGTGCTCAGGGCTGAGCAGGGAGACTGAAGGTGGTGCAAACAAATCCCTTTGGAGATGAGACATCGTTGGCCGGCCAAGGGGGTTGCTGTCAAGATGATACCCAAAGGAAGGCCACCATGGGTCACCTGCTCTCCTACCTTTCAATAAAAGGCTTTTCATCCAAAATGGAAGATTTCACCAAAAGGTGATAATGGAAAACAAGGGGGCAAGTGCAAAATAGCCATGTTTGATTTTTGCTTTTTATTGAAGAAAAAAAAAAAATTCAGAAGACTTCTGTTGGACCATTTTGTTTCTTTAGAGCTCTTTCTTTCAAGGAAAATAAGCTTTCCAAACTACGAAGCCTTTCTGTCCAGGAGTGACAGCGTTGTCCCCGCCTGGCCATGACAGCAGGGTTGTGTGTCTTTGGACTGGCCCTTCTTTTCCTTCATCAGATGCTAAGAAGGAGGATGCAGAACACCATCAAAGAGGTGCCTCCTAAGTCAAGACTTGCTGCCAACATTCACTTTTCTGTGTTAACAGGGGGTTCTCAGGTGCTTGGCCGTGACCATGTGGCTGCACTGTCCAGGTCATTTAAGAAGTCTCCTCCATTGTCCAGATCATGTAGAAGTGGTTGAGATGCTCCGGCTTTGCCTTGTGCAGAGATGGGGAGGGAGACTCTGCCTTACACCTCCTGCTGCTTTTTTTGTGGACTGAGGAGTGATACAGATTTGGGTCCATTGGATCTAAAATTGGGTCTAAAAATGAAAGCTCCCATTTCACACCTTCTTCTGATTCATGCTGTGGTCGACATTGGAGCTCATTTCTTTGATCCCAAAGGGAAAGGGATGGCTCAAAAATATTTTTTTTTTTTTCCCCAAAAATTTTGGTTTGCACAGAAATAGAAGGAAGAAAAAGGTTTTTCTGATTGAAGTGAACCAACTCCAACAGACCTTTCCTCCGGGCTGGTGGGTCATCCATCGCGCAAAGTCCTGTTGGGTTCATCTGCCAAGATGCTGCTGCTGGGAGGTGTCCTTTGCTGGTGGATCTCACCGGGGTGGATCCTGGCCCCTGGCCACTGTTCATCGCTGATGCTTGGCCGTGGTGCCTTGCTCTTCTGGCTGCATCCCACCACTGCGCAGAGCAGTGGCACGGGGATGCGGCCACTTGCCCGGCTCGCCTTCGAGTGAGCCCGCCTCGTGCTCGGCCCTAATCCCGTCCTTTCACGGAACCGCTTTGCAGTTGTCAGCTCCTTCTCTACATTTCTATGGCAACTGCAAAAAAACTCAGCCCTTTTGTGTCTTTTTTAGTTTGGTTTTTTTTTTTTTTGTTGTTTTTTTTGTTGTGTCTTTGTTGGCTTTGTCTGTTTTGCATGTAGCGTTCCGTCAAAATAGTGACTTTTTGCTACGAAAACCCTGCCCAAGATCTCGATGTGAGAATGGGTGGGTGAGATGGTCGCGTCTGGACTGGGTGTTGCCAACTGGTTCCAAATTGCCAAAAATCCTTTCGGCGTCCCCCGGTGTCAGCCCCGCTGTGTTACTCCCCACATCCCACCCCCGGCAAATCCCCCTCGGCTATTCGGCTGCGTCGTTTCCCCCTGGGCTCTGCCGTGTCTTTTGTATGACCCCGTCCCTGTCGGGCTGCGCCGCGTGCGATGGAGGAGGCAGCAGCTTTCTCAATAGCAGTAATTAAAACGAGACGTCGTGCTGCTGCCAGCGAAGGTGAGCTCAGCCGTTCGCGCATCCGGGGCGAGAGCGAGCTTTTGAACGGGGAAGAGGAGCACGTATTAATAGCGTTATTATGTGCCTCTTTCTAGAGAAAAAAAAAAAAAAAAAGGAATGTATTTTGTGCCATTTAATGACCTTCAAATTAACAGTTCTTTGAAAGCACTTATGTATATTTAATTTTAAACGTCGCTGCAAGTCAGAGCGGGGCTTGCGATGAAAACAGCAGGCAGCCAGTTTTTAAATAAGAGCGAGCTCAGACCATTATTTCTGAGCCTGTCAGCTTTTGGTGCTTGCAATGCTCCTTTTCCTAGGAGAAAACTGGGCTGTCATCCCCCCCCCCAGTCCCCTCTTCCTTCTGCTCCAGGAGATCCCCACATGCCGGCCCGAGCCCCATGGCATCTTCTCTTCTGCTTTCCGCTCCTCCGCCGGGTGATGGCATCTTCCCGAGGAGCTGGTGCGGCGGATGCTGCTCCAGGGTGTTTGATTCGGAGGGAGGGAAAGGGGGGTTTTTTTGGGGGGGTTGGTTTGCAGAATTTTGTTTGCATCAATGAAGCTGGCTGAGGACATCCCTGGGGGAGCCAGGGGAGCATCACAGCTGGCCCATGGCTGGGGATAAAGCATCGGGCATCACCCATGAAGGTTATTCTGCACCGGCTTCCCACCAACGCTGCTGTTTTGTGATGGGAACAGACACCTTTGCCTTCGTTAGGGTCCGAATTGAGGCTCTTGCCTCTGATTCATAAAAGCTGTTGGTATATTTGAGCCACTCTTGTGTTCACTTGGAAGTCGTTACTCTTAAACATTGAATTCGGCTTTAAAAAGCAAAAGGATCAATGGGTTTCTAAGATGAGGAATGGATTTGCAGACCCTGCGGCTGATGTTCAAGCTCTCAGAAACGTACTGCAGCTCCAAGGCCACCCATCCTCGTTACGCTGCAGATGGAAAGGCGGGAGGTTGGGGCCAGGGTTTCACATCCAGACCATGCCCTCCTGCTGCTGTAATGTCCCCACTGCTTGAGGAGGGTTACTTAACACCCATGTCCTCATCTGCTTTGGTGCCTCTTTTCCGAAAGATCCTGCTAGGATGGATGCTGATCTAATTACGACTTGGGTGCCTTCCAAATTATTTTCATAGAGCCTGAAGGAGAGTTTCTCCAGTGGTTTCCAGTGAGGTTCTTCTCAATTTCGGAAGAGCCAGAAACTTCTTGAGTGATGAGAGGGCGATGAGAGGTGAAGTCCACACTGACGGGACTCCTGTGGCGAGTTGTTTTGCCCCATCAGTGTTTTTCCTGCTGCTCCTGTTTTGGCTTATGTTTTTGATAGAAAAGTTTGGGTTGGGAGGAACTTTCAAAAATCATCTGGGCCAACCTCCCCTGCCATGGGGGAATGGCTGTGCCTGTCCCAGCCAAGCTCAGCCTCCTCCAAAATCTCTCTGTGGGAGGTGTGAGAGCTGCTGTCATGTTACGCTCTCCCATTTTTGATGCCCTCGGATTTTGGATCTGCGTTCGTGTCTTGGTGTAGATCTGCTGTCTCATGTCCATCCGTCATTGGACCTTGATGGGCTGTGTTGCCATCCCTGGGCTTGGTGCGGAAAGAGGAACAGACAGGGCTGCTCTGGTCAGCAGAGGACCTCCTCTGCTTTGCACGGTGGGAGGAGATGTGAGATGGGAACCAGGCACGTGCCTTTGGGGACTATAAGCATCCGTGGCATTGCATCCGGTCCCTTGGTTTGTGTCAGAGAAGCGATCGGTGCTGGGGAGGGGAATCTATCTGCCTGTGGTGACCGTGGTGCCCTTCAGCTGGGCCTTTCTGGGTTGTCAGAGCTGCTGGCACTCTGGGGGCAGTGTCCCAGGGCCACTCGCTTTGGCTGGCCGTCCTCCGTGGAGCAGCGTGGTGAGCACCCCTCCAGCCCGGGCAGAGCTGCCCTCTCCCTCCCGGTCTGTTTGAGCATCTCTGCTGCTTCTGCTCTCCTTCCTCTGCCCATTGGCATTTAAAACCCCTGTGAAGCCCCTGCCTGTCCCTTCCCTGCTGCATGGCTGTGCCGTAGTGGCTGTCTCGGGGACCTCGCTGGCTCCAAGCAGTCCCTAACACATGGACAGCAAGTGGAGGAGAAACCAGCTGCGTTGCTAAGTGAGATGACCATGGAGGGGGTGGTCCCGCCGGTGGCAGAGGCAGGGATGGTGTTGAGGTCTCCTGGCCCGTCTCTGGAGGGTAAAGCTGGAGGAGGTTAATCAGAACAAACCAGCCGTCTGAATTTTAAGTGGATTAGCTGAACTCCACTCGTTCCCAAAACAGCCATGCCCTTTTGGGGCGGACGTGGAAGTGGATTAGGCAAAAATCTACTTAAGGCTGCGTTAATTCTAGATAAGTGTTAGGGGGATTAACGCCTATCCACTTAAAAAAATTAATTGGAGGGAACTTTTCTTCCTGTCCCCAAGTAAACAAGGTTCGGCAGCTTTCCCCCTCCGCCGACCTGGGCTGTGGCTTTCCCTTCTCTGCTCTCCCATCCCCGCACGTTGCCCAGGAGCTGACATCACGGTGGGGGGTGACCCTGCTCCTCTCTCCATGATTATCCTCAGGGGTCTCATTAGGCAATTGAACCCTCGCGCGAAGGTGGGGAGAGAGGGCAGGAAAAATTATGGTCACCGTCAGTGCAATTATCAATGCTAATTAGCGCCGAGCGGGACTGACGGCGGGAGGTGCAGACCATGCCAAGTGTTGTCTAAGGAGCAAGGTGAGCCTCGCGTCGGAAACGAGGGCTGGAGCCTGGCGGGGGCTTCCACAGGCAGGCGACTGCGAAATGTGTGCACATCGGTTTATTTGCTTATTTTTCCCCACTGCGCTCTGGCTGAACTCTTTTCACATTCCCCAGCCTAAATATTCTGGGGAAGGGTCCCCATCCAGAGGCTGACGGCAGTCAGGGATGACAGCTCCAGTCTTTTGGCTGGGGTTAGTGCCCAGGCAGCAGCACTGTGTCCTGACCCCAATGGGGATGGGGCACTGGAGGCTCCTGCCCTGGTGGCCCGGGGACACGGTGGGGAGGTGTGAAACCCCTTTTCTAGAGGGTTGGGTGAGGGCAGTAGCTGGGCTGGTGCCCAGGGAGGGCTCGTGGTAGCGGTTGGTGACATGGTGATGGCTTTGGGGTGCTCCCAGAGCTGGGGTGCATCTCTGCGTGTGCCCCCATCCCTTCCCATTCCCACTCCCTGCTCCCTTTTCCCATGGCAGGGCTTGGAAACAGCAGCTGGGTTCGCAGTGCCGTCCATCCTCACATCGTTTCGAGTATTCGTGGTTCTGCCTGGCTGCCCCATTCCCGTGTGTGCAGAAAGGGAGAGCACCCCGGGGACCGGTATGCTGCCCACATCCCAGCCACACCATCCTTTCCCCTGCGGCCGCGTGGATGCTGATAATGCTTTCCCTTACGCCTCCTCATCTCGCGAGCGTGGCCTTTCTATTGCTATTTGTGTCACGCCACCGCTTACAGGCTGAGATCAAAGCCCTCCGCGCCGCTTTGCAGGGGCTTCCACGCCAGGGCGCGGGGAGGAGGAAGATGCATGATGGGGATGGGGTTTTGTGGCTGCATACCTGGGGGATGCTCGACTGTGCTGCCCCCTCCCCTCACCCTCAGGTCCTTGGGGATCCATCCTTTGGGATCCACCCAAATCACCCATCTTTGCCCCCCAATCATTTTTGCCAAGGCGAAGGGACCGGCTGCTGTGGGAGAGCCACCACCCCGGGGAAGGCGCAGGTTCCCCAGGGGAATAAAAACCCCAAAAGCCTCCCCCGGCTGCACTGGTGCTGGGTGGGTTGGGTGAGCTGGGAAAGGCCGTGGGGGGAAGGCGGTAGCGGAGCCGGGAGCTGCGCCCGGGGTCGGAACCATCGTTGGGCTCCAGCTTTCATGTGGCTGAATCGGCATCCGAGATAAATCACCGTCGCCCCACTGGCTGGGGTGCAACCGCCCTGATGTACCCTGGTCCCCGTCAACCCGCTGGCTCCGTGGCGCGTTGGGCATCGTCTGCTGTGCCCTGCGCCTGCGGCCTTTTGTAAAACATCATTTGTGTTTCTCCTGTCGCTTTTTCCCCTGCCGTTTAGCTGTTCTGCTCCCATTAACATTAATGGGAGCCGTGAGACCGAATCTCCAAACGTGGCACCGAAAATGGACCCTGGTGCATAAGAAATACACAGTGATATCTTTTCCCCCAGCCAAAGCTCTTCTTTTCTTTCTTTCTTTTTTTGGGGGGGATAATCTCAATTTCTCTTACCCTTTCTCCCCTGCCCCTTTTTCTGCCAAACTCTAAATTACTAAATAAAAGTTTCATTACTACCTGGGTTTGCTAAAAGAAAACCCAAAACAAACAAAAAAAACCACCAAAAAAACCCCCACGATTTTCATTCAGGAGAATGATGAATTTTAATAGGAGTGAAATGTCAGACACAGCTGGAGTTGTTTTTTTGAAAGCGTTGGTATGTTCAGAGAGGCACGGGGACGCCTGACAATAATTATACCGGCGAGCCCCGGTTATCGGTGGCCGAGCGAGGGGACGCAGCGGTCAATTGCTTTGTTATTTAATGTGGTGCCTCTGTGTTTCTAAGGTGCAATTATATATTAAAAGCATCTTTGCCTCTCCGAAAGTGGCTAAATAATGGGATTTTGCTGCTGCGTGGCACTTCTTGGTTGCAGGGTGAGAAGGAGGTGCTCCTGGGGCTGCTCTTTCGGTTCGGAGACCTTCTGGCTCCCCCCCAGCAGTGGAGAAAATGGATGGGTTTTGTTACATTGGAAAAAGCAAATTTTTTGCCTTTTTTTTTTTTTTTTTCCCATAGCGCCTGGTGGTTTGCTCCCACTTTAGACCTGGGGGTGATCACATGGCAGTGGAAGCGGAGGGGGCGGGGGGCGGAAAAAAGCATCTTCACTGCTGGGGGGAGGAGGACCCGGTAACCCTCCCACCCCCAAAATTGAGTCTCAGCCTCTGCTCTCCGGAGCATCTTGGCTTCACAAAGAAATGCGTCTCTTCCACTCTTTTCTTTTATACCCCGAGGAAAAATTGAGAGCTTTCAGTGAAACCGTCGTTTTTCTGACAGCGTATTAATTAATCACAGCTTTTTTTCTTTGCTTTTTTTCTTTTTTTTTTTTTTTTTTTTTTTTTGAGAGAGAGTCTATATCTGCTGTAAGAAACCTTTGGGTTTTGCTTGGGTGCTGTCCCCTCCAGCCGCGGGGCTGGGGGCTGCGGGGGGGTAGCGGGGGGGCTTGGCTGCAGAGGAGCGATTTTTGGGGAGGTGCTGTGTCTCCAAGCTTGGAACCTGCTTATTCTCATCCTCTTCTCGTTTCCCTCCCTCTTGCCTTGCAGGGGCATCGAGTCTAGCATCGCAGCCGGGCAGAGAAGGGGATTGACACCGGTCCCCAGGTTCCCCACCAGACGATGATCCGGGAGGTCCCCGCAGCGCCCCAGGAGCCCCCGTGTCCCCCCCACCCCGAGCCCCGACGTTCCCCCGTGCCAGCCGGCCATACCCTGTCCTGTACATAACCAGTGAGATGTCTGTAAAAGAGTTCACCCCTTGTAATTTCTTTTTTTTTTTTTTTTTCCCCCTTTTCCCACCCCCTCTGCCTCCCCTGCCCAACCTCCCCTTCCCCAATTTGTTGATTGTGTTGAAATTGTCGGAGTTTGTAACAGTAACTTTCAGAGAATATTGTACTAAAGAGAAAATTGCACTCAATAAAAATGATGAAATAAGCCTGATCCCTCTCCTTCCCCTTCCCAGGGGCTGCCGGTTTCTCTTCAGCTGGGAGCTGGGTGGATATTGGCCATGAATATTCATTTGGGGGAGCTGGCAGCGCTCCATCGCTCCTTGACTTTGCCTTGCGTTTTGATGTCTATCAGATTTGGCTCTCCCGTTTGTAAATGAAGTGACTTTAATTCTCAGCGATCCCTATCGGAGGTTGCTTGCTCCAGAAAAAAAAAAAAAAAAAAAAAAAAAAAATCCAGGGGAAGGAATTTTCTTGGCACAGGTTGGGTTTTTTTTTTTTCCTTTCCCCCCCCACGGAGTATATTTCCAAGCCCTTGTGTGCAACCTCTGGAAGTGCTGACTGGGATGAAAGTGCCGTCCCCCACCAGGGATGTGCGGCGGCTCCTCACTTCCCGAGCCTTGCTGGAGCCTGTCGATGAAAAAGGCCGATGCTCAGCTTGAACCTGGATTGCCCTAAGGATTACTGTAAACGATTGCAGGAGAATGGATTCTTCCTTCTGCATCGCCTGTGCTTGGGCATTTTATCCAGCTGGGACCAGGCATCACCCATCCAGGTGGTGCTACCTGGGGGTGGGTGACCACCGGGAACATCCTCCAGCAGGCGATGAGGGCTAAAATGGGAAAGTTTTGTTAAACGGATAGGTTTAGAACTCTGCAACCACCAGCCAGGTATTTTGGGTTCGGAAAGAGGAGCTACCTGTGATTTTGGGGTGAATTTAGAGGGAGGGAGGGAGGCTGGTCCAGCTGGAGGTGGGGCTGGCACGTCCCCGAGGTCTCTGCTGCCCCTTGTAATTCTCAGATCGGTGGTAGTGCTGATGTGGGGCTTTCTCAGGGCTGCTATTGAGATCTTTCTGAGTTCTTGCTACGTCTCCGTGGTCATTAAGAGCTGTTTTGGTGGGTTTGTTTTGCCATAGGGTTTTTTGAGCAAGCGAAGTTCAACGTGCTCATGGTGATGGCTCCTGGCAGGACCCTGGGTTCACACAGGCACAGTGAGCTTTGCTTCTCACTTTGTACGCAGGGGGAGAAGGGCAAGCCCAAAGAAACTAGTTTTTGGGGTGTTTTGGGGTTAGTTTTTTTTTTTGGCTGAGCCCATCCTGACAAATGAAACCGGCACTGTAAAATCCAGGATCCTGGCAGGACTTTGGAGATGCAAATGGGGAGAGCTGAAGTTGTTTGTGCCTCCTTAATTGAGTAGATACTTGATGTGCTAGGCTACCAGCCTGGTTTAAATGAACATTTGTGTTTCTTGAATCCTGGGGGATTTGGGGCTCGGAGAGAGTATATCCCTTACACCAGGTCGCCCCAAGGTTTTTCTCATCAAGTAACCAAAAGACATTTACAGCCGGTGCTTAATGTTCCCAAAGCAGCTTGTCTGGGAATAGCCTTTTAATAGGGTCTGGAGGAGCCCTGATGACAGTTTGATGGCTTAATGGGGCTCGGAAGGACAGCGGGGTCTCCAGCATGTCCCGGGGCAGTCCCCGCTGGAGCCTCACCTCCCTGATATGGATTTATACGGCTACAGGCTCTGGCCCCTGCTTCTTTTATTCCCCATGGGGTAACCAGCCACCAGCTTTGCCTGCATCCCAGCTGGAATGAGATGTCATTTACCGAGACCGCACAGAGTCCAAAAAACTTTTCCTGAGCTTTGAATATAGATACTGGCGGCTGCCGCAGCCGGAACGGAGACTAACCCTCAGAATGAAAAATCTTTCCTTCATGGCTCTCGGGTTTGAAAAATGGAAGCAGCGTGTTGGCTCCGATTACTCCACGGCAGCTCCCAGAAATTTCAATATACCTGATACTCCGGCACACCAGCTTGATGCCAGCCTAACTCTCACCGTCAGCGTCCTGATTTACCCCACCGCAAGAAGAAAATTGAGCCGGGACCGCTCAGGGCACAGGGCAGGGAGGAGGAGCCGGCTCCCCGGGAGGGACGATGCTCCGTGGGGTGCCCCTGGTGGGTTCATCCATAGGGTTTGATGGGCGACCCTTGCTCTTGTGGGGCGAGATGTTCGCTGCAAACAAAGCAAGGGGCACAGCTCTGGCCCAGGGGAAGAGAGGAACCGGGAAGGTACCGGCAGCACAAAGAGACGTGGCAGTGAAGGAGGGGGAGGTGGGAGACACACATTCACATCCCCCCATCCTCTTCCCCCCCCGCCCCCCTCCACTGCTTGGCAATGAAAGACAAATAAAAGACAAGCCCAAGAGGACTATAGGCTAAATTGTAATTGGAGCAATATGGCCCGATTATAAAGTTATGTGCCAACCCACATTAAATGGCAGCATCTGCTGGAATTATTGGAGATGCCTCGGCGCCTATTAAAAGTGCTGGGATTTTCCTGGAGGACAAGCCAGGCAGGCTCCAGCGGTGCTGCAGAGCCTGTGCCGGAGCCAGGAGGGCTCAGATGGAGCAGGGCTGAGGCTGCTGCCACGTTGAAAAATATCCTCTGGGCCCGGTGGGAGAGGATTTGGGGGATGCTCTCAAGACAGTCACCTCCTGTCCCCAGCCAAATTGCTTGTTTCTATTGATTGGGCCACACCGCCTAACCCCCCTGAGCAATGCGCACAGCTCACATCCCCCCTGCACACCAAGGTGCTCGGGACGGGGCAGGATTGACATCACCTTAATTGCTTTTAGCTGATTTCTATTTGCTGCCCTGATTGAACCTGCACAGCCACCCCGCTGCCTGTCCCCAAAGCCACCACCAGCACCAGGAACCACAACCCCCCCGGTCCTGTTTCAGAGCTGGGTGAGCTACCCCTTGGTGGGATTGCTTCTGGCATGAGGACAGAGGGGGGAGGCAACCCCCCACGACGGGATTGCCCACAGCATCCTCTGCGCTGGCACCGTTGGTTGCGATGAGCAAAGGACCGAGGGAATCGATAGCAGCAGCTTCGACTTGGCAGCACCTCTCCTCTGCAGAACCGGGTGTTTTGCACGAAGCTCCCAGTGACACGCTCTCACCAGGCTCACTGAGCAAAGGGGTCCCCCCTCCCGGGGTTCCGGCAGGAGGGAAGAAGCTGTGTGCCCTGAGCTGGGCTCCTCTGGCACTCCGTCAGCGATGGAGAGGATGCAGGGTGCTTCCCTGCAGGACCAGCACCCGTCTGACCCTTGAAGAGCGGGCAATGCTTTCTGCTACGAGGTGCAGCAGGGTGCTGGTGTGAACCTGGGGGGGGGGAAGCTGTCTCTGCTGCCATCCCAGCCTCGGGGACTGTCCCTGCTGGAGATGCTGGTGCCTCCTTGCTAGCCCCACCTCCACCCAGGTGGGGCTGGGGAGAGGGTTAGCTTCAGCCCGGCTCATGTAGGAGCAGCACGGGAAAGCCCTTATTTCTGGTTACAAGCAGGAGGGCTAAAGGCGGTGGCTTGGGGGTTCAACGAGGGACCTGTTCTGCTGGCACCCCAGCATCACGGAAAGTGCAAAGCTGGGCTCCCCAAAACCCTGAAATACCCCTCGCGCCCCAGTGCTACGAGATGGTCATTCATGACCCCAGCCCAGAGGAGGTTTTGTTCCCCCTCCCCGGACCTCTGCCGCAGTCGGCACAGGGTGCTGGAGCTGCTCCCGAGCCTTTTATCTCCTGGCACCAGCGCAGCCCATGCATTATTTACCGCACGCCTTCCCAGCACAGCGCTGCGTGCCGAATTATTCATTTCCCTCGTGGGCTTTTTCCATGGCTCTCTAATCAGAGTTTCTTAGTTCTTTATAAACACTAATGAATTTATTTCCTGATGCCCTTACGAGGGAGATGGGGTATTATATCTTCTTTACACACAGCAAGCTCGAGTACGGATGTGGGGACTTCAAAGCCACACAGGCACCCTGGGAGCCCAGGAACACCAGTTTGCCTTGGACTGGTTGTTTTTGGCACCCTCAGAGCATCATGTAGTGGATGCAAGTGCTCAGCTGGCTCTGGGCGTCCCAACAGGAGGGTGGATGATGCCTACCCTCGTGCTGGTCCCCATGCTGGTGGTCCCCATTCATCCTTCATCCCGGCAGCACCTTCGTCCCCGGGGGAAACGGTCTGCTTTAGCATTTATTTGAGCGCTTGGTTCTGCAAGCGCATGGGTGGGATATCTCATGTGGGGACTCCACCACGGGGAAGCCCCTCTGCCTTAATGCTGCGGAAGAGGGTGCAGCTTTGCTCGCTGGCCAGGTCTGTAATAGCTCTGCAAATGCACGGCCAACTACAGGGCATGGCATTAACACCCTGTTTCTGCTGGGAGGTGGCTGAGCCTGTTCTTCAAGCAGCTCCTGTGTTGATCGGTGAGGGTCACCAGACAGCACACACCTGCAATTTCTTAAAACAAGTGTAATTGGAGGGGCATAAACCCAACTCAGCAGCTTCATCTACCACTGTGGGATTTTTTTTTTTCCCCAGGATAAGTCAGGGAGAAACCCCAGGGGTTATTTATCTGGGACTCGCTGCTCCCAACACAGACTGGGAGCTCAGGTCTATCTGTAGCTGTAACCATGGCTGTGGGCTCACCTGTGGGCACACCTGGAGCCACTTGGGGTGCAGGTTCCCCATCACCACCTGGTCCCCATTCCCATTTGCTGCTGCAGACATTCCTTGATAAGCTTCCCTCCCTTCTTTGCTTTCTGAATTGCACCGGAGTCTACGGTTGTTACATTGACCTCTTCCCAGGCACTATGCCCTTCAGCCCTCCTGGTGCCCCCCAGGCTCTTTGCCTTCCTCAGCTGTCCATGTTCCCACGAACGAATACAGGTTGGGCAGAGAATAGATTGAGAGCAGCCCTGACGAGAAGGACTTGGGGTGTTGGTGGGTGAGAAGATCAACAAGCCCCGGCAATGTGCTCTGGCAGCCCAGAAAGCCCCCCACACCCTGGGCTGCATCCCCAGCAGCGTGGCCAGCAGGGTGAGGGGCGGATTCTGCCCCTCTGCTCCACTCTGGGGAGACACCCCCCCCCCCCAAGTGCTGCCTCCAGCCCTGGGGCCACCAACAGCAGAAGGACATGGAGCTGTTGGAGCGGGGCCAGAGGAGGCCACGGAGATGCTGGCAGGGCTGGAGCTCCTCTGCTGTGAGGACAGACTGAGAGAGTTGGGGGGGTTCAGCCTGGAGAAGAGAAGGCTCCGGAGAGACCTTAGAGCCCCTTCCAGTCCCTAAAGGGGGGGGCTCCAGGAGAGATGGGGAGGGACTCTTGATGAGGGAGGGGAGCCATAGGACAAGGGGGAAGGGTTTTAAACTGAAAGAGGGGAGATTGAGATGAGATGTGGGGAAGAACTTCTTTGCTGTGAGGGTGGTGACACCCTGGCCCAGGTTGCCCAGAGAAGCTGTGGCTGCCCCATCCCTGGAGGGGTTCAAGGCCAGGTTGGAGGGGGCTTTGAGCAACCTGGTCTGGTGGGGGGTTGGAACTCGATGATCTTTAAGGTCCCTTCCAAACGAAACCATTCTATGACTCTATGATTCTATAATTCTTTAGGTGGCCTCATACTGTGCTGAATTGGCAGCTTTCTGCTGTGCTTAGTTCTAGTTTGTGTCCCTGTTCGTGTCCCTCTGCTCAGCACTCTGCTGGATCCCTTTCTTTTGGATTTTCCCTCCTGCTCAGCCCCAAACCGGCTTGGCCAGGGGTTTGGGCAGAAGCAGTGTGTGGCGGGGCAGGAGGTGTCAGGTCGGGACTGTTTTTAGGTCGGGGAGGGTTTATTGGTTGCGGTGCCATGGGTGCGATAGCCGGGAACCAGCTCGGGGCCAGGAGCGTCGAACCTGGCTCACGTGGCGCTGAGCTGCGCTAATAAGCCTCAGTGACAGGCAAGGTCGCCTCTGAGCCTAAATTAATTAGTGCTACTGGGCTGTGCTGCGGGGGTGTCTGCCTGCAGGGTGCCGGGAGGGAGCTGTGGCCTCCACGGGGCTCAGCAGGACCATGGTGTCAGCAGCTCAGACCCATCTCTGCTGGAAGAGGTGGCCGATGCTGCACCCCCGAAGCAGAGGCAGCCTCCTGAGGAGCAGCAAACACAGATTTCCAGTCTCATCAAGAGCACGAATGCACCTCTGCTGCTACACAGAGGTGTGGGTGCTACCACCATGAGCCTCCTGGGCAACTGACCCCTCTTCCCCATGTGCCAGGGCTATGAGCCAGCCCAGAGAGGTGGCAGCTGGGTGTCACGCCAGTATCATCCAGTTTTTTAGTAGGGCCTGTAGCCATAGGACAAGGGGTAATGGTTTTAAACTGCAAGAGGGAAGACTCAGACTAGATACAAGGAAGGAATTTTTTTGTACTGAGGGTGGTGAGACACTGGCCCAGGTTACCAGAGAGGTGGGAGATGTCCCATCCCTGGAAACATTCAAGGTCAGGTTGGAAAGGGGCTCTGAGTGACCTTATCTAGAGGGAGGTGTCCCTGCTCATTGCGGGGGGGGTTGGACTAGGTGGTCTTTAAAGGTCTCTCCCAACTGAAACCATTCTATGATTCTACGATTCTACACCGAGCCTTCAGTGTGCCAAACAAAACCAGATGCATCCAGTGGTGGGTGGAGGAGATCTGGCCACGCATCTGCCCACTAACGCGACGGATGGGGAGCAAACCCCCCGCTGGACTCTGAGCATCCTCCCCTTCCATCCTGCCGCCTCCCTATCGAACGCAAACAAACGTCCCTCTCCTTTCTGAAGCTGCCCCCGCCGGTGCCTGGGCTGCGGGCGAGCTGTGGGCCAGCCGGTGGCTGTGCTGTCACACCGTCCCCAACTGTCCTGCCAGCAGCGTGCCCGTGATGCTTTGTAGCTCCAATGCCCGCCCTTCCCTCTCCCACCGAAGCTGCCTGCGAGACGCTGCGCTCGTTAAGAGCAGAGACACCCGTATGGATAGCCATGACAAGCAGCAATTATTGCTCTGACAAAATAAAAGTTTTGAGTTGTTTTGCAAATATTTTTGAAGCCCTGATACAGCAGCAGAAGTAGGCGTAATTACACATAAAAATGTATCTCCTTTATAGTCTTTTAATTATCTACTCAGGTGAAGCATAATTTGAGGGGAAAAAGCTTTAAATCTGTTCATTTCTAATAATAAAAAAATGAGGTGGGAGAGTGTTATTTTAATGTAATTAAGAGAAGATACAGCTGGATGGATGGGCTGTAGAGCAGGGATCTGTGTTGTGCTCCAGAGACCTCGGGCTCTGCTCCCCCTCCTTTTCCCACCCTTGTCCTTCGTGTCCCTTCTCCTCACTGGGCAGTATGTTAACACCGTGCTAAGGATACATTTCTATTCACATCTGGTGCCAATACAATCGTGTACCAATCCTTACTAGTCTTGTCACCAGCCTTTCTGAGCCCAGCCTGGCCAGGACATGCCCTGTAGAGCCTGGGACCCTTGATGGACCACCCCTGAGGATTTGCTCTTGTAGACTGCTCTCCAGCCACATGTCAGCAGAGCCAGCTGGCAGGGCAGTGTCTGCCAGGGGTGGAAATCCCATAGGAACACTTGGGATCAGATAGGTTGTGGATCATAGAATCGTAGAATCATAGAATTGTCTGGGTTGGAAGGGACCTTTTAGATCATCTAGTCCAACCATCAACCTAACTCTGACAAAAAACATCACTAAACCATGTCTCTAAGCACTTTGTCTACCCATCTTCTAAACACCTCCAGGGATGGTGCCTCAAGCCCTTCCCTGGGCAGCCCATTCCAAGGCTTAATAACCCTTTCCATGTCAAAATTGTTCCTAATATCCAATCTGAACCTCCCCTGGCGCAACTTGAGGCTGTTTCCTCTTGTCCCATGGCCTGTGACTTGGGAGAAGAGACCGACCCCCCCCTGGCTACACCCTCCTTTCAGGGAACTGGAGAGAGCGAGAAGGTCTCCCCTCAGCCTCCTTTTCTCCAGGCTGAACACCCCCAGCTGCCTCAACTGTTTCTCATAAGACTTGTGCTCCAGACCCCTTACCTTCTCTGGATCCACTCCAGCACCTCAATGTCTTTCCTGTCATGAGGCAAAAAAGACATCGAGATGCTGGAGTGTGTCCAGAAACCGAGAGCACTAGTGATGCTAAAGCTACCTGATAGAGATACGCCATCTTCCTTACTTCCCACTATGTCATTATTTTTCTCACCAGGTTCACCTTGTCTTTCCAACTGGGATCCCCTTGGGGAGCAGACAGGCTGGGCACCTCCCAGGACTTGGGACCCCTTGCAGCGGGGGCAACTACGTTGCTCCAAGCCGAGTCCCGCATTAAATCTGGTTCCAGTGCTACAGCTTCTGCTGAGCATCGGCTTACCTGAGACGCTTACTGCTAATTGTTTCCTTCCCCCTCTGCCACTCCAATTTCTGAGCTGCTGTCAGGTGAGGCGCCTTTTAAAATAAGTTATTTCCACCCAGTCTGCTGTAATGCACAGCTTTCCCGGAGAGGACCGAGCGCTGAACTTTATTTTTCTTACAACGGCTCCTCAGAGCCCCAGATAAGACCCAAACCCGGCTCTTTTGGGCTGCGTGCTCCACAAGGCTGGTACGTGTCCTGCGGAGCCTGCAAGCAGAACAGATGATCCATCTTCTGCCGGGTGGTGGAAAGCACAAGGGGATGAGGTGACTTTTCCAGGAGCCTGAAGGCGGTTGGTCCCAGGGATTTGTTCCCTGTGTTGGCATCTCCCAGGGACCCAGCTAGGAAACAGGGAAAGCCAGGCTGTTTTGAGCAGCACGTGCCTTCCCAGAAAGCCTGATGGCCTTGCCGCCTGCCTGCGCCGCTCCTGTTATTGTGAATGTCAAGCACTTTACAAACAGAGGTATTAAATGTCAGATCCTGTCCCTTACAAGCCCTGCTTGTAATTTGAATGCTCAGACATGCTTGGTGGTCATCTTGTTCCCGTTTCCTTCCCCTGATAAGCTGCGTCCCTTGTACCACTGTGTTCTGAGGCGAGACCACAGAGCAGTGCTCTTTACGCTGCTCTGGACCTTCATCCCAACGTCTTCATCCTCCCTCCCCGACAGCTGAAGACACGTAGGGACAGATCTCCAATCTTGGAAATGGTAACCTGTGTTTTGGGTGAGGTGTTGAGATCCTGGTGGCCCTGCTATCTCCCCATGCTGGTGCCTTTAATCATCAGACCCAGACCTTCCCTCACAGCTGTGTCTAAGTGTGAGCTCCTCTCCTCAAAAGCTCCAGGCTTCAGCCTGTGGCAATTTAAGGGTGGCAATTTACTCCAGGGTTTCTTGCCTGGTTTTGCCCTTGCTTTTCTCTTGGGTAAGTGAGATGAGGTTTTTCCTCATCAATTCTCAGTATTTGCTGTCATTTTGGGTAACAATGTTGCTCAGGGTGGCCCAACAGTGGTCTGGCTTGTGCTCTTAGGGAGATAGATAACCCCCTGCAGTACTACAGGCTTGGGGCAGAGTGGCTGGAGCTGCCTGGCAGAAAAGGACCTGGGGGGTGTTGGTCAACTGTGGGCTGAAGATGAGCCAGCAGTGTGCCCAGGTGGCCAAGAAGGCCAACAGCATCCTGGCCTGTGTTAGGAACAGCATGGTGAGTAGGACTCGGGAGGTGATGGTCCCCCTGGACTGAGCGCTGGTGAGGCCCCACCTTGAGGGCTGTGTCCAGTTCTGGGCCCCTCACCACAAAAAAGACATTGGGGGACTGGAGTGGGTCCAGGGAAGGGCAATGAAGCTGGTGAGGGGTCTGGAGCACAAGTCTGATGAGGAGAGGCTGAGGGAGCTGGGGGTGTTCAGCCTGGAGAAAAGGAGGCTGAGGGGAGACCTTCTCGCTCTCTACAACTCCCTGGAAGGAGGGTGTAGCCAGGGGGGGTCGGTCTCTTCTCCCAAGTCACAGGCCATGGGACAAGAGGAAACAGCCTCAAGTTGCGCCAGGGGAGGTTCAGATTGGATATTAGGAACAATTTTGACATGGAAAGGGTTATTAAGCCTTGGAATGGGCTGCCCAGGGAAGGGCTTGAGGCACCATCCCTGGAGGTGTTTAGAAGATGGGTAGACAAAGTACTTAGAGACATGGTTTAGTGATGGGATTTTATCAGAGTTAGGTTGATGGTTGGACTAGATGATCCTAAAGGTCCCTTCCAACCTAGACGATTCTATGATTCTATGACAAAGCTTCCCCATTCCTATGTTATTGCTTTCCCCTTGCTGTACACCCCAGTGCTGTGCGGGGTCCCTTTCACCCAGCTGGCAGTGAGAATAGCTGCCGTGGCCACCAGCTTTCCGCTGGCTTGTCCTTGATGTGAAAGCTCTCTCCAAGGAATGAAGAATGTGCCAACTCCAAGCACATGGGTGGCAGAAACTGTTAAGCTATATCCCTTTTGGTGCCTCTGAGATGGGGTTTCTCATTTGCACTGTGGCATTGACACAGTGAAATAATACAAAAAATACACATCATAAATTAAAGCAAATACTGCATGCCGGCACCCAGAAATTTGGAACTTGCTGCATGCTCAGTGCAGGCTAACGAGGTGCATTTTAATAATTACAAATGAACCTGTGGCCAAAAGAGCCTTTACTGAGCACACCTGTAATGAATGCTGATGCTGCTGTTCCCCACAGAATGCTGATAATCACATTTGCTAGTGCATTAGAGCTGATTTAGGGGTAAACAATAGCTTCCATCTGAATTTATTTTACAACCTATTGACTGTAGCAGGTAGCTTTTTCTATTGTTGAAATATTTGTAAATATTTTACCAGGCCTTCACGCTGCAGTTGTTTGGGTTTGTTTGTTGTGGTTTTTTTTTAAATATTATTTATTTATTGTGAATTGACAACAATTGTGTTCACCCTCCATATAACCCAAGGAGCTCATGGTTGTTTCCCCCTCTCTCCATCCTTTGTTAGAATAATTGTTCTTCCCACAGTGACTGCCGCATGGTTTGTAAGCTTATTTCAGGCTCAACTGTGGGGATTAGTGATAACACTGCCTATTGTACCAAGGTTCGTATTATTTAAAATTGGAAGTAGAACAAAGGCAATTCAATTCCAGTTCCTCGCTGTATGGGTAAAATAGCGTTTACCGACACTGTCCAGGAAATGCAAGGTATGAGCTGAGTTTCTGCCTGTCTTGAGGTCAGTGAAGGGACTTAAATACGACTGGGCAGCCTCCTTTCAGCATCACAGCTTGGGCAGGAGGGGAGACTGGTTTTTCCTTGGGTTGCCCCTTCCCTGATGGTTGTTATTAACGCCCTGTTAAGCACCGCCGTTGACCTGTAGACCTCCAAGTAGCTGGTGCAGCAGGAAGGGGACATGGTGTTGCAGTGGAAATGCTCAGGTTTCAATTTATGTCTTTGGCTTCCAGAGTAGGGTCTTGGGGGCGTTTCAATAGGTCCACACCGTCAGCTAAGAGCGGGGCCAGGGCTGCTCCCAGCTTTGGTGGCCACAGCTGGCTCCATGCATGCAACCCTGGTGTAGCTGGGTTTCTGCTCAGCCCTTCAGCTGGCAGCCCTTTCCCCTTTCTGCATGGCCAGTAACATGAGCCCAGAGGTCTTCAGCAAATAGCCTATCATGTATATGTATGGGTAGACTCGATGGTCTTAAAGGTCCCTTCCAACCTAGATGATCCTATGATATATGCTTAATGCCAGGAATGCATTAGGTGGAGTTTGTGTCCTCTCGGTGCATGCAGAGCTCGTGTCCCTGGGCATTGGGTGCCTCCCAGGAGGTCTTCTCCTGGTCTGGTTAGACCGGAGGAGCTTGTGGCAGGGCTGTGTGGCCATTGCGTCCATTGTGGTAGGGAAGGCTGAGAGTGCGAGGAGGTCCCAGGCTGGCATGGTGGCAGCGTTGGCCTCTCTTGCACCGCTCCATGGAATTATACAGTCCTTATCCATGGCAATTCATGTCTTTGCTCTTTAGATTGCATTTTGGCTTGGAAAGACGCTGCCATCTCTCCTTCTGTGGAGCTTCTACAGCCATTGAGGTTCTTATTGTAGTATTTTTGTCAGCAACTTTCAACCCTCTGCTCAGCTCTCCCTCTTCCCTATCCCCAACCCACCCAGGGTGGCATCAAAGTCCTGCACTCCATATGCCCTTCTCCTTCAGGCTGTGAGATGCGCAGTGTGACCTACCCCTGGCCACTGCTGGTCCATAACCTGCCCATCATCCTCCTCTCCTACCCCAGCAGCAAAAGGAGCAGAGAACGTGGGGCATGCGGGTGTGCATGGGGGGGGGGGGGGGGGCGGTGAGAAACCCCAGACACACAAAAGCTGGAGGAATCACCAGCAGCTGTAACCCTGGCAACTGTGTCTCAGGATTTGAATGTAATTATACCTCGAACGTGATAAACACTCTGAAGGACTCCTTATGCAGAGATCATACTAAACAAGTCTTTGAAATTGCCCTCATCAAATATTGATAGAGGGAGAGGTTTGTTTTGTTTTGTTTTTTTTTTTTAAAAAAAAAAGAAAAAAAAAAAAAAAAGGGGGTGAAAAGAGAGAGAAAAGGTGAATTCTTGCTCTTGCCCATGGGCCACGGGTTAATGGGGATCTGTTGGTTTATCACCGCCCCACCAAAAGCTCCGGCACATGGTAAAATTAAAAGCAGGGGTGGGGGGATAAGAGAAATAAAACCATCAGGTGAGGCAGCTGCATCGATTGGTGTTTTGCTTTATGTTTGGTGTGCAGGAAAGCGATCCCAATAAACACCATTTATCTGGCCCAGCCAAGGTAGGGAAAGCTTAATTGCTGAGTGGACAGAGGGGAAGGGGTGTTTCTGAGGCTCCTGCAGGGCGGAGGGCTGTGTTGGTCAGCAGAGCACAGAAGATGGAGATCTCCTCCCACCTGTGGGTTTGGAGATGGCAGGCAGAGAGTTTTCCATAGGGAGACAGGGTCACAGTCCCGTGTTGTTTCCAGTGCCCGCGGACCAGGAGCAGGAGGCATCCCCAGGAGTGGTGGTGCTTGCCCCTGGCTGGCACTCATCTGCTGCCAGCACCCTCTGTCCTTGGAAGAAGTTCAGCAGGGAGCTTCCCCAGCTCTGGCAGGGTGGGAAGCAGGGGGAGCTGGACGGCACTGCTCCGTTTCCACCCTCTCCATAAGCCCAGCAGGTGTGAGGGGTGTACTTCTTAAATGCAACAGTGTGAGTTGCGTTGGGACCAGCTGTCATGCTCGGCAGGTGCCCTGCCAAATGCTCAGAGGTGGTTCGGTGAGCAGAGCAGCTTCTTGTCTCTCGAAAGATCTCCCAACCACACGTGGGACCAGGAACAAAACAGGCAAAGAACCACCCCGCACAGAAGCAGCTACAACTTCACCAAAAGGCTCTGGAGATGTGGAGGAGGAGTAGAGGAGAGGTAACAGCTCTTGACTCTGGCTCTGTAGGCAGGAGAAAGAAGGCTGGAGAGGGTTAACTGTTGAATTTCTGGTTGTGAGGTACTCGTGCTTTTGAGTTTGCATTTAAAGCAGAGAAGAGGCAAACAGCCAGGCACGTGTGAGAACTTGCTGTGGTTCTGGTGGTCTGGAGGGCTGAATGCTGGACCATAGCTAACTGCCACCAGGAGTGATGGAGACCCGGGAGGTAAGGGAGTCTTTGCCCTGTGTACTGGGGTGGTGGTACTGATGCCCTGTCTTGGTTTTGCGTGACTGTGGGTTGTGTCACTTAGTGTTCGCAGAGAAACCCTGAGAAACAGAGAAAGAGGCAGCAGCTGATGTCTTGATGGGATCCATCAGGGGAGCAGTGGCCAGTGCTGCGGCCGGGGGTGACTGGGAGTGCAGCCAGAGAGAAAATGGGATGCTTCAGCATTTTAGTATGGATGATGGAGGCATGGTGGGGTCACCAGCTTAGTGGTGGCAAAAAAGCCCACAACTACACACTCTTATTTTCTGGCAGGCCTGGCTGTACCTACGCTTACAAATCATCTCTTAGCACACTCAGGAAGGACCTGGCAAACATCTCCTGAGCAAGAAGAAAACCACTTTTCAGCTCCAGCCACCCACATCTGCAAAGTCAACCAGATGCCGAGAGATGTGCCGGGAGAGATGAAGGTTTTCCAGCCGGTGACCAAACAGGAGCGGCCCGCTGTCCAAGACCCATACTCTGTGCCCATCGATCTGGTGGCCCTCCCTCTGCGCCGGGGCCAACGTGCAACCAGCTCCGTTTGCTGGAAACGGTGGGCAAAGCAATGACGCACAGACACTGGAGCCTCATGGAGAACTGCTGGCTGTTTTATGGGCTGCTTATACACGGTTGGAAATCCCTGTAATGCCAGCGCTGAGCATTAGTTACTGTTGATGTAGCTGGGAGAAGGAATACGGGGGAACTGCATCTCTAAAGGATTTTTCCCGGGTTGTCGGGGTTGCTGATACAATGCAGAAGGTGGCTTGATGCAGCAGGAGTCCGCTGTGACTCAGGCTTGGAAAGCAGTAGGTCTGTGGGACTCCGTGGTGCTGGGAGATGATTGCCGAACAGCGTGGAGCGTGTCAGAGGGAGGGAGCCGCAGGTTGTCTTCTGGAAAGTATTTTGCGAACGATTTAAAGAAAACTGCACTAAACCCACGGCTGCTCTGCCTCCTGCGGAGCAGCTGCCTGAAGTAGGTCCCCATCCAAGAACAGATCGGGGTGGACCCTGCATAGTGTGTGTGGTGGTGACCACTTGCTGTTAGCTGGACCAGTGAAGAGGGGTCTGGACAACATTTTGTATCTGAAGCCTCTGAGGAAGGATCCAGATGGTGTCTGCATCTCTTGTTTATTGAAGTAAAAATAAATAAAGGAAGAAAATGATAAAAAGAAATCTCAGTCTCCCTTTCCCACTGAAAATTACCGTGACTTTCCCTTTCTGGAAGTGATGAAGGAAGTTGGGTTCCTATGCAGCATCCCTGGAAAGTGCTCCTGCCATCGGCAGAAGATGTCAATGGCTGCACAGACCCTTTCGAAGGACCACGGAGCTGTGAGAGGTGGGAATAGGCAGGGCGAATATCACCCAGGGTGTGTGCGAGGAGGAAAAATCCACTGAGGTTAAAAACCACACTTTGACCTTTTGGAAGAGCTGTTTGCGTGAGGTGGCCCGGGGTGCAGTGAATCTTCAACAGAACAGCTGAATTCTGGGGCTGAGCCAGGCGGAGAGCATCCCAGCAGAGGAGCAGCATCTCCCAGGAAGGCTCCCAGAGTTCAAGCGTAGATGGTTCCTTTAAAGGTTAATTCTCACCGGCAGCATCTGGAAAAAGAAACCTGGAGCGCTCAGGGGGAATTTTGACCCCACTACAAAGGGTCTTCACGTTTGCGGGCTTTTTGGTTTTTGTTTTTAAAATGCTAAAATTTGCTCTCACTCATTTCTTTAGGAGGGTGGCAGAAAAAAAAACAAAACCCACAACCCCAAACTTCCAAGCCCAAACCCCAAACCCCCAGCACAGAGGCACAAAGAGAACGCCGTTCCCGGAGTCGGTAGCAGGGTAGACTGCGCTTCCTCCCGCTCCAAGGTGGTGGAATAAAGAGCTCCTGCAGTCATCTTTTTTTTTTTTTTTTTCCCCTTTTTTTTCTTCCCCCCTCCCTAAGAGTTGCATTGTTAAAACCTTCCTTGGGGAAATCCAGGGAGCGTAATTGCTCTGGTCTGACTCTGCCCGCTGAGCCGCTTGAATTAAGTGGGTGTTTTGGCATCCTGAGCAGAGCCTTGTGGGAAGTGACCTTCGCCTTCCGCCGCTGCACTCTGCAACCTGCCGCTAATTAGGATGGAGAGAGCCCTCCTTTGTTTTCAAATACTAGTTTACCTCCGTCTTTGCTTTCTGTCGGGAGCTGCCCGGCGTGACTCGGTGCATAATGAAGGGGGCACAGCAGATGGTAGTGCTCCGGCGCCGTCAAACACCACTTTTAACACCCTGAAGCCGAGTGGGAGGGAGAGGCCGGGCTTTGAACCGCTTGTTGAGTCTATTCACAGCAAAGCCTCTCATTAGCCAGCATCAGAATTAATGTCTGAAACAACGCTTTGTTTTCCGTGTTTTTTTTTTTTTTTTTTTCCACAAAAAATTCATTTCCATGGCTGCTTTCATTCAGTATTTGCAAACTTGAGAGGCCGGGGTGAGAAGGAACATCACTGAAATCTGCGGAGATGTACAGGGTTTGGGGCAGGTGTCAGGCTACTCCACAACCCTCGGAAGAGACGGGCTTTGCCTGCTGTTGGACCATTCCCTTGGGTCATCTGTCTTCTCTTAACGGTCTGAGAATTACCAGGCACTGGTAAAAGGGTGATGAGGAATTTCTGCCTTTTGGAAAACACCTAGTTTCCAACCTTCAAAAAAAAAAAAAAAGTGACAAAGTTGATGAAGTCTTCAAAGGTAAAACTTAGAACCTCCCCTGTGGGAGTAACGGGAATATGGGGCACTTAGAGGTTTTAAGCCAAATTTGCTCTTAAAGAGGATTAGTTAAACTATGTCAAATTTCTGTGTGAACGCCCTCATTCAAATGTAATCCGGTTTATCGTAATTTGCTTTGGAAATGAGTTTGGTAAACCCAATTAATGTCACTTCAATTCTGAAGGAGAGCACCCCGTAGGGATTTACTAACTTTGAAGTAATCCACTTTAAAGTCACAGCTTCAAGTAACGTGTCCAAACTTTTCCTCACGTTCCTTGGGAGGGAGCAGTTAGCCGCATCTGGAGGAAAGCAAACGTGCCCATAAGGAACCTGACAGATTTATTTGGATGCGTGAAACACCTCTGCCCAAGCTCTAGAAATCTGTAGAACCCAATTCTTCTGAGACATCTCAGATCAAGGGCATCCACCCTCAAAAAGCATGGGACGCATGAGTTAGCTGAGCAGCAGGTCAGAGATGTGGGATCCAGAGAGTTTGGCTTCCAGGAGAACATCTATGCAATGCAAAAAAACACACCTTCAGGAAGTGGCTACTGCAAACCACACTGCACATGTATCTCAGGGACCCCTTGGAGGCCTATGGTCCTGTTGGGCAGGAGCTCAGTGGAGTAGTGGGATTTTGGAGGCGATGCATGGTGGGCTGAAAAAGAAGCTCCTTGATGAGCAGAGGCCACCCTCTGGCTGCCTGTTGGTGACCAAGGGGGTTGCTCTGATGTGGCCAGCACAGGAGCACCTCTGAGGAGCAGATATGAGTTTTCTGCTGCCTTTTGCTTGGCCTTGGTGTGTGGTGGCTCTTGGGAGCAAGCCTGTGGCAACCCCTGCTCTTCCCAAAGCCAGGAGGAAGAAAGCTTCAGGTTGTGTGTAGACAAGGTGCTGTGGGCTCGCTGCCATGTCCAAAGGCTTCAGACATGCACCTGAGCAAACAGCCGGCACGCTCCGTTGAGCAGAGGGCACCTCTGTGCAAAACATTGGTCATCATGCAGATCTGTGCATGCTCCTCTGCTCTTGCTGGGCTGTAGCATTGACTCAAAATGGGAACACGGTACCCTCATGGTTCCGGGCAGCAGAAATGGGAGCTGGGTGTGTGTTGCCCTGGGATCATCCAGAGGCTAAGACTGTAGAATCATAGAATGGTTTGGGTTGGAAAGGACCCTAAAGATCATCCAGTTCCAACCCCCCTGCCATGGGCAGGGACACCTCCCACCAGACCAGGTTGCTCAAAGCCCCATACAACCTGGTCTTGCATCCCACTCCAGGGATGGGGCAGCCACAGCTTCTCTGGGCAACCTGTTCCAGGGTCTCATCATCCTCACAGTAAAGAATTTCTTCCTGATATCTAATCTAAATTTCCCCTCTTCCAGTTTGAAGCCATTAAGCCTTGTCCTATCACTCCACTCTCAAGAGTCCCTCCCCATCTCTCCTTTAGCCCCTGTAGGGACTGGAAGGGGCTCTAAGGTCTCCCCAGAGCCTTCTCTTCTTCAGGTTGGACAACCCCAACTCTCTCAGCCTTTCCTCACAGCCCTCGGAGCATCTTTGTGACCTCCTCTGGATCTGTTCCAACAGGTCCATGTCCATCCTGTGCTGAGGACTCCAGAGCTGGATGCAGTATTCCAGGTGAGATCTCCCCAGAGTGGAGTAGGGGGGTAGAATCCCCTCCCTGGCTCTGCTGGCCACGCTGCTGGGGATGCAGCCCGGGATGAGGTTGGCTTTCTGGGCTGCCAGTGCACATTGCTGGCTCATGTTGAGCTTCTTTTGGTGCATACTGTGGCAGGGGTCTTCTCCCTCCTGGGAAGGTGATGGGGCAGCTCTTGGCTGGAGCAGGAGGAACGTGCCTGACACCTGAAGCACCGGGGAGAGCTGGGATGCGTCAGGCAGTCGAGCAGGTACTCAGTGGAGTGTGATGTGCTGGAGAAGGTGGTGTAGACACTGAGTCATCCACCCTGCAGGGACCTTGGGACCAGCATATGCCACGTCAGCTCAGCCTCAGCACCGTTCTGCAGCATGGCGTTGCCCAGGCTTACAGGGTGTCAGGAAGTTGGCTCTGCTGCCGTGCTGGCCACGGGCTGGCTGTCTGCCTCTGGGCAGAGCTGCCTGCATGGAACAGATGCTCAGATGGTGTCTGTGTGGAACCGGCTCAAAGCTAACAACCGCAGGAACGACTGCGCTGCGCTGGACCCGAGCCGGCTCCGCAAGAGCTCGCTCAGCTGCTTCTGACCTGCTTGGGCAACCTGGGTCATGTCCTCTCAGCAGATGGAGAGGTTGGCCATGCTGCAACCTCTGCCAGGTCCTCCTGTTGTTCCGTGTTCCCTAAGTCGTACCCAGGGAGCGAGGGATGATGCAGGGTCCTGCTGTGCGAGCGTGGTCTGGTGTGAACTTTCTAGCCATCTCCACCCAACGAGGACAGAGCTTGGCAGAGCAGGGCGCGGGCCAGCCAGCCTACCTGCCATCTCCTTTGCCCATCGCCAGTTTTCCTTGTGTCCCGAGATACCGCCGAGAGATATTGAAGCTTGGATAGAAGCGCCGAGTTGGCAACTTTTAATATTGCTGAAACATAATCAGCTTTTGCTTCTACAGCAATTAGCATGTTATTACCCATAATGTTTTGCATGGCAATTTTGTTGTAAACATTTGTACTAATTCACCATAACCTAATTATTTTTATGACATGTAATTATGAAATATTTTTGGAGGAGGAATGGTTTCATTTTCTATTTATACCATTATTTCCTGGAAGTGTCAGATATTTTTAACATCAGGAAACAGCATCTCCCCCCTTCCCCAATTAGGCTTCTCTATTTACTGCCTCAACTTGCCTGGATAGCACCGTAGCTGGGAACAACGTTCTTATGGAGATGTGTGACGGATTCCAGGAGAGACTAATTGAGCTGTAATTTGTGGTAGCGTGATACTTAAATGGGAGAACATAACAGGTGGTTTTCTTTGCTGATCAGTGGGTAGATGTGATGAGTCCCAGTTACAGCATCTGCCATGGTGTCCCCTTCCTAAGCATTTATGGAAAGAGTGATGCGGTGAAGCTGTTGCCTTAGGACTACGTCTTTCAGGAATGCAACCACCCTGAACTTGGACCCAGGACCTCTTGAGGGAGATGCTGGTGGGTTTTGACATTAGTCAGCTATTCCTCAGACCTTGCACCCGGGAGGGCTGGTGTCCCTGGACCAGAAAAACTAAGGGACTCCTCAGCCTGCCCTATCTTCTGATGTGGTGTGACACTGTCAGTGTGCTACGAGGGTGGGGATGCCGGGTACCAGTAGGTGGGTGGGGATGCCAGTCTCTGTTGCTTAAAGACGACTAAAAAGATGATGAAGGGCCTGGAGCATCTCTCTGATGAGGAAAGGCTGAGGGACTTGGGTCTTTTTAGTCTGGAGAAGAAAAGACTGAGGGGGGATCTGATCAACGCCTATAAATACTTAAAAGGGTGGGTGTCAGGAGGATGGGGCCAGTCTTTTTTCAGTGGTGCCCAGGGACAGGACAAGAGGAAACAGGCACAAAATTGAACGTATGAAGTTCCACCTAAACATGAGGAGGAACTTGTTTCCTGTGAGGGTGGCAGAGCCCTGGAAGAGGCTGCCCAGAGAGGTGGTGGAGTCTCCTTCTCTGGAGACATTCAAAACCTGCCTGGACACGTTCCTGTGGTACCTGCTCTGGGTGGACCTGTTTTGGCAGAGGCGTTGGACTAGATGATCTCCAGAGGTCCCTTCCAACCCCATATCATTCTGTGATTCTGTAAAGACTGGGACACTGGCAGAAGAAGAGTGAGGGGAAAGGTCTGAGCTCCGGTTCAGGCTCCAAAGAAAGATCCTGAACCGAAGCTACAGAGGCAAATACAAAAATCAGTGCCTGGAGCGGGGCAGTGACGAACCCGGCCTTTAGGGAACCCTGCAGGATGATGTGAGAGGTGGTTTTGAGTCCTGGTAGCCAGGGAAGGAAATTGAATTTGTCTTACTCGCTCCCTGCACACATTGATGCTGGCTGGGTTACTGCTGCGGGCAGGGGGCTGCTCGCCCCGCCGCAGAAGGTGGCAGCAGCACCCGAGCGGCTGTGTGTCACCCGCGCTCAGCCAAGGCTTAATGGCAAGGGCCCCCCCTTCATCTCATTCGCGGAGGCACCGTACAGAAAAACGTTCAGAATTCCTAGGCTTAATCTTAACGAGTATGAAACTTGGCAGGCTGAAAGGCTTGTATATCTTGCCTGATCTCCAGTCTGGAGAGGTCTCAAAACGGAGCCATGTGTAGCATGTTGACATCCTAGAAGAATTTCTAAAAAAAAAAAAAAAAAAAGAAAAAGGCATTTTTAGATGACTGTATGTCATATAAATGAGATTTATTTCAATGCCTGTCATGATAGTTGAAGCAGTAACAAATTCAGTAATTGCTAGCCCTGTGGTCGCATAAGCTCTGAATGCTTAACTCCAAGCTACATTTATACAGCAACTTTTAGATAATACAGTCAATCCTTTGCCCATTTTTATATCTCCTGGTTGGGATACGTGTAGCTGTACAGGGCGTTATGTATGTTGAGCAGAGTGCGTGTTGCATGCTGGCTGCTGTCTCAGAAGTTGCTTAAAATTATCCATTAATCATGTGTTACTGATGAGGACCGTGGAAATTGGGTTAAGAAAGACTCGCTGGCTTTTAAGAATCTCTTTCAATGCTGGATATTAGTGCGAAGTCACACTTCCAGAATGCCTACAAGTAATCAGAGGTGCAGATCAGAAAATGGTACAGTGATTTTTTTGTGACTGCAAGACCTGAGAATTGAAGTGGGCTGTCACGTGAGGAATTTTAGCGGCTCTTTGCCCTCCCTGAATAGCAACAGCCTCCCCCAGATTCCCTCAGAAGCCACTTGTCCAACGGCCCTTCCTAAATGAGGTTGCTTTATTCTTGGGGTTATTCATTGCCTGTGAGAAAAGAGAGGGCGACTTGCAAAGTTCTTTCATCTCTAAAACCCGGTGTTATCCTTCATCTTTCTGCAGAAGTAATGAATTGAGATTGTGTAAAGACTATCTTATGAAATATCTTGAAAATGAAATGAAATCTGCCCTGAGTTGTGGTCCAGCCGATACTGCTACTGAGGCTTCCCTTAGCAGAAGCTGAATATTTTGGGTCCAACTATGGCTGTGATTTGTTTTTTGAAGGGATTATGCATCAACAAGGTTATTCCGTACATCAACAGTTAAAAATGTGTCAAAACTTGATATCGTGCTTGATGCCTATCAACTGAACTCCCTTAAAGGCACCACTATTAAGCATCCTGGCCAGGGATTTTGAGAATGGATCAAGGATACCTAGAAGGTTCCAAGCAGCTGGCAATCATTTCCCCATCACACCAATAACAGAGGGATCACTTTTGTACGTGATGAGTTTTCTACATGGGATCTATTAGGCGTTAGCAGGACCAGAGTAGTCGGAATTGATGAAAATGAGTCAGTCCTGCTGTTTTAATACACACAGGGAATTGTGTCTTGCAACTGGGTGGGATCAAACAGAAGGATATTTCTGTATTTCCAAGGTATCTGGTAAAGATCAGACTTTTTGGCCTAATCTCATACTAGGGAGGTCAGGAAATTGGAAATGGCAGTTCATTGCGATGGAGAAGTTTCCTAGTTTATGACTGGAAATAACACGGTCAAGAGGTCTCTGATATACTCTGATACTCCAGGAGATATCTAGCAGGTTGTGTCACTGCTTTGTTTTTTGCAGAAATGGGTAAAATAAAATAAAAAGAACGAAGGCAGAGACAAGGGGCACCTCTTCCGTATCAAGAATCTTATGAAAAATCTATCCCTTATCACTGCTGGAGGTCTTATGAAGACCGAGCTAACCGTCTGTAAGACCGCATGAGCCAGGTCGTATTTGGGAGAGTAGTGAGATTGGCATCATCTGCTCATAAAAACACCCCAAAATATTCCCCCTGCTTCCTTTTCACTGTCAGAGCATGTTCGCCTCCACTTCTGACGTAACCTGCTGTGCTGCATACTTTATGTATATGTGAAAATAATACTTTATTAACACATACTGCTACGTGCAATTGGTAGAAGGGGGGTGGAGATGGGCAGCCTGCAACGGGTGATCTTCTTGAAGCATCTGTCTTAGAGTGCTTGTCAAAACGGGTTTTAAAATGACTTTTAAAGGTCACGCGAGTGTCAGGAGGTTAGTCTACGGTGTACCCATCTGCGTCAGCGTGGCGGGGAAGGAGGCCACGTGCGGAGCTGTCAGGTATCTGAGAACCCCAAAGCCAAATGGCTGTGATCTCATACCGGCCGTGAATTTCTTTTATTTGCCGTGATTATGCCTGAAATGTGCTTGTGGGCTTTGTAGTGCCGGGATGTTGAGGGAGCATTGTGGGAGCCAACAGATGGGCTCGTATGTATACGGGAAGGTGGCTGAGGCATAAGTGTTCAAAATTTATGGGGGCCATAAAGACCCGTGGAAATGATTGATTCTGCTCATTGCTCACACGGATAATGAAAGGCTTTAGAATAAAACAGTAACTGATAGCCTCTGAACTGGGAATTAAATTTCTCCTTCCATGATGTCATCATGATGTCATACTTTATTGCCGATAATTTTAAAATCTATCTGGGCCCATGGCTGTTGTCACCGTGCTGGGATTCATGTGCGTGACATCACATGCAGTGTCAGCTCCGGTCTCTGATGACAGTGCTCTTCTAATTGTGATTTAAAGTGCTTTCCTGTCCTGGTGGGGAAAGTTATGGCTTTCTCAGGGCATATTGTGTTCTGGGCCAACTGAGGAGGAAGCGTAATTTGGAAGGGTCTTTGGAGGGCAGCGAATGTAGTTCTCAGATGCTGTGTATTCAGAAAAATATGGGTTTTGTGGCCTGGAGGTCACCTTCAGGGCGAGAATGATTGTTAGGGGATGAAAGCATGACTGACGCATGTAATCCTCGCATCCTTTGCCTCCTCTCTCCCAAAGGAATATTGAAATGATGTTCTCTATGGCTAAATAGGAAGGAGAAGAAATATGGGCCAAGACTCACGCATGGCCAGGTTGGTCGGCAGATTTTCATGGGTCTCATTAGAACATACTTTCACAGAGTAAATAAAAAAGAGCCCAGTGATAAGTAGCGTACTTCTTAATTCTGATGTTTCTTCCTCCTGTCCTGAGGAAGTGTCTCTTGCCACTTTCAGCAAAGAATGAGGAAAGGGAAGACCCTGGTCTCTTGGACCTAAGAAGAGGTGATCCCAAGGGCAGGTGGAACACAAGCAGCAAAGCCAGGCCTGGGTGTAGGCTGCTCGGATTTAGTGAACGATTCAGGTTGGTTACCATGGTGATAAGCGTGGTTTCTAACCATGATGGATGGATGGAAGGAAGGAAGGGGTTACGGCAGGGGGCTGTAATCCCGCGTTCCCAAGGACCGTACTTCACAGGAAAGCACACCAGACCTTGCTGTGGTTCGACCACAGTGAGCCGGTGGAGAGCCTGGAGCAGATGTTTTGCCAATGAATTCCATCACTTTTGTTTTGGAGAAGGATGGCTCCTGGAACAGGTTGTTTGTTGGCTAGCATCCCCTCACCTTTTGTGTTACCTCACCAAGTGCCTGACAGCACACAGTAGTCCTCTTCAGCCCTTTGCACTTCTGTCTGTGGACTCGTGTGTTGGTTATTTTTTAAGTGGAAGGACTATTTTTGACACTTCTGCTATGTTCCATCATGCCCCCATGTCAAAAGCTGCCAAGTTTACCTGGTAATATCTGCAGCTCTTCTGTGATGGGGGTCAGAGCAACATTAATGGAAGGCCCAGTGTTTCGTTGGCCAACGCAACTTGTGCAGCATGGAAGCAGTAAAGAGTAAACGTGGGATCTGCCATCCTGGAATGACACCCAGAGCACAGGAACGTGTCCAGGCGGGTTTTGAATCTCTCCAGAGAAGGAGACTCCACCACCTCTCTGGGCAGCCTCTTCCAGGGCTCTGCCACCCTCAAAGGAAAGAAGTTCCTCCTCATGTTGAGATGGAATTTCCTTTGCTCCAGTTTGTGCCCATTGCCTCTTGGTTTAAGCCTGCTGCCAGTGTACAGGAACAACCCTTCAAGAATAAAATAGTATTTTCAGATTGTGGTAGATACATTGTCCCAAAACTGCTCTAGGAAACCTCAGGAGGTTGACAGCGAAATTCACATTGATGTTGTGAGCTTAGTCTCTTTGGTGGTTGCTAGCTACTGCAGAAGGAGAAACCAAATCAAAGACATAGCAATAGCAGCAGTGACACTGATTTTTTAATTTTTAAATTTTTTTAAATTTTTTTTTTTCCAAAAAAGTGCCCCTGTGGCGCAGCTGGCTACTTGCTCAGTGCAACAGCACCAGAGAGGAAATTCCTTCCCAGTGCTCACAGGTGATCAGCTTACACATTGAAGCATGAAGTTTGATTACCCTTGTAACATTTTATTAGCTTGCATAGCTGCAAATGTTATTAATGCTCATAAAATTATCCAGTCCCTTAAAATGTCTGTTCCACTGGTGCGCGTCTCCGTGACTTCCTGGGGTGGTGGATTCCAGAAGAGACTGTGCTGGGTCAGGTCGTATTTTTCTTTTATTTCTCTCAAACCTGCAGCCTTTCTGTTTCATCAAGTGCCCCCTGTTTTGCTATTAAATTAAGGGGTAGGCTAACGTGAAGCAGCAAACCAGTTTTGATTGCCATCTTTGCTCTTGAATTGTTTTTATTTTATATATATATAAAAAAATCTATACTTGTATATAATATATTTAAGTAATGTATTTTTGTGTATATATGTAGATGCATGCACATACATGCAAGCGTGTGCATCTATATGTGTACACACACATACACACACACACACGCATTTACTGTGTCAGTGAAGCATCTTGTTGGGTGGCTTGGGTGCTGGTGGTTTGCTGCAGGGATCACCATCCCCCTCTGTGCACCTGGGAGGGATGCTCTGGGAGGCAGAGTAATAACGGAAGAAAAATGTTGCTCCGAGCCGCGTGTCAGCAGACTTCAGACACAATGGGGCCCGTGTTTCCAGACAAGCCTTTTTAGCTAATTAGCTTAGTAAAAAAATCTATTTCTCTTCTTAAATTCCCTGCCATCCATCTACCTAATAGAGTCAAGCAGCTATATATTGTGTGTGGAGTATGCAATGCATCATCTATCTCCAGTATTTATCTCTTTGCTCCCAGCCCAGTCTCTCCATCTCTCTGTCCACAGGAGCTGCCAGGTTGCCCATTCTGGCTGCTCCCTTCTGGCAGCGACTGTAATGCGAACACGCTGGAGATCTCCTCCCCTTCTGGGTTAGATGCGTGGAAATGATGAGGTGGATGAGGTTAGATGAGGTGGATAGAGAAGTGGCTGAATGACAGAGCTCAGAGGGTTGTGACCAGTGCTACAGAGTCCGGTTGGAAGCCTGTAGCTGATGGTGTTCCCCAAGGGGTCAGTACTGGGTCTGGTCTCATTGAACATATTCATCAATGAGCTGGATGAGGGGACAGAGTGTACCCTCAGCAAGCTTGTTGGTGACACAAAACTGGGAGGAGTGGCTGATACACCGTGCCACCATACAGCAAGACCTGGACAGGTTGGAGAGTTGGGCAGAGAGGAACCTAAAGAAGTTCAACCAGGGTAAGCATAGGGTGTGACACGTGGGGAGGAATAACCCCCTGCAACAGTACAGGTTGGGGGCTGACCTGCTGGAGAGCAGCTCTGAGGAAAAAGACCTGGAGTCCTGGTGGACAACAGGGTGGCCATGAGCCAACAATGTGCCCTTGTGGCCAAGAAGGCCAATGGTCTCCTGGGGTGCATTAAAAAGAGTGTGACCAGCAGGTCGAGGGAGGTCATCCTCCCCCTCTGCTCTGCACTGGTGAGGCCCATCTGGAGCACTGTGCCCAGCTCTGGGTTTCCCAGTTCCAGAAGGACAGGGAACTGCTGGAGGGAGTCCAGTGGAGGCTACAAAGATGATGAGGGGCCTGGAGCATCTCTCTTACAAGGGAAGGCTGAGGGTCGCAGCTCTTTTTAGTCTGGAGAAGATAACACTAAGAGAGGATCTCATCAAGGCTCATCAATATCTAAAGGGTGGGTGTCAAGAGGATGGAGTCAGGCTCTTTTCAGTGGTGCCTGGTGACAGGACAAGAGGCAATGGGCACAAACTGGAACAAAGGAAATTCCATCTCAACATGAGGAGGAACTTCTTTCCTTTGAGGGTGGCAGAGCCCTGGAAGAGGCTGCCCAGAGAGGTGGTGGAGTCTCCTTCTCTGGAGAGATTCAAAACCCACCTGGACACGTTCCTGTGCTTTGGGTGGCCCTGCTCTGGCAGGAGGTTGGACTAGATGATCTCCAGAAGTCCCTTCCAATCCCAATCTCTATGTGATTCCCTTTGCTGAGAACATCTCTTCTGGAAAGACATCTAAGTCTCACAGACTCATATGGCAACAATTTTCACCTAAGGTCCGTTTTTGGATGTTTCAAGCTCCAGCCTCCGGTCATTGGATTGCAGTTAGCAAGATTAAAGAGCCACTAATATCAGAAATTGTAGTGTGTAGGAATGCATGGACCAGAGTCAACTTGCTTTTTAACCTTCTTCTTTGGAAACCAAATTGACTGAACTCCTTAAGGTTCTCACCTTAAGGCTGTTTTTTCACACCCTAAATTATTATTGCAGCTATTATCTGAACTCTCCATTTCTGACACATTTTTTTTTGGAAGTGTGAATACAAAAACTGGACACAATGTTCTTGCCAGCACCGAGTACCAATGTGAAACACAACTCTCTCTATACTCCACCAGGCAGAGAAAGTCTGGTTTGGCCTCAGCTTGATGCTGGAAGCTTGTGTTTAACCAGATGTCTACCCTGACCTTTGCTTGCTGCCCCAAAAGGGGTTCAGTAAACCCTCTTCTATGTCCCAGTAAAGTGCGTTGCGCTTGGAGATGATGTTGCATGCATGTGGGTTGTCAAGGACTTGGAGATGACAAATGCTTGTTAAATGGCGAGCTGGTTGCTTCTTCCCTGGGCTCAGTTTTTGTTTGCAGCTCTCTAGATGTTTGGGTAGTGTGGAGTCAGCTTCTTTGGCTGGAGGAGCAATGCTGCCGCGTTGAGTGGGTGTTTGTCTTGAATTATTTTATTTTTTTCTAAAAATCTGTTTACAACCTCACATTTGCTAGCATGAAATTGTTGAAACCCCCCTCCCCCCATTAGTTTACCAAGAAGATGTATTTCCTACAGATTGGTGACCTGTCCTTGCCTGGAGTTACTGTGCTATTATCCTTCACGTTGCTTGCGAATGCTCTCAGCCGTTTTCCACTGCGTCGCTGAAAATCCTTGAACGTTAACAGTGAGCTTCTGTGGCCCGTCCTCTCATTCGTACATCTGTTTTATGGTGCCGCTTGTTTTAATAACAGAAATCAAAGTGTTGGGCAACAATTTCTAAAACTGTTTAAAAAAAGAACAAAAGCCCCTGAAAATTCTGGAACAGAATGCCTTTGTTGGCGAGAGTTAAGGTTTGTAAATATTTATTCTCCGTGAGCAAGAAATATCAGGCTGTTGTGATGGAAAAATCAGGCAATTCAAATTTAAAGTGACAGCCCTTGTGCAGGAACCGTGGGCTTGCAGAAATGTCAGTAGGTCAGAGCCAGACCTTGCATTGGCGTGCAAGCTCCTCCGTCATCGAAATTCATGAGAGCGCTCCCTACCCTTCGCTGTAGTTTAAAAAACAGACACAAGTGGGTTTGCGTCTCTGTGTTCCCTCTTGGTGTATCATCTCGCCAGTGCTTAGCCTGTGCTGCAGCCACCAATCCCTCCTGTGCTACCTTGCTGTATGGGTCGCCTCTCCCTGCTGCCTCCTTGCATGGACCAGAGATGCTCCACCTTCCACAACCTGCCCACTGCAAGTGGTACCTCACGTCTTGTCCATTAAAAATAAAAGCTTCAAAATCTGTGTTATCCTAATGAAACACCTTTGCCGTAGATACTCTGCAGTGTGCTTGGTTGTGAAACGTGGATGAGGCAGGCTCAATAAAATGAATCACAGAATCACAGAATGATCTGGGGTTGGAAGGAACCTCCGGAGATCATCTAGTCCAAGCCTGCCAAAGCAGGTCCACCCAGAGCAGGTTGCACAGGAACGTGTCCAGGTGAGTTTTGAATGTCTCCAGAGAAGGAGACTCTACCACCTCTCTGGGCAGCCTCTTCCAGGGCTCTGCCACCCTCAAAGTTCCTCCTCATGTTTAGATGGAACATCTTATGTTCAAGTTTGTGCCCATTTCCTCTTGTCCTGTCCCTGGGCACCACTGAAAAAAGACTGGCCCCATCCTCTTGACACCCAAAATGAAGCTGTTGGGCAGGACATATTTACCAACTGATCGACCCGCCCTCGTTAGTGTGGGGTCTCTGCTTGGGCACCAAAGTGTGGTGGAAGCTGTCCGCTATGGCTCGCCGCAGGGCATGCGAACATCTACCAGCATCTTCTGGGAGATAATTCTGTGCTGTGTGGGTGCAAGGGGAAAGACCTTGAAAACATTTTTTTTTTTTTTTTTCTGAAAGGAAAACAATATTCTGTAGCAACTGCTTTTGACTGGCCTTCAGAGTGTTTTATAAGCAGACTAAGGCACAGAGGAGGTTGTGCCAAGAAGGACTCGCATAAATTGCCTGCTGCCAAGATGCGATGTGAAACCCCACCACGCAGCGCTCTCCTTGCCTGCTCGTTCTTGGCTCTGCTTCTCTGGCCGCATTTTGGACCAGGGTGGAACAGTGATCCCAAAACACCTTCCTCGGTTCCTGCTAAGGGTCAAAGTTGTTCATGGGGTGCGACTCCCTAAGCGCAGATGACGGGCATTAAGGCGTAGTTTTCAGCACGGGTCAATATAGTTGGAAAATTTCTGGTGTGGTTGACACCAGAGCAAAGGGCAGAAGTTTTGAGGAAAACCAGCACAGTTAAAGGAAATCTGTGTGACTGATAGAAAGGTTTCTAGTTCCAGGGAAAGAAAAATCCCGTGAGCTGGGTCTATCCTGCAGCAGGGGCTTGATGTATTTCTACCTGCCGAGAACAGGAGCCCACAGGCATCTCCCTCTCCATTGCCAGGACTGAAGTATGGGATTTCCCGGGTGACTCTGCCCAGCCAGACCCTCTGGAAGCGGTGTGAGGGAAGGTGTGTTGGCTGCCTGGAACGTCTGCTGGGGGCTTGTCTATCCGGGAGCTTTGCTTTCCTGCACGGGAGGGAGGTTACTATAGCATTCTTTCTTACCAAGTCAGAATTGAAAGCTGGAAGTTGGACTTAGGAAGATTTTCCTCAAATAAATAAATAAAATAAAAGTATGGGGAAGGAACTGAAGACATGACAAGGTAGCCTTCACTCTGCTTTGTATTCTCGCCTAGGAACACTCTGTTCTGCTCTGCATTAATCTCTGGTTTACCGTGCAGCCTCGGTGCTTAGACACCGAATCCTCAAAGGAAGCCTGTGTGAAGATATTCATGGAGGTCGCTTCACCCTGGATCTTCGGGGCCCATTTCACTTTTTGTGAGCAATAATTCATTACTGCCGTGGTACCTTGATTTCCCCATCATAGTGGTTGGACAGCAGGGAGGAAAGCTGGGAGCTGAACCGAGAAACGGCTCCTGCAACCAGAGCAGCCGCGATGAAACGGCCCCAGCAAGAAGCTGGAAAAATGACAGACACGAAGAGCCCGGCGTCTCCTTTGGCTGTGACCTTCGTGATCCCGAGTGAAAGGTCACGGGCTGTAGCAGATCCTTTCAAAAATCAGATCCTCTCTGAATCTCAGTGCAGGCTTTGGGCTGCGGGATGTGATGGGCATCAGCAAGCTGCCTTGTTTCCTCTCTGCCGTTCTTCAGAGATGCTGGGCTTGGCAGGAATTAATGGATCTGGAAAAGGATGCCGTGGTCGAAGCACCCGGGTCAGGTAACAGCAGGCCTGGAGGTGACCGCGTTGTCTCTGCCAGCTGTTTGACGGTCCAGCCTGCTGCCCAGCATCGTGCAATTAGAGCTTCACAGAGCACATCCTTGTGCTTCGAGCTGTGACGCTCCTAATTTCCAGGCCCTGCTATTTGGTCCTGTTGGGCTTGCTCCGCCTCATAAAAACGTCCACCTAACGTGCCCCAGGTGATTATGCTGACACTGTCCTCCTGGTGAGGACCACGGCTGCTCCGTCTGCCCTGCCCCCTGTGTCAGGCTTGCGCGGTGTCTTTCTTTGCATCTCTGACTTTTGCAGGATCAGGGAGAGCAGGGAATTTTTAATCTTTCCCCGTGCAGTTAATTAGGAAGCATTCCAGTTTGTGCCGTTTGGCGGGGAGCATATCCAGGCTGTTCAGAGAACAGACCTTGTGGAGAAAGCAGGAATTCCTGATACCGCTACCTAATTTAGGGTGAGCTCAAATTCACCAGCCAAGATACTCTAACCTTTAAATCTCAAGATTGCAGCCCCTACTGCAATAATTGGTGCTCGTGAATGGAAGAAAAAAGAATATTCATCTAAGCGAGGAGAGGTTGGTCTGTCCTTGGCCTGGGACAGCTGGCTGACTGTCCCCTAACCGTAGGACCTTCCTAACCTTCATCAATGACCTGGATGAAGGGATGGAAGGTACCCTCAGCAGGTTTGCTGACGATCCAAAACTGAGAGGGGTGGCTGACACATCAGAAGGCTGTGCTACCATACAGAGACCTGGACAGGCTGGAGAGTTGGGCAGAGAAGAACCTGATGGAATTCAACCAGGGCAAGTGTCGGGTGCTGCACCTGGGGAGGAATAACCCCCAGCACCAGGACAGGTTGGGGGCTGACCTGCTGGAGAGCAGCTCTGAGGAAAAAGACCTGGAGTCCTGGTGGACAACAGGATGACCATGAGCCGGCAATGTGCCCTTGGGGCCAAGAAGACCAATGGCATCCTGGGGCGCATCAAGAAGAGTGTGGCCAGTAGGTCAAGGGAGGTCATGCTCCCCCTCTGCTCTGCCCTGGGGAGGCCCCATCTGGAGCACTGCGTCCAGTTCTGGGCTCCCTGGTTCAAGAAGGACAGGGAACTGCTGGAGAGGGGACAGCAGAGGGCTACAAAGATGATGAGGGGCCTGGAGCATCTCTCTGATGAGGAAAGGCTGAGGGACTTGGGTCTTTTTAGTCTGGAGAAGAGAAGACTGAGGGGGGATCTGATCAACGTCTATAAATACTTAAAGGGCGGGTGTCAAGAGGATGGGGCCAGTCTTTTTTCAGTGGTGCCCAGGGACAGGACAAGAGGGAACGGGCACAAAGTGGAACATAGGAAGTTCCATCTAAACATGAGGAGGAACTTCTTTCCTGTGAGGGTGGCAGAGCCCTGGCAGAGGCTGCCCAGAGAGGTGGGGGAGTCTCCTTCTCTGGAGACATTCCAAACCCACCTGGACACGTTCCTGTGCAACCTGCTCTGAGTGGCCCTGCTCTGGCAGGGGGTTGGACTAAATGATCTCCAGAGGTTCCTTCCAACCCCGTATCATTCTGTAATTCTGTGTAACCTAAGATTCCTTAGGTCAAGGAATTGGAGCAGGACTTAGCTGATGGAAGACACTGAGTTCATGGGGAAACAAATTGCTTAGCAACTCTGAGTGGTCTTCACACAACAGCTCAACAGCAGCTCTCACCGGTAGCTGTTGGCTGAACAAACTAGTTTGGTATCCCAGGCAGCAAACTGGATTAAATGGCCTTTGGGATTAGATGAGCTCTGTGATGGGTTTAGGAGCCCTGGAGCTCCTGGAGAAGCTCCTACACTCAGGAAGGTACCTCCAACCTGGGTGTGTGGTGAAGGGAGTGGGTGTAGCACCACACAACACCTAAACGTACTCCTTATTCTGCATTTTCTCACCAGCAGCTGGTGGGGCTTCATGAATGGGAGAGGGAGGCAGCCCACGTGCTGCAGGCTGGGAAGGATAATCTATTTATGTGTGATTGACACTGGGAAAACATCGGTGAACCCGTGCTGTAGGGTGGCAGCTCATTGAGATTCAGGGCCACGCTGTGCTCCGTCACTATTCATCCTCTGAAAAAAGGCACCACCTGGCAGGATCATTCACCCTGACCCTCAGTGACAGAAAATATAGCCACCAGCTCTCGGTCACCACTGGGGGCATGTTGCTGGGAATGACAAACTTGGGGGGTGGCGGGGGGAAGGAGCACGGGGTAGGGAGAGGGGCATTGCCCTGGGAGAACATCTGACTTGGATGAGCTCAGGGAAAGTTGAAAGAGCAGCTGCTGTCATGTAAGTACCATTCTCCATCCTCTTCTGGACAGACAGGCGAGAGACTCCTGCCTGCCACAGGCATGGGGATGTGCTGTCTGGTGGCCAGAAGGCTTGGAGATGGAGTGAAGTGGGGAAGAGCAGCCTGCAAGCCACACCATTTGCAACAGAAGTGCCTCATTGAGCCAGACCAGTGGTTCATCTAACCCTGGCTCCATTGTCATCATCATCAGGTGCCCTGTGGAGCGATTATGAAGGTCTGGCCCCTCTTGTTGTCCAGTCCCCTCGTGCACAGCATCCACAGTAGCTGGAAGAGAGGAATTGAAGGTATCTCTCTGCCTTGTCCCTGTAGTATCTGGGTTTGGGTTGGGTTTTCTTTTTTTTTTTTTTTTTTTTTTTGTGGGTTTTTTTTTTATTTGTTTTTTTTATTTGGTTTTTTTTTTTTATTTACCATCTATGAATCTGTTTAATGCCATTTTGCTGCCTGGCGGCCTGTGTCTTGATGCTGATTTACCATCACCCACATCACACCTGAGTTTGTTGGTGTGCTCCTCGCTGTTGTAGCATCCCATCTGTATGAGGGTTGAAGAGCCTGTCTCTTCCAGCCTTCCCCAGCGAGGGAGATTGGGTGATACAGGGTGGTCGCTGGCATTGCAGTGTTACCCGCATCTTCATGACAAGTCTAGAACTTCAGCTGTCTTCAGCTGACGGTAGTTTTGGCAACTGGAGGGAGCTGCTCTGTGTGGTGCTCTGCCACGCTGCTGTGCGTGGGAAATGGCTGCATGAGCATCTTCTCTCTGTCCTGTTCTGTTCCCACATCTTGAAGTGTTTAAACTTCTTGGTTTAGGTAAGAGCTCCTGGAATTAAGATGTTGTGTAGCCGGGGTAAGTGTCCTTGCTGACCCGACTTGTGATCTTTGCTCCTGCCTTAATTAAGGGTCACCCCATGACTCTCGGTGTCTTGCTCCCACCCAGTGGGCTCTTCTGATATCATAGCTCTTCTGAGCTCTGCAGGCAGAGGGATGAGAGATAGTCTCTGCTGGTCAGCTGTTGTTAATCTGTGTTGACTTGATAAGTAAGCTCCGAGTGGATCGCTCTCCTCTGGGGAGGCACTCGTTCGTAGTCATTAACCTTCATTTGGTTTGGTTTATTTACTCAGGTAGCGAATTAGGTCAAATTGAAGTGGCTCCCATTAAACTGAGCAATGGCCACTTGAATCTGGAGTGACCATGTCCACACAGAGGTTAATGCAGTTTAACCCAATCACTTTAAATCTACCCTTGCTGCGAAGAGGATGGATTTCCATCGCCGTCCCTGCGCAGGTCTGTCCCTTGGTGGGGCAGCAGAGGAGCAGCCTGCATCTCAGCGCAGTCTCTCTCTTTGCCCAGCTGCCCCTTGAAGGGTAAGCCTGGTTCTTGGCAGTGTGAATATCTGTTGCTGCACTGACTTAGGATTCTAGCTGAAAAAAAATAAGTAATGCTAATTGCTGCCGTTAGACTCCTTTTAGTCTCTCTATGATTTTTACAGCTCTTACCATGCACAGGACAGAAGAATAAGGTTCCCGAGAGGGGCAGAGTCGTTAACTGGTGAAGTAATAAATCTCCTGCTTATTGGCAGGTGCTGGAGGGTTGTACTAGCACTGTAACTTTGTCAGTTTTTGGCTGAGTAATAATAAATGATCAAAAAAAGGAACCCCAGAACATGCTGCTCTGGGACCTGGACACAGTCCAGCCGTGGCAGCTCTGACCCAGGCCCATTTGTTACAGCTAAAGCAGAATTTTGCCTGCATTGTTCTCTTGTTTGGGGGTAGCTGGAGCTTCTGTCTAGTTGTCGTTCCTCTTCTGCACCATCAACTGTGTGTAAGACCTTTGTGGCTTGCCAGGGCTCCCTCTGTCTCTGTGTTTCAGTCCAACAGATATCCCCCCACCTCCACCTCCCAAGGCATTGCGTGTCTGAAGACTCCAAGGTGTTAATGTGCTCCAGCAAGGTGGGATGAAGAACTCTAGATGTGTGTAGGAGACAAGTACTTCCCACTTGGGATCCTTCCTAAACCTACAGCAAACAGAGAACCTCAGTATCAAAATGCTGGACAAAGCAAGTGGTTTCAGTGTCCGAATGCCTCCCCAGGCAGCAAGACTCAATCTGCAGCCGTTGTCTTGACATGGCAAGCTACCGTCCTTACTGTGCTTATCATTTGATGACCCCCTTGCTCCTCTGCAACGCCAGACGTGATCAGCAGTGGATTCGCCATGGGATCAGTCAGCCAGGATTCGTCTGATGCACTGGCCTCTCTCAATAACTATCCCAGCGCTTAACGTCGCTGGTAGGACTCTAATATTAATTAATTGTGTCGAGCCTTCAGGAGGAAAGGCTGCCGTGCAGAGCTCAGGCTGGGAGGGAGGAGTTCCCACTGTGATTTCTCGGAAGCCGAGGCTGGCATCGTGCCTTTGATGCAATTTGGCCACCCTGAGCCAAGCCCAGCTTGGCCAGATGCTGTGGTCCAGCCCTGGGGAAGGCTCCGGCTAGCGGGAGCCCGGTCTGGGCGGCTGGGACGGCTTTTGTCCTTGAGGTTCCTCACTTTTCTCCCCTTATGAGGAAAGGTGACTTTCATCCCTGCAACCTGTGAGCAGGAGGGAAGGAAAGGGCAGGGGAAGGAGCTGGTGTTGCTGTGCGGTGGCCGAGATGGGTGGGAAACCGCAGCTGCCCTCCAAACCTGCAAAACGCTAACTTCCCGAAAAGTGAGCACTTGATGTGGAAGGAAGTGAGGAGACTTATACTAGATATTACCCTAATGAATAAACAAATGTTTTTAGAAGACGGACTCCTCATGCAACGTGTTATTTTTAACTTAGCGGCAATTTGCATGCTAGTCAATTTGCATACATTAAACACATCTCCCCTTCTGCATCACGTTCCCCCTCCCCTTCAGCCTAACATCTCATTATAGTGCTGCTGGGACTGAGGAGCCGGTGGCTCTGGAGGGGATATTAATTTGCCCAACACATGCTGTGTAGGTTTTTATCACTTGCCGCACATTGGACCTGGTGTCTTTGAAGTCGTTAGTGCCTCCAAGGGCCTTCTGCTCGAGGTAGTTGAAACGGAAAAGAAAGAAAAGGGGGGAGCTGCTTGGAGGAGAAGCGGACAGGGAAGAAAGGAGATTGTTTAGCTGGTGTTAATTCAACAGGGAAGAAAATGAGCAAATGCAGAAACCTCTCCCCTCTGCCAGAGAGCCTGGGCACCCTTGGGCGTGTGGTTGTTTGTTTTGCTTCTTGTTTGAGATGGAAAACGGCATCTTCCTGGGAGCCGTGGAGAAAGGTGCTGGTGAGGAGGAACAGGCCAGTGAGAGCCTCAAGAGGAGAGGATGGGGTAGAGGAATGGCTGGTCTCACCGGGCTTTGCCATGCACTGGGGCTTTGGGGCCGGCTGGCACGCATTTAAAGGTGGATGTGGAGGTTTGTGTGTAGCAGGCGGTAGGACACCCCATCATGGTTTAGTGTGTTGAACTCCGCATGGGGATTTGGGAGGTGGCAGGTCTCCACTGCTGTGGGAGCCACTGCCAGCCCATGCTTCAGTTTCCCCATGCAGCAGAGAGCATTCATGATGCTAACTGCTCTTAGAGAGCTTCGGGAGAGCTATGGGGAACTGTTCTCCATGACCTGGATGTTGGTGTGAGGGATGTCTTGCTGAAAACTTAAAGAGACGTTGTGACATCCCTCTGTCTTTGATAGACAGGGAAGTCATTTTGCAGCCGTAAGATCAACTCGCAGGCTTTCAAAATGCTGCTGACGCTGTGGAAAAAACTTTTGCTGTTGTACAGTGGAGCCCCGGGGGGGTTTTCACAGTTCCAAGTACTGACCAAAAACCCTGGAAATGTTTTGAGGAAGGAATGAAAAAGAAAATTTCTTTCAATTAGTTCAGCATTTTTCAACCAGTTCTGGTTGCAATCAAGAACATTGTACTGAGCTCAAGTATTTCTTTGAAAGAGCCCTAAAAAAAAAAAGAAAAAAAATCAGCTGGGGAAATGAATAGAGGAAGTGACCCAAGTCTAATCTAGACTGATAGACTGTAGAAGACATATCTTCACCAAGTAACAAGGTCCCTTCTCTCTTCCTATGTAACGTGACTCTTAGCCAAAACTCCTGCAATGTGGCAATTCAGGAATAAATGTCAGCGGCTCCTTCATGCCAAGAATATTTGGATGTCAGCAGAAAGGAGAAATGTTTCTGATAAACCGATGCAAATGGGATGCTGGGATCAGGGGTGAGATCAGCGCTGGGTAGTTGTGATCTCATGCAATTTCCATGCTTTGAGGGTACCAAACCACCGCAGAGCAAAGGGTCTCGGGCAGGTAACAGACAACCTACCCCATCCTCCTCAAGCAACCTTTCATGTAATGGCTTGTTGTGCTCCACGTAAATACAAGCAAAGGGGCATGAAGAGCACAGCATGCGGTTTTTTTTTAATTAGAGAGGACAGGAAAATCCATACCCTGATGAAGCAGGCGTTGTGCTGTGTGTGATTTGAGCATGAGAAAAGGGAGCTCCTGTCCTTCTGAGTGTGTGGCAGGGTAGCAGGCAGGCGGGAAGGGTGAAAAAGGTGCATTAAGGGCGAAATATCTCACCCCAGATTCCGTGGGGGATGAAGGAATAGCAACCATGGGTGGCCAGGAATAGAAAAAAACCCACAATACTTGTTGGAGGATGATCAAGTCTATTATAGCTGGAAACCCTGAGTCCACCGTGGTTCATTTCTAGGTCCTTTGGATCAGAGGCGGGTGTAGAACTGGAGGAGGGGGGGGCCTGTAGAAAGGCTGATGCCACCCCAGGCCACACGTGGGCAGGGGATGATGGAGAGGGCTGTGCTATTTGCAGTGGCTTGGATTTGGGGTTGGAGAGGCTTGGTTGGAGATGCTCTGTTGGGTGTCTTGTGATGGACTCTGGGCCACCTCCCCGGTCCCAGTGGTGTCCCATTGCATGTCTGGCAGCCCCATGGATGCCTTTGCCGGAGGGGGAGGCCCACCGTTGACCCTCGAGGAGCAGCCTGGGCTCACCTCCCTCCCTCGGAGCCAGTTCCCCCTGCTCTCTTCCGAGCGCTGCTTTGCAGAGGGAATATGGTGAAATGTGTCCTTTGGAGGCTGCCCTGCCATACAGGATACCGTAAGAGCTGCCGAGTGAAGTATCCGGCCCTGCTCCCTCCTGGCTGGCCTCACCGGCGGGATTGTTTCCACAGCAAGAGAACAATACCTCTCCTTCCATCCAAGAAACATTTATTACATGATACGTTTCAGATGTCTCTTCGGGGAGGAGGGGAAAAGCAAAGGAGAAATAGATCTCTCTTTTTTACGGCGGCGCGGCATGTTCCATCCCGTAATGGATTAATTATCCCTGCACACAGGCGGGCGGGGGGGGGTGGGTCGGACGATGTTCAGAGCAAGCGCCAGGGTTGCCTTCCAAGTGGAGCAGACGTGGATATTTCTAGCCTCCTTTTCACAAAATAAAATGGGTAATTAATTAATCGGGAAGCTTTTGCGTTCATTATAATTCCCTCCCTCTCCTGCTTTTCCTTTCCCCCCCTGATTGCATGAAACGCAGAGAAAGGTAAGGAGTTTCAGAGCCTATTGTGCTGCTTCTTCCAGAGCCCTTGTCAATCTCCCTGCTTGCTTTCATACTTCTGCCTCCTTTTCTCTCCCGTTAAAGCCCTCGGAGGTCAGAAGCATTTCCTGGTTTTCTTTTGCGTGCCCTGAAGGAAATGGTCTGGGCCAGATTATCTGCCGGTATCAATCGGCACTGATGAACAGACTCCGCCAGCTGAATATTTCACCGTGCTTCTGGAAACTCCCTTCCATCCATCAGATGGTCTAGAGAGGAGAACCGTCCCTCTGGGCCTCCTCCTCTTCAGCTGGGGAGGAAGGCACAGGATTAATACTGACAACTGCAAACACTACCCAGGTAGAATATAGAGGCTCCAAAGCCCATGAGGTAAATGCTGTTACGATGCCATTTCCTCGTTCTTGCTCGTTTTTTATTTCCACCTAGCCAAGCTGCAACTCAAGCAAGAGATATAAATCCTGCTGTCCCTCGACTCCATCTGCTCATGGAGCTAAAGAGATATAAAGCATGTAGCTGGAGTGAGCCAGTCCATTAAGGAGTATTCTGTACAGTGGGCTGAGTCAGAGATGGAGCCAGGGATTAGAGGACATCCAGGAGCAATTGCAGCCCCTGTGAACAAAGCATGGCTTCTCTGAGGCGTCTAACAAAAACTACCTTTCCCAGGGACAGAGGATTGGAACAATCTCTTCTCAGAGCTGTATGTCCAATTTCTTTCAACTTGGTGAGACCCAGAGATGGGCTGGTGGGAGGTGTTTCCAAATGAACATCTCCCTGGAGGTAAGGAGCCAAAGATCTGGGTGGTTGCTGGAGGCATGGTGCTGGTCCATGCCTGGCTGACAACCCAATTTTTGGTAGGAGAGCTGCCAGGCAGCTCAGCCCAGAAAAACTTGGTGGTTCTTGAAGCATGGTTGCTGGTGTTTTGCCTCACCCCGTGGCAAGGAAGGGATTTGGACCCGCATCCAAAAGCGAGCCCTTACCATGGAGCTATGAGTTAAAACCCTAACCATCATCTCTCTCCTTATCCTGTGAATGTCTGACACAGTTGGGCTGAAGGTTAAAAAAACAACAACAAAACAAGCAAAAAATCCCCTGCCAGAGTTACCACCTAGTGCTCTTTTTGTTTTTCCCCCCCTTTTTTTTTTTTTTTTGGATGAAAAAAGTGCTCTGGTGATCAGGGAAGGAATTCACCGTGTCTCAGAAAGCCTGTTTTATTCTTTTTGTTTGTCTGCCTGCCTGCCTGGTGTGCTCGTGTGTCGTTTGCTGATCTTGGCAGCGGGTGGGAGTTTGTGGAGTGAAAATGTGAAATTCCTGCCTCTCCCGCGTTGGTACGTGGCTCAGAAGGATGGGTTGTCCTGGCTGCGTCCCTCCGAGTCGCAAAATAAATAAGGGGGATATGAAGAGCTGCTGTCCAACTCAACGTTGGCGTTCAAAGGCTCCTGGTTGACTAAAGAGCGGGAAAGGCTGTTTCCAGTAATAGGTTGCCTGTTGTTCTTCTGCCCAAAAACAGGTTTAATGAAGCATTTGTTCTTTTACTGCCCTCTTCCCAACCGCTCAGCTCTTCTCCAGAGCTGGGTGACAAAAGCAAAATTGTGTCCTCATGTGTTTGTTTGAATTCTTAAGTGAATTTGCTTGGGCGATATTCCCAACCTTTCCCTGGTACCTTTCCAAGAACATTTAAGCAATGAGATTTTTACTGGCAGAAAAAAAAAAAAAAAATCACGAGAAGCAAATTTCAAAGTCACATTTGCAGGGTGTTTTTTTTTTTTTTTTAACCGCTATTGATACCTGCAGTGCTAAAATATCCTGACATGGTCTTAAAACAGATTGGAGAAGATTTTGATGAATAATGAATTGTGATTTCTTTTTATTTGCCTTCTGGTTCTGGTTGAACTCTTAAGGCTCTTGAGTTTTTTCTCTGTAATCACGGGGCCTAGAAACTGATTTTCTCTAGGTCTGAAATGATTTTCTCTAGTCTTGTAGCTGAGTTTGCTGAAATGCAGATGTTGGTCCCTCAGCATTTGTTCACATGTTGGGTTTGGTCCAGTTTGGAGCAAAAATGGATTTATTCCCCACCACCACTCCATTTTGCTATGAACTAGCAATTCTAGAAACACACATTACCCAAGGTATGATGTTATATCCCTCAAACTCTGCTGCCACTCTGTGTAACCATCATTGTTAGCTTCATCTGTACTGGTAAAGGGTTTCCGAGGGTCACAGACTGGAACAATTCAGGTGGGAAGGGGCTCAGGAAGCCTTTAGTCCCAACATCGTGTTCAAAGCAGGGTTAGTTTTGAGATCAGACCAGGGTTTGAAATCCTCCAAGGATGGAGACTGCACAACCTCTCTGGGCAACCTGCACCTCTGTTTGACTCTTCTCATGGGCGCTGTTGTTATATCCGGTTGTTAATATCTGGGTGTTTCAGATGATGCCAGTTGTCTCCCATCTCCATCTTCCTGCTAACCCTTTGGCTCCATCTTCTTGGTAAGCCCCCTGCAGATACCAGAAAGCTGCTGTTAGGTCCCCCTAAGCCCAGCTCCCTTGGCCAAAAAAATGGGACAAAAAATGCTTGGGACAGCATTATTCTGGATCCCTTATGGATCCTGGACCCCTATGGATTCTGGATCCTGACCCATGCCTGCCATAGGACTTCCCCAGCTCAAAGAAGGTCAACCAGGCCAAAATTTCCCAAATGGAGATGGGCAGCTGACAAGTGACTGACACAACCATACGGCCATATCCTGGGGAAGCAACCAGCAGGTATTTCTGGGAGCTGAATTTGCACAGGCGTCCATGCTTCAGCTGCTGCAAGACATCTGACTGTGGGGCGTTTCTGATGAAATGTGTCTGCTTCGACGGGTTATTGCTTTCCAGCAAAATTCGATTTCATCGGAAGACAACTGGCCAGCTCCTTCCCTAATAAGCACCACCAAATCATCTGGTGTTATCAGCAAAAGAATGAGAACTGGCAAAAAATTTAATTTGAAATGCAGAAATAACTAATATTGGGGGGAAAACTAACTTTTCCACTCCGCTAGGGACTCGTGCAATGCCAGGGGATTCACTAAACAGCACAGTCCATATTTTAAATATTTGCTAAGTGAACGTAGAGGCAATTGTTTGGGGAAGTATTTGTCAAATAAACTCAAACAACAAATGCATTTGAGGAAATTGGATTTGTCCACCTGATATTGCTGGAGCAGGAGAAGAGGCTAAATTCATCAGATAAACCGTTCATCTGAACTGTTTGTTCTCCTCTATCCACCCTCCAAATCATTATTTTAGAGAGACTACAAGTGTTGTAGGCACTGTGCAGAAAATTTATAGGAAACAGATCTCTCTAGCTGCTGAAGCCCACAGTCTGCATGATGGACGTGGCAGATAGGGGAAGATTTAGCACTCAGCAGTTTGGGGAAGGAGGGGAGGCTCTCTCGGTCTGGCTTTATGAATTCTAGCCCTGCATCCCTATTAGCGATTCGCCAGGTTCATTTCATTTTTGCTGGCTGCAACGTGATGGTAGCAGCTGCCACCTTGGTCAGCCTGGTGTGGATTGAACCCCAAGCTGAAGGTAAAAACCGCTACAGCCAGGAAGGAAGCATTGGCTTTATGGGGAAAGAGTGGGTCACGTCCTTTGGACCTGTGGGGCACTGCTTCCCAGTGGTTTATACAAACTCAATCTCCTTGGCTTCCTCACAGCACCTGAAATGAGGAGGCAATTGCTCCAGGGTCTCACAGCTGTGCTGATTTAAGTCTGAAGGGTTGGGTCATGGGCAGGTGCTGCCCGTCTCCATCAGTTATATACAGGAAGCCTTTGGCCAGGTGCTTAAAGCAAGATGGGTAAATGTGGCTCACTTCATTTTGCAGGCAGGGACTGCAGAAATCAATTTTATAGCTGCCCTGGCTTCGCAGGGTGCCAGGCTCAAATAGCAGAGAGGGGCTCCTCAGGGTTAACTGCTGGGATTTGAGGATGCTGCGACTGCAGAGCAGAAGGGGTGGACGCAGTCTCTAAAGCAGCCTGGAATAGTTGTTGAGAGAAGGAAGGTAAGAAGGAATTTGATTCCCAGAAGAGCAAATCCAGGGAAATAGCTCAAAGATAGATACAGGAAAGCAAATGATGCAAGATTGCTATTGTCAGAGCACAGACTTGTTCCCAAATGGCTTGGGAAGCTGAGATCAAGACAGGAGGTGACTGTGGTTTGGAGATGCAAGATGTAGGGTCAGGAGCCAAATCTTTGAGCTGCAGAAGGCAGAAAACTGAAGCTGTAGCTTAGGCTTGAAAAAAGGAGATGGAGGAGTGATGGAAGAGCATGTGACAGCAAGAGAGGACAGACCTCGGCTGTGGTGGATGCAGCTGAGCAGGTAGGGTAAGAGATTTGGTGTGGAGCATTTGTCATGTTTACTCTGTAGAGGCCTCAGCTGAGATCCTGAGGCCTGTCTGGGTACCAATCTTTTTTCTCTGAGACCTGAATCTCTACAGTGGTGCTAAAATAATGTGTGTTAGGCTGGCAGCGGGCTTCCTTTGCTCTTCCTGTGCACGAAGAATTTCTTACTAGGGCTGTCAAACTAGTGTCTTCCAGTGCAAGAAAAATTCATGCCTAGAGCCTTTCACAGTAGAAGTGAGGAAGATATAGGAATTCCTAATCTAGTTAAATAAAATCTGAAGTGAGAAAATGCAGGTCTTTCTGTTGCATTTGTTCCTTGGGTCTTTTGGTAGTTGGCTTTCACCTGGTTGTACCTTGAAAGGGGGGTATATTCACCTTACACAGTAGTGAACGCCATGGGATGGACTCCCATGGAATGGTATCTCCAGGTGTTTATCTCTATGACCTGCTTGCTAGGTTTGATCTGTGGCCCACGCTTTCAGCTTGGTTTTCAGACTCGTTGCAGCTTTGTCAAGCTAAATCCAGGTACCATTCAAAACTCTGAGCTCTCAGTATACATGGAGCACTAAGGACCGTATCTTCTGTCTGCATGCTCTCCTGCAAAGGCCAGGTGGGTACTGAGACCTTGGATACTTACTCAGGTTAAACCAGACCCAAAATGTCTTGGGTTTACTTGTCTGACTTCGCTCGGTGTCCCCTTCTGGGTTCGTACTAAAATCCCTGGCAGTGCTCTACCCCAGAGCGATGGTGGCTGCATCACCTGAGGAAATGAGAGCTGCTTTGATTGTGGGTGATGTCTGCACTCTAGTTTCAACCCCTCTGCTTCCCTGAGCTCTCTGACCTTCCTTCCTGAGTGGCAGAGCAATTCGGCTGTACCCATAATAGAGCTTTCATTGATGTCTGCAAAAAATAAGAGCTTCATGCAATCACAGGCTAGGCATTTGCGCTACGGAGTGGCTTGCATCAGCTTTGTTAGCTAGCCATGAGATGCACGGAAGGATCCCGTTGGAGCGGGAAGTGCTTGGATGCAGCGAGGCTGCCCACATGATTCTACCTCCTGGTTGCTTGAGGCTTGGCCGTGGCAGAGGATGGGGATGGTCAGGGAGGACTTTCCTCTGTGTGCCTAGGCAGATTGTTTCCTCGGTGGTGGTGGCTGAAGTTCTGCAGGATCAGGATATGGCCCAGTTAGGGGTGTGGGAAGGATTTTCTTCCCCTACTCTGAAAATTCAGGTTAGGGAGTTTGGCTGCTTTTCCTCTGTGTTCAGCTTCAACTGAGGAATTAAATTTCCAAGAACTTGAACTCTCAGCATTAACAGCTGAGCCTTGGATTTGGTAATAAAAAATTAATCTTGACCAGAAACCTTGAGTACAGGCTTCTTGTTCTCCAAGCTCATGCTCTGTTGTTCCATGAATGGTACCCCAAGAGATGTACCTAGCCCAGCTCCATCAGCTCTGTGGGCTTGGCTTTCCATGGGAGGCAGGAGGGGGCTCCTTAAGGGGAAATCCTCCCCAGGCAGTCACTGAGACCCAAACCAAATCCACCTGTAGGAGCTCTGTGCTGCTTTGATGCAGAGCAGATGTATGTTTGGGCAGGTGTGGTGTGGGACGGCTGCCAGCCTCAACTGCGTGCATTTCCAGAACAGACAGACCCTCCAAAGATAAGTCTGCAGTTCCGATGAGGGGGTATTAAGTTTTTTTGCTGCAGGGCAAATGCAGTCCACTTTGTAATGCAGCTGCTGATGAAGTCATGTCCTTATTCCAGGGAACTCTAGAAAGAAGCAGATTTGGCCTTTTTCTCTCCAGTCAGGTACTGGCTTACCTTTTTTTGCTCTGGGGCTTGGAACTTGGATAAGAAACTTGTCTGGGTGATACGTCAGCTAATGGCAAATATTATCTGTGGTGTTGTGCTGGGAAGTCTTGTTATTTCTCTGTTGCCGTTGGTGAAGGTGTGCTTGGTGGCTCTTCTGCAGCAGTTCCCATGAATGGGCTTGGTTGTGTTTCTTGCCCTATGTGGCTTTGCTGTCTTTCTAGGCTTATCTGAAGGGGGATGGGGGTGGGGAGGGAACCCCAAACCACCCTAACTAGGGCCATTCTATGCCTCCAGAGGTATAAATTTGGTGCTGGGAAAGACCCGCTGGTGCCCAAACAGGCACGTGCAAGGTGTGACCTACCTTAGGAGATGCCATGCGGTCTGGTTGGCAGCGCTGCACCTTCCTTTGTGCGGCTGCCCTCCATGTACGAGGGTGCCAGAGGGTCTCACCCGCATGGCTTTGTAGAAGCTGTTAAAATTCCTTGCCCTCGTGCAAAAAAGTCTTAGCAGGACTCTGTGCTGAGCATGGGAGGAGGCCAGGAGCTGATCTGCAGGGTTAGGATTCACATCTCTGGTGTACGTATCGCCCCTGGGTCTGCTGATGGCTTGGGGTCGAAGCCAAGGGCTGAGAAAGGAGGATGGAGCCTTGCCTCTGCGCTACTAACATCTCCTTTGACACCTGCACTTAAATTCTGGGCCAGATGTCTCGTGCCACTTCAGTCCCTGGCCCAGCTATACCAGAAGCAACACTAATCAGCCTTTAAATGCTGGAGACATTAGGAGAATTATCTCCATATTTTATGGCTCTCTCACGAATATTTTGGTGCGCTGCAGATGCTAGGCGGTGGGTATGACTCATGGAGCAGGGACTCCGCTTTACTGCGGGGTCGTGTCCCGAGGTCTTCCCCCAAATTGCTGCATAATGCTGCCTGGTTCCAGGGTAGGGATGTTGAGTATTCTCCAAGCCCAGATTATTGTGTATAGCCCTTGTTGTATGGCACCGCAAACGAGCGCAGGGGGCCGCCTGTTGTAATAAAAGGGCAGAGGAATTAACTTGATGGAGCAGGCTGGCAGAGCAGCTTGTTTGCCATCTCCCCGAGGAGATGGAGCCATTCAGTGCCTTTGTGGAACAGGGGCTGTTGCTCGATTCATACACATCCTGTACATCGCTGATTTATTTAGAGCTCATTTTATACCAAACAAAGCAAGAACAAAACCAGGCTTCTCCGACACCCCGAAGCCAACCCTCTCTGGACTTCAAGCTGATACACGGAAGCTTCTGGAAACCTGTGCTTGATGATAATCCTATCCCTTGCGCTGTCGGGTTCTTTCCGTGTGTGTTCCCCACATTTAACTGCATGAAAGAAGTGAAGATTGGCTTTCTTGGACCAACTCCCTTGCAGTGGTGGCCGTGCCCTGATCTAACAGCCTCCACTGCACCGAGGAGTCTCTAGCCCAACAGGCAACAAATTAGAATCATAGAATCATCTAGGTTGGAAGGGACCTTCAAGATCATCTAGTCCAACCATCAACCTAACTCTGACAAAAAAACCCCCACACCATCACTAAACCGTGTCCCCCAGCACCATGTCAACCCATCTTTTGAAAACCTCCAGGGATGGTGCCTCAACCACTTCCCTGGGCAGCCCATTCCAATGCTTGATAACCCTTTCAGTGTAAAAATTCTTCCTAATATCCAACTTGAACCTCAAATTGGGGGTTGTAACTTCCCCCCTCCTTGCCCCTGGGGACAGTACATCTGCTGATGAAAACGGTGTCCCTCCTGATTGACTCTGCTTTGGTTGATGCACTGAGGATGGAAGCCAAACCAAGATGTTGCCTAATTCTGTCCTGGGATGAATGTGGGGAGCTCTGACCTCCCTGGCTTGGCTTTTCCCAAAATGTGATGAGCCTGTTCAGACCGAGTGCACCTCCTCCTTGCTCCCATCCGAAGGGCAAGCGCTCCGCGGGATGCTTAGGCAGGGGAGAGATTTCCATATGTCACTTGTCTCATTGACTGCAGTGGGATTCGCTTGTGTGCTCGCAGCTTGGAGAGCATTTCAACAACTTCTCCCCCTGCCCCAGCTTCCCTGCCTGCAGGAGTGAGGAGATTTTTTTTCCTTATTGACCTCAGCTGTGGAGATGGATGAAAAGAAATTGCTCAGGGCTGTATCTGTGCTTTCTGCTGGACATGCTGAGAGATTCGGGACATGGGGAAGATGGTTCTGGGTAGAAACCTGCCACCCACCTCTCTCCATCAGCTTCAGCTTTTTTTGTTTTCTGTTACACCCTTCTGAAAAATGTTTTACTTGGGAAGAAGGAGGTTAGTTGAAAAGGAAAAAGGCTGCTTTTTTGAAACAAAAAGCAAGCAACAGAGAATTGGAATAATTTTCATAACATTTAGGCTTTATGAAAACCCTATTTTCCTTTGAGAGGGGAAAGGGAGGAAACAAGGCAAAGAGGAGACAAGGGAAAGCATCTAACTCATGCCAGGTGCTTGCATAATCTGTGCAGTATTTCCCTTTGCTTCCACCTCCTCTTCCTGCCACGTGCCCTCTGGCAGAGCCTCCCTTCCAGGGCCCTCCTGCTTCTCATGTTCTTAAAATTGATTTCTCCATAGGACCATACTCCAAGCTCTGTCTCACCCAGCCGTTGGCCTCTGGACTTCTAGATGGACTCTTGTCACTGTATTATCTTTTAATACCTTTCTTACCGTAACCATTAAAATTCCTCCCTCATGTTCTCTCTGACCAAGTCAGCAGATCCATCTGCGTTGGCACTTCTCCATCACCCACCTGCATTAAAGCCTGGGAAGCGGTTGCTGTGCTGGGAACCGCTCGTGTGGCCAGCGACGCAAATGGAGGCAAGCGGACACTGCTCTTGCTCCTCCTCGTCATGCCTCCACTGGCAGAAATCTTCATTTTCAGGGGGATTTTCTTGGCTTCTCTCTCTCAGTTCCTGGCTCCTCCATTCAAATCTGAAGCGGTGATTTAGCAGAATTTGTTTTGACAGAAGCAAAGGATATTCCCAGCCAATTAAAAATATGGTAATGGAAAGATGGGAAAGAACTGCGGCGCTTCCTCTGCTTGAGGGGCTTGTTGTTAGCTGTCACTGTGCTTAGAGGGATTAAAAGTGCATGCTGGAGGTCCATGTCAGCTTGAATGTTAAGCTCCCAAGCTATGACCATGCTCTTGGGAGCAGGGAAACAATAATTCATTACTGATGGGGCTGGAAGGATTACTTCTGTAATTTGCTTATTGACTTGTATTCTTTCTCATACAGGCACATAAATGCATAAACACAAGTGTGCACAGTTGCAACACTCGTTTTATTAGTGTCTCATGCTGCAAATTATTGAAATCTGGGATCGTTTAGATAGTTTGCCCTTGGGTATGGTGCCTGAGATGCTTTGCAGTGACAAGGATGGGCCAAGTGACAAAGGCTAGAGGTCTTGGAAGACTGTGACTCCTATCCCTCCTCCCACCTGAGGTTTTGTGCATGTTTCTCTCCAGAGTGTGTCTGGCAGCCATGGAAAATGGGTCGCCCGAATTGCTCATCATCCTCTTAGATACTGCAATGGGTACCCAATGTTGTGTGAGGATCCCAAGCAGGCAATCGGAGTTTGTGCTGCCTGTGGAAGAGCTCTACAGGTAATTCCTCTCATGGTCTTGGGTCAGTTGGTGGCTGTGGTGGCTTAAACTATGTAAATACATGAGAAAGTAAAAGTAGATTTGTTAGAAGGAACCAGCTGTGTACAGGGTGTGCCACGGCTGCTAGAAGTCTGAGTCCTGATTTTCTTGAGTGGGTCAGTAGGCACAAGTGACAAGCCATGCCTTGGGGCGACACCTTGGGCTGTTTTCAGAGATGTCACTCAGCAGAAATTGAGAACATGGAACAGAAGAGGTGTCAAGAAACTGGAGACACATCCTTTTACTCCAGGAGAGTGGTGTGCTGGAGAGACAGAGGTCCTTGGCTTCACAGATAGGATCTCTGATCTCTTCCTTTCTCTCTTTGCTTCCCTTGTGCTCCTCATCCACTGCTATTTGGTCACCCTCTTTGGTTCCTCTCTCTCAAGGGATAAACGTCCCCGGATTGGGCTGGAGTTGCCAGTTGTGTGGGAAGTATCCTACCTAAAATGGATGTGGTGAGCAGAGTTTGAAGGTGCTGGACAGTCTTTGTGGTCCTACTCTGGGCTTTCAGGTGGCTTCAGAGAAGCCCCCGTGCTCCTGTTCCACTCCTACTTGTTTGTTGCAAGAGTAAAGGCATAAGGTGAGGATTTGCCTTAATCCCTGCTTGTGATCTGATGGCGCGGGAAGGCTGAGGCCCTGGCATCTCCTCCAAGACAAGCTGCTCCCCTACTACAAGAGCACTCTAGCAAAATCTGTGAAGGTTGATGAGCAGAGTGATAGAGGGTTGAGCTGTTTTCTCGCAGGCAGCTGGAGAAACACGTAAAGGGTTACATCAGACAGCAAGAGAAGACAGACTCTACAGCACTGCTGGCTTTTAATAGGCAGCCCAGGCTTGTAATATCAGCACTTACCGAATTAATTTGCTATGTGGCACCAGTAAAGCTCAAAGTTCTCTCGGTGAATTCTAGTTTTGAGGAAAATCCAGAAAGTAATTACTTGTTTCGGTCATTAATTACTCACTACTGGACATTTTCAAAGGTGTGGTATGAAAAGCCTGAGGTAGCTATTAAGAGTAGCTCTAATGCTATTGATCTATTTGTATTTATCGTGAAATTTCTCTGCTTTTATGACATTTTATTGAACTGGGGGATACAGGTGTGTGGAGCCAGGGAGCATGAGCTGCTTTCTCCCATGGTTGGCTGCTGGCGTTGCCCTCTTGGTGGGGCAGCAGTCACTTCTTAGAGCCTCCCTTGGAGGAAAGCCTGGCAGGATGGTGGGCACTGGGCACTCTGACCATGGCCCATCTGCACAAGCCGGGCTGTGCTTGGGCATGATGAGAGATCCCCTGCCTTGGGCCATGCTGCTAATAAGACAAAAGCCCACCACAGGAGGAAGAAGTGGAGCCAAGCAAAGTGACTTGCAGAATGTCAGTGGCAGAAGTGTCCTGGTATCCAGATCTGCACCATTCCTAAATGGGCTAACTGGCTCGTGAATCCCTTTCACTGGCACTTTTGTTACTGCATCTGGCTGGTGACAGCTCTCCAAGCTTCTCCCTCTGCTGCAAACAACTCTATTCCTCTGTTTATGCCTCCCTTCCTGTGGTTCAATCCCACCATGGCCACTCACTGACATGAAGCCACCTTTGGAGCCGGACGTTATCTGGAAAAAAAAGTTATCTACCAAGGAACTGGGGGTCAGGAGGGGCAGGCAGAGCATACCTAGGCAGTGGTACGTGCTGCTTTGCTTCGTTCCACTACAACCTCTGGGATAATCCTTTCCTGTTCCCTCAAATCGGAACAGCCTAGCTGCCATCCCTGAAAGCTGTGACATGGAGATGAGGTTAATCCTGACGGCAAGCGAGAGAGGTGTGAGCCAACAGCAGCACGACCGCTTTCTGGCGAGCTGGGAATGCAGCAGGGAACGGCGACAGCTTCTGGAAAAGGGCAGGATTGTCATTTGGTTTCCAGGGGGTTTCTCAAGGTGGACCGGGGTCTCATGAGGTTGGTGCTGGTTGAATCAGGATTTGTTCTGGCTTTGTTCCCAGAAGTGAAAGGTGCAGTATTTCCATGTACAAACTTGGACAGAAAATGCCACCATGCCATTATTATTTCTTTTTTCCCCTGTGCCTCCAAGAACAGGAGAAAGCAACACACGTTTGACAGTGCCAAAGGGATGTGGCTGTTCAGCTTGTGCCTCCTGGCCTTTCTCCTTCTCCCATCGTATTTGGTATGCAAAATTGAATCACGCCCTTCTCACCCGCTTCCCACTGGGGGAAAGGTGGCCTTTAAATCATAATATGATTGCAGACGATGTTGCAGAAGGGGAAAATGAGATGAACTTTAAACTCCCCTTTGCTTTACAAATTTGTTCATGTCTTCCCTCATAGCTGCTTAGTCATGCCTATTAGATTTACCATTTTCTGGGAAGGAAAAGTGGAAGTGAATTTTATTATCTATTCAGCATCTGACTTGGTGCCTTCCCTCCTCTCTTTTGTCTGGTTTAATCAGAAATTTGCAGAGGTTTTGATTGGACTCTTTTGATCAGAGTGCAGAATCCCCCAGGTACGGGCTCATTAGTTCTCATTAGCAGAAGAAACATTTTTCTGTGATGGTGCACATGCTTGTACAGCTAATTGAAGAATCATCATGGTGACTTTATTGCCTTGTTACTTTTCACAGATACCTTAGACGCCTCCAACCACTGACCAGGTTGAAAAGGAGCAGGATAGAAAACAAAGAATGGAGGGGACCAGTTGTTGAATTAATTAGCAACTGCTAAAGGAAACTCTTCGCATCTTTCTGTGCAACACGGTGCTGCTGGATGAAATTAAGAAAATGAAATCAAGAACTTGGCAGGTTTTACAAGGAGGCTGGGTCGGTATTTGCATATCAAAAGTAGCCAGAATTTTTGGAACAGTAGCACACGTTTTGAAAGGGATTTTGCTCTTTGTGTTTGAAGAGTTAAATCAGTTTTGGGCTATTAAAGACTGCAGAAGGAGACCTGATTTGCATATGTGCTGTCGGTAGGAATCTTATACTTCAGCCTGGCACATCCCCAAATTGGATACCAGACAAGATGGCCATGGGCCTGCTCCTGCCTGTCAGTCCCCCTGGGCTTGGATTTGTGGTGATGGGGTGGAGGAAATGGAAAGGAACGGGCAGGAGGGAGAATTTTTAATAGCAAAGAGGAACATCTCTGCAGTGGGCTGAGAGCCAGCAGGTCTGCATCAGCCTCACAGGAGCCTGTACTCGGAGCAGGTCACGGAGCTGGATCTCAGCCCTGGCACTTCTGCAGCCATTTCAATTAATGTCATCGTTCAAGGCAGAGCTTGGGGATGGGAAACCCGCACTACTGTGAAATGCGATAGTGCTGTGCCCTGGGGTGGTTCTTTGGAAAGTGCTGAAATACGCAGTGCCGTTTCCTGAAGTGCAAAAGGCATGTGAGAAGAACCTGATACCTGGGGGCTCCTTCCCAGGTGGTGCCGGAAGAGGACCCACCCATTCCAGTCGAAGATAAGAGACCTGTGTGGGAGCAAGACATGTTTTCTTCTTCTTTATGTATTTCCTCTTCTTTTCCTTTGCAGAAAAAGTATCTAGATGCTGGAACAGATAACTAGTAGAAGCAATCAGTTCTCCCTTGCTAGAAATCACTGAGGCGGCGTTGGATACCTACATAAAAGATAGGCTCCACCAAAAGTCATTGGTTTTCAAGGAGGAAATTTTGCTAGGGATGGGTTAAATGGGCCAGAGAGCAACATCAGGCATTCCTGGCCATAAAATCTAGAGCCGATCTCAGCAGCGTGACTTCCACCATGTGTTTTGTCCCAGACCTGGTTCCAGTCAACACTTGCGACTGGATTTTCAAGTTCCCTACTTGTAGCTGTGCCCCTGTGTCAGCAGGCAGGTCTTGTGGCCATGTTATTGCCACGTCCTTCTTAAAAAGGTGGCTGTAACAGCTTTATCCCAGCCACCTTTTCAGTCAATTCTAGTGCAAAGGGTTTATAACACAGGAGCTGTTCTTCTGGACTGGAGAATAAAATGCTGAAAGACACAGTTTGGTAAAGCTGTTGAGTGAAGGAAGGCTTTTCTTGCAGGGCACTAACCCATCTCATCTTCCTACGTATGTCCAAACAGATGCCTGAGCACTTTGCCTGATGGGTGAGGGGACCAGAATGGTGGTAAAGCTTTGTGCCGGTGTCTGGCTTGAAGGACATCAGTAAAAGGCTTTGAAACAGGTCAGAATAAAGTCTGTAGCACTGGTTGGCAGGACCTATGTTAGTCCTGCCAAATGTGAGCAGCAGGGATGAGTCATGGTTGTGGGTGAAGCTGTTGCCATTTCATGCCCTTCCCAGTGGGGGAAACTTCGTTGTTGGGTCCGCTCTCTTGGAGTTGGTTTGAAGACTGTGCGGAGAGCTGTGGCACGCACCATACTGTGTCAGACTGGGATCAGAGTTTGCAGAGAGCCTTCAAAGACCTTGTGACAGCACTGGCTGGTACTGATGTGCCATGTTCGAAGGGAGCAGTGCAGGACACCCTCCTGGGGCAAGGGACCCAAAAGTCCTCCTCCTTCCATGTAGCCCTGAGCTAGCTGTGGTGGATACCATCTCTCCTAGGGTTCCTCACTCTCTGGTGCAGTACCGTGCCATCACTGAAACAGAACTGGGGCTGAATGCCAGGCTTTGTGTTCAGAGAAGGATTAGAGTAGCCCATGGAAGGCAGTCAAACACAAGGAGGTGCATGATGCTCCTTCTGTCCTTGCAAATCCCTAAAACACAACCTGATGGAGGCCATGGGAGATGCTTGCCTAATTTGGTGTGTTTTTTCTTTGTTCATCGGGGAGATAAATGGGGCACGGGGTAGCCCAGCCTGCAGCCTGGTGTGGTCTGGCCATTCCTGTCATATTCCTCAGTCTCTGGCCTGGGGATGTATGATCTGCCAGCAGTGTCAAACACAGGCGGCTTTTGGGAGCAGAAAGGTGCTGTGAGTAAGCACTCCCTCCTATTTATCATCCTATTTTTCCAGGTCTGATGGGGGGCAGTGGGAGAAAAGGGTGTGAAGATGGTGTGAAAGCCGTTTCTGAGCTGTAGCCATTTATCACCATTGCAGAGATACTCCAGCACGGCAGTCAGACAGACACGCACACTCCCCCAGCCTCCTGATCACGTTATTATATTACACCTGACATTCCTTTCTTCCACTAATATGTTATTTTTGGTCTGACAGCTTTATGAAGGAGAAAAGAGAAATAGAGAGAGAGAGAGATACGCACCCGGACAGACACAGACGGTATTCATTTCTTATCAGCAAGGAACGGGTCTGACTCAGACACAAGAGATCTGCTGATTGAAACATCTTGCTGTCTCCAGCAGCTCACGCTGCCATGGAAGGGAGATTCCCAGAGCCTCCAGAGGACAGGGGAAGGGGCAGGATCAGGCCTGGAGGATCAGGTCCTCCAGGGATATCTCCTTTCTGGTCCCTGAACTCTACTGGGATGTGTAGTTAGTGGGAGAACCCAAGCTGCTATCTTGGGATGTTGCCGACATGGTGGGAGGGTGGTCATCTGGTTGACCACTTCCATCACCTTCAGCACCTGGTTCTTGGGTAGAGAAGGCTCTACAGAGGGTTATGGCTCATGAAGGGATGTCCTGCCTGGTGTAAGGGTTGGTGGAAGAGTGATGACCCGGGTGTGTTAGGAGTCCTGATGCTGGTTTCATTTTGCAGAGAGGGGAAATGAAAAAGTGTGTGTGTGGGAAATGTCATGTCAGATGGGGCCACTGGTCATTGTGTTTCATCCAAAGGCCAGCAGGCAGAAGGAAATGTGTGTGGGAAGTGGGAGAGGCAGGAACAAAACCTTAAAAAGTTAACACTGTGATTGTGAAAGTGGAAAAAGGGAGTGTGAAAAGAGCAGGAGTTCATTTCAGCTGGGTGTTTGCTGGCAGAATGTAACAAGGAAAAGAAAAAAAAAGGAAAACCCAACAAAGATGTCAAGAATGAAAATGAAGGTGAAAATGTTTCGATATGGAAAAAAAATGCTGACTTCTTGTCTGCTCTGCATCCCGTGATTCACCCAGTGACTGGGAAAAATCCATGATGTTCGTTCTCATCACTGGAGAGATCACAGGCCACCCCAGGCTGCTGGTTGGTGAGGGGGTAAGCCTCGGCAGCTGGTCCTCTTTGGGGCACATCCACCCCAGGAAGGCAGGTAGCGGCTAGAGAAAGAAATGAAAGACCAACCCAGTATCCTGTGCATCCATGTGCTCCTCTGCCTTTGGCCTGTACCCTCTCCCCAGGATATCTAACCTCACCGAACACATACTTCTGCGAAAAGATTTGCATGAGGCAACTCACGTGCTGTCCCCAAAATAGCCCCTCCTGCTAACTGCATGCTGGGCTGCGTTCATCTGCCAGGGAGAAACAGCTTCAGCCCTCTCCATTCCCACATTGCAGCAAAAAATGCCTCGTTCCCAAGCATTATGGGAGAAAGGCCGATCAAAGGGGGCAATTAATTCAACAAACAATACAATTAAGCCACGATCCCAGTGTAGTTTCCACCCAGAAACAGAATAAACAGCCTTCCCAGCATGGATAAATAAACTCACAGATGGAGACTTTTGTGACTGGCGAAGTTTTCCCTCTGCAGCCTTCTTGAGAGCACATAAAAATTGCGGAGTACATAAATCTCTGGCTCTCCATCCCGGTGGCACTGGGAGGAAGGAACGGGGCGCCTGCTGCGGGGCAGATGTGCCTTGGCTGGAGATGGAGGGAAGGGACCTGGGGATGACGCGGAGGCGTGCGCCGCGAGGCTGCCGGCAAACAAAAGCCACAGCAGCTGGCTCCTCTGAATTGTCCCCTGGGGCCAGCTCTCGTCACGGCCTTGACACAAAACACATGGCGTGAAAAGCTGTGAAGGAGGAGAGCGACCTGCTTCACACTTGGCTGGACTCGCTTGTTACTTCAGGAACTGATGGAAATACCCTTTTTTTTTTTATTTATTTTTTTGGATCTGGGTTTCAAAACAGTCTGAGCTGGTGGTGGAAAAAGAGGCAACTGAACTGCAGGGTCCTTGGGCAGTGTACAGAAAGCAAAAGCAAGTGACTTGTTTATCCAAGGAAAAGGGAGATAAATATTCCCAGGGAAGATGCTGGGCTACATGGAGGTGGTGGGATCCAGGCTGGCTGCTCTGACCCTTTCTAAAATCAGCTGGAAACTGTTCTGGGAAAGGCTTTTCCATTACCAGTCAGCACTGGCCTCCCTCCCGAGCTGTTGGAGTCAGAGAAACGACTCCAACAAAGGACCTCCCTTGAGGGCTGGTTGACAGCAGGACCGTCAGGGCAGCGTGGGGAAGGAGGGTATGAGAGTTTGGGGTGGACGCCCGTGGGAAGGGCAGCTGGAGTGGAGGTGCTCTGCTGGCGTCAGGGGTGGAAAGGATGGAAAGGGCAGGCTCGGGGTTATACTGCAGCTTGCACGGTATTCGGGGTCCTTTCTTTTAGAAGGAGCCAAGTTGGAAGCAGGAGGGAATTGTGCAGTTTCAAAGAGGTGTGAAAAGCCTGTGTGCTGTGACCCCGTGCCTGCGGTTGCAGAAGTCTCGGGTGCAGATGGTCTGGACAGAGAAAGGAAAGGCTTTTTTTTCCACACACCCCACCTCTGAGAAGAGCCTATATGGTGCTTTCTGTATCACCACCGTCCTGCTGGGGAAGGCTGGCTGGAGACCAGGGGAGAGATGGGTACTGCAAGGGAACTTAACCTGGTCTGGTGGGAGGTGTCCCTGCCCATGGCAGGGGGGTTGGAACTGGATAATCTTTAAGGTCCCTTCCAACCCAAACCATTCTATGATTCAGCTCTGCAGAAGCCCCTCTGCTCAGCAGTGTGAGCAGACGTGGTAGGTGGGCTGTGGGAAGCAGGTGGAAGTCACTCACCCAGCTGAACTCTCCCAAAAATGAGATGAAGATAAGTGTTCTCCTTTTTTTCATGCTAGAGGATGTTTCTGCTGTTCTTTCCCTCTTCTGCTGCCTCCTGTTTGCTGGATGCATTGCCCAGGACCTTATTGAGCACCCAAGTGGCTTCATTTAGTATTCAGGGTGCCCAAGTAGGGACTTGAGGCAGCAAACCTGGCTCCAGCTCCTGCCTCTGCTGTTTGAGCCTTGAGGATCCTGTGCTAATGGTGAAATTAGCTGGGGAAACTACTCTCAGCCTCGAATTGGGTAAACCCGAGGAGTGGGAAGAGCCACGATAAAGTGGTTCAAGTGTAGGGAATGTCCTGTATGGGACATTTAGGGAATGTTCAGCACCTGCAGGTTAGTGCAAAAGGAGACTGGATTCAGCAGGCAGCTCGCTGCTGATGGGAAAGCTGTACAAATGTTGTGCGTCGGCTTCTGTGTTTGCAGCAAGGAGGTCCTTTTCCACCAAAGACCACAGCCTGCCTGTACGGAACTGCCCTTCAAATACAAATGATGGACTCTCAAAATAGAAACCTTCAGATGCGTCTGGTAAACCCAAGTCCCATGATAAGGGCATCCGTGCTATCATCTAGCCAGGGGGTTCTCACAGAGATGTTTGCTTGAACTGATCTTAAATTTTCAGGGTCCTACCCTGCTGTGGCTTCACGTTTGTTGTTGCCTTTGTGGTGCTGTTGCCTGTTCAGCAGTGGTTTTGGTGCTAGTGGAGGAAACTTTGTGAGCCTGCACGTACCCTAGGTTGGGTTTTGCCTTGGAAGACAAACAGGGAAAACATTCCTTTCGTCCTGACTTGTGGCTTGCAGGGGCTGAGATCAGAGCCCTTCCACTTCCAAATAGGAAACAGCTGCCATTGCGTTCATTCTCCAAGAGCTCCTAGAACTGGCCATCCTCCAGCTTCCTGCAGAAACACCCTTCTGTGAGCCGGGAGGCTACAGGTGGCCCAGCTGCTGCGACCCTGCCCTGTCCCTGAGCCTGGCTGAGGGTGCTGACACGGACAAATCCTGGGACGGAGGACGAGAAACTCAGGGTTATCAAGCAAGGGTGTAAACCACAGCTGGTTTGAGAGGGAAGGGAACGGCCACATAGTTTTGAAGGCAGATGCGTGATTGTGCTCTGAGCTGGCCGGAAAAAAAGTCCTTGCGGCTGCAGTTCTGTGGTGCTGAGCTAATGAGTTTCACCGAGAGGCAAAATACTTGGCTTGGGCTTGGCTCCACTCTAGTTTGACTTTTGGCCATCTCAAAGTGAGCTCACATCTGCCAGTAAAAAGTCATGTGGCTGTGCTGTGTCCCACGGGAAAGGCTGAGAGACTTGTTCTCCATCATCATCAACGGATGCTAAACTTTGTCCAAGTCAGCCCTTCTCATCAGAAATCTCCCTAAATCAGAGCTCATACTTACTTTTCAGGACAAGAGTCTTGCTCAGTAGCGAGGCTCTCATTTTTCTTGCCAACTTGCCAGTTTTATAGAATAGAATAGACTATTTCAGTTGGAAGGAACCTACAATGATTATCTACTCAACTCTCCATGTCGACTGGTTCTCACCATATGCCTGCAAACAGGCACAAAACCCTCTTCCACATGTAATGTGGTTCACTTCTTGACTGTGGCAGGAAGCCTGGGGTGCAACTGATGTTGCTGACACCTATCTTTCCTACTGGCACTAGAACTAAGGTGCGAACCCATCTTCCAGAAGCTGGCAAGGGTCTGGCTGAGAAAGGGGCTACTCCAGCTACTCCAAGGACTTCAGTTTCACTCGTACTTTTGCAGCCTCTGCCTGGCTCTCTAATTTAAGAGCATCAGGCTCTCTAATATATGTTTATATATATAATAATATAATAATTAGAGAGCAGCAGCAGGCTCTCTAATAAGTCCTAAAAGTTGTACTTGTCCTCAGCAAGGTGTTAGCATTGAGTTGTTGCTAAGTGCTCGGTACTGGTACCTTGGGTGGTATCTAGTCAGAAGTCCTGTTGGATGATGGAACATGGTCTATGCTGGTGTATCACCTCCTCCTCTTATGGGGGCTTCCAGATGGCTTCCAAATGCTGCAGATGGGCCGCGTTTTTCCACAATGAGCACTTTGCATTTCTCCACAGCCTGCAGTCGAGCTGCACCAGGTGAGAGGCAGAGCAAGGATGCGATCAGAAGACCGCCGTGCCCGCGTTGGCACAGTAGGCAGCGGGGATCTTGCCGCAGAAGTCTGAGCGGTGGTGGTTTGCCCGCGTTTGACAGGTAAGCCATGGGGGAGCTGCGTCTCCCTGGCCCTCAGGCCTTGCCATTACCTTTCTGTTGTCATTTACACATTCTGGGGCCCCTTTCAGCAAATACTGTCACTGCTCCGTGACAAAGCGCGCTTCCCTTGTTGGCATCCCTTTTCAGCTGCCTGTTGGACAGACTGTTTGTACTCATTGACACGAAACAAGCTCGCCTGGAATGAAATAATTTATAAAAGTCACGAGAGGATTTGGATATTAGCGGTTCATTTCCTGCCATGTTCACTAAGCTGCAATTAACGCGGACCTGAAAGATTCGCCGGGTGCTACTTGTCCTCTTTCATCCCTCGCTTCCTTTTTTCTTCCTCATTTCCTTCCCTCCTGAGCTGGCCATATCCTATATCTCCATTTCCACATGTTTGGGGTTCCCCCCTTCCCTCCTTCTTTCCCTTTTAATTTCATTCTCTGTTTCACTCTCTTCCCTTCTCTTTGTGCTTTCTTTCTTGCCTCTTTGCTTCCCTCGCCTCTTGTATTCTCTTCTTCCTCTCACTTTATTCTCCCTCTATATTTAAACCCAGGCAAAAAAACAAATTATTTATGAAGGGCTGTAATTTATGATGCGTTCTTAATGTCTTGGAAGACACAGATAATTTATTTAATGAGTAAAGACATGATAATTCACGGATGATGACTCCAGTCAGAAAATTAGTTTCATTAATTTGCTGTAAATTCTCTGCCTTGATTTAGTGCAGGAGGAGTTCCTGAAACCCAATGCAAATCTTTGGCCCTGGGATTTTTTTTTTTGTCATCCCCAAACCAGCGTGCACCTGTGCTGGCTTCCCCACCCCTCACTATCTCTGTTGTTCTCCTGCTTTCTGCTTATGTTCTACCAACACTAAGCCAACAGATAGCAGAAGCAATTTTATTTATTTATATATATATTTTTTTTTTTTTTTCAGTGTGCGTGGTTGGGAGGCTGGGGGGAAACAGGGATGGAGGCGGTATTCCCATTCCAGGAGATGATAAAAGAGGCAGCACGGTCTCAAAAGGTTTGTTTTGCAAAACCACATACTGTTCCCTGAGCTTTTTCCCAGATAAGTTCAGCTCTAAGAGAGAATAAAAAAGTCAGTTCGCTTTTTTTAATAGAGTATAAAAGGTACTTTTTCAAATAAATTTCAAGGTAGACGATTTTACAGTAGAGTCTTGCTGATAACTGTAGTATATATAAATATTATAGGAAACCTATAGAAGTGATTCACGGTGTACTATTGATCTAATCAGTTTTAACTAAGTGTTTGCATCATGCCTTATTAATCACAGATAATAGGGCTCCAAGGACACCTTGCAGAATCAGGGCTTTGCTCTTCACATGGCCATAGCTTGCTGGGACCACTGTAGTCCATGGAGCCTCCCCAGGGATGAGCTTCCCTACCGTATTTCATGTTTTTCTAAAAAGGTTCTATTGATGGTACTCTAAACCACCTTATTAGGGACACTGTTCTTTGTATAATTGATGTTAGCGTAGGAAAGTTTTCCAGCTTTTCCGGTAAAAAGATTGCAACATGGATGGGGGTGGATCAGGCCTCAAAGATGATGAGGGGCCTGGAGCATCTCTCTGATGAGGAAAGGCTGAGGGACTTGGGTCTTTTTAGTCTGGAGAAGAGAAGACTGAAGGGGGATCTGATCAACGCCTATAAATACTTAAAGGGGGGCGTCAGGAGGATGGGGCCAGTCTTTTTTCAGTGGTGCCCAGGGACAGGACAAGAGGTAACGGGCACAAACTGGAACAGAAGAAGTTCCACCTCAACATGAGGAGGAACTTCTTTCCTGTGAGGGTGGCAGAGCCCTGGAAGAGGCTTCCCAGGGAGGTGCTGGAGTCTCCTTCTCTGGAGACGTTCAAACCCTGCTTGGACATGTTCCTGTGCAACCTGCTCTGGGTAGCCCTGCTCTGGCAGGGGGGTTGGACTAGATGATCTCCAGAGGTCCCTTCCAACCCCATATCATTCTGTGATTCTTCTGTACATTGCAATGCAGGATGGGGAGATGTGAGCTGCCACTGGGACTGAACAGAAGTAAAAAACACAGTAACTCCAAGTCCTCTTTCACCTGTGTGCACAGGTAGGTGAGCTGCTCTGCCTGGAGCATAGAGGACCATCTGAGAGCCTGAGGAGGAGATTGACCAGTGGAGCTGTGTTCTGCCATCTCTGGAACACACAAGCCAACTGAGCATGGCCACTGCTGAGGTTGGTCCAGTACCTGTTTTTTGCCAGGGTGAAGGCAGTGTTATGAGGGATAGGGAGAAGTGGAAGCAAGTTACTGCATGCAGCTGTAAGAGGAACCACTCCTTGCCCTCTCAGCTACCTTTACAGAACAGGTATGATGCTCTGGGAATGGGAGGCAAAGGACACAATGAGACAGAAGAGGAGGAATCTGTGCAAGTACTCTCACCAAGGTCAGATCAACCAACCCCTCGCATCAAGAGCTGCTTTAGACCAACACCGACAAGAAACAACAGCAAGTTACGGTCAGTTGGGTGTCTGTAAATCCACATGGCTGGATGGGATTCATCCCAGAGTACTGAAGGAGCTAGTGGATGTTACAGCAGGACCCTTCTCAATCATCTACCACAGGTCTTAGGAATCTGGGGAGGTCCCACGTGACCAGAAGCTAGCCAACGTTATTCCAGTTTACAAGAAGGGCATGAGGGAAGACCCAAGAAACTACAGACCTGCTAGTCTAACCTCTGTGCTTGGAAAAATTATGGAGAAGATCATACTGGGCACTATTGACAGGCATTAAAAGGGCAATGTAGTCACCAGGCACAGTCAACGTGGGTTCACAAAGGGGAAAGTCCTGTCCAGATCTGCTCAGTATTTTTATTGACAGTCTGGACGCAGGAGCTGAATGCACCATTAGTGATGATATGCTAGTAATGCACCATGCTGATGATACTAAACAGGGAGGTGCTGTTGACTGTCTTGAGGGACAAGAGAATTTGTATATTTAAGTATAAACTGGGAGAGGAGTGGCTGGAGGGCAGCCCTGTGGAAAGGGACCTGGGTTGCTGGCTGGCAGCAGGTTCTGTAGGAGCCTGGAGGCAAACCCCATCCTGGGGTGCATCAGACACAGCATGACCTCAAGAGAGGTGATTATGCCGCTGTATTTAGAGTTGGTGTGGCCTTACCTTGAGTTGCACACCTTGAGTGTGCAGTTCTGGGCCCCACCATTTAAAAAAGGATGTCCAGGTATACTTAAATGTGGGTGGTCAAACACTGGAACAGGCTTCCTAGAGAGGTGGTCGATGCCCCAGGTCTGTCAGTGTTCAAGAGGCACTTGGAAAATGCCCTTAACAACACGTTTTAACTTTTGGTCAGCCCTGAAGTGATCAGGCAGTTGGATTAGATGATTGTTGGACCCTTCCAGCTGGACTGTTCTTAGCCCCATCTCAATGGTCACATACAGAGGAGTCTGATAAGGAACAGTGTTTGGCTGGAGGATAACGCTACTAGCAGATATTATCAGCACTGGTGGTACTGCACGTAACAGAAAACTGAGCACAGGGTGAGACCCTGTTTGCTCCTTACGAGCTGGGAATAAGATGGTTCTGGGATTCATGTTTTGAGTATCTAATCTCTGTGGATGATAATATGCGATTCCCCAGACAAGCTGCCTGTCTGTTGTTCGCACTCTCTGGCTGCCTCGCTGATTAAAGTTAGTTGCATTTCTCTTTGGTTTTGCCCCGTGGCTTGTGTGTTTTGATAACCATAGTTGAGTTGATATAAGCAGGTCTTGAAAATATGTTTTAGAAAGTTATGAATGTGCACCAGACTGGGAGATTTCCCTCTCCCTCCCCCTACTACCTGTGAAATCCTGTATGAAGGATTGGCCAGGGCTGTGCTTGGTTTGTGGCAGGTGAAAATTCACCCTTCTGCTGGGGTAGTTAGTGTGAAGTGAAAGCCTCCAGGAATTGGGGAAAATGCTTGAAAAGTGGGGGATCAAAAACGTGATTAAATGCCCAAACCCTTTTGAAAAATGAGTGATGTCGGTGAGATTTGATTGTGCAACTCTTCCAGGGTCCTCTGATCAGCTCAATCAGCAAGGCCAGTCAGCAGGAGCTGATGAAGAGTTGCAAAGGATGATTCCTTTCAATGCAAGATCCTGGAGGTCTGTCGCATATTTGGTGCCTGTCCTTGTTCTTCTTGAGCTTGGGATCGCTTTTTTTTGCTTATATCATGTGGGCCAGACCCTTGTTCACCAGGAGGGTGGTTTCTCATGGGTACATGCACCACATAAGCAATGATGGCAGTCATAATGTTGTTTAGCAGAGGCTTTCCTGGAGTGAAGGGCATGCAAGTCAAGGACTCAGGTGCCTAGGGCACATCTGAGCCTCTTTCTGGTGGGAGTCTGAGCCACAATGGTTCAGTTTTGGCCTAGAAGAGCCTTGCATAACTTCCAGTTGCTCCTCTGGAGGGTGTGCACCAGTGACTGACCCCATCTTGCTTCCTGAGATGCTCTGAGAGTGGCCTGGTATAAGCACAGAGCTGGATGTTCAAATGGACCATGGTGTGTCCTTGCCTAGTGCCTTTGGAACAGGAGCCTTCACATCTTGAAATATTCTCTTACCACCACCTCATAGCTCGAGGTTATTTTCTAGCTCGAGAGCAGTCTTCATGTCCTCTCCAAAACTGCTCTCTTTGGAAAGAGATGGGGGCTTCTGTGTGTCAGAGGACCCTTGTGTGGATGAGTTGTGTCTCCCGGGACCTGCACGCTGAGTTGCAGAGAGGGATGGGACACAAGACACTGATCTGTGTTCCCATTGCGTGACTCTTGAACCTAAACTCTTCCTGCCGTACGTATAAGGGACTTGTACACTGGGTTTGAGGTTTGCTTGTGTGAAATTCAGGCCTTACAAGGCGGGGCAGAGTGGTGGGAACTTTCTGGGTGAAGGTCACCATTGCCTAGTGAAGGGTGGGGGTTGAGAGCCTTCTCACAGCCCAGGAGAGCATAATTTTACTGCGCTTGGCTCCACTGCCGGCCATGGCTCACTCATCCTTCTTTACTAGCAGTCATCACAATGTGACTTGATTGCATTGTTCTTTACGAGGAGCAAGAGCTATATCTTGGCAGCATTTGTCTTCCCTCCCCCGCACGTGGGATGAGGCCTCCCCAGGTGCTGTCTCAAGTGTACGCTTGAGCGTTTGAAACCTCTGCTTGGAGCTCGACAGATGAGGAATGAATATCCCCTGCAAAAATGTCCTGCCTCCCCCCACAGCGATGGTTTAGCAGCACGTCGGGACCAGCTGTACAAACACAGGAGCACGGCGCAGCCATTAGCACGTTCCTCGGCAGTCCGCGTCCCCTACATCTCTGTCTCTCTCTGAGTCTCCGAGGCGGTGCCAGGTTTGACCCCAGCTCTTCAGGTCGGCCATATGGTCTCTGCCTCCAGCCAGGGGTGGACGGCCGGTGGGACTGTCCCTTCCAGAAGCAGCTGCTGCCCCGTCCTGCCGCAGGAGCAGAGGAGCAGCCAGACGTGGCATTATTGACTTCTGTTCAGCCCTCATCCCTCCACGTAGCTTTAGAGGACTTGATGTACGACTAGGATATTTCGGGTTTGGTAATAGGCCAGCTACTGTTCCCCAGAGTGGTCAACAGGGGCACTGTATTTGAGTTTGCTGCAGAAAACAGGATTAAATACTTTCCTCTCTGCACCTGTCTGTAACATGGCCCGTTTGCCCCATCCAAAAGCAGCAGGCTTTGTCTAATGTCTGCTTAACGGCACGCGTCACTGCTCTTGCCTAGACAAGGTCTCTGTCCTCTTGCTCCCAACCTGGCCATACAGAGCTGCTTCAGCCTAGCAGGAGAGAGGAGTGCTTGTCCTTCAGCTTGTTTCATGCTGCTCTTGGTCTCCTTCACGCTCTCGAATAAATCACCACGTTCCTAACAGCAGCCCAGAGCCCAACCTTGCCTCTTCCCTCATCATCCCTCGGGTGTCTTCCCCTGAGGGTCCCTTTGTCCCCCACCCCTGTGTGCTGTGGTGATGTCTCCAGGGTCCCCCTCGCTGAGCTGTCTGAGGGGCACGGGCTGCCATGGGCTGTCCCTGAAGGGTCACAGCGATTATTCCTTTTTCTCCTTCCTTTTGCTTTCTTGTTGGTAGCTGTTTCAAAATCTCTTTTCTCAAGGTGGTGTGATGTCGGCTTTGGTGGTTGTGCCAGTGTCCTCAGCAGTTGCCCGGGGTTCTTCCAGTTGGAGGAAGCTCCTCTCTTCCCCACGGATCGTGCTGGACCTTCCTCCCTGCAGAGACATCCCACCCCACCAGCCAGGTACAGTGGCCTTCTGTCTTTTGGGTGGCTCTTGTTTTTCTGACCGGCATAGCAGAAACTGCCAAGACCATGGCCTCAAGTTGCACCAGGGGAGGTTCAGATTGGATATTAGGAAAAATTTTGACACTGAAAGAGTTATGAAGCCTTGGAACGGGCTGCCCAGGGAAGTGGTAGCATCGCCATCCCTGGAGGTAGTTAAAAGACGGTTTGACATAGTGCTTGGTGACATGGTTTAGTGACGGTTTTTATCAGAGTTAGGTTGATGGTTGGACTGGATGATCATAAAGGTCCCTTCCAACCCAGACAATTCTATGATTCTGAGAAGGCACAGAAATTGTTTTCCCTTCCTTGTAGCTGCAAATAATTAACTGCCAGGGCCTCCTGCCTCTCTGGAGTGTCTTGGCTGGCAGTGGGGTGGGTGGCTTGCAGAGGGTTCCACCAGCTCCTGAAGACGTGAGGCTGCCCTGGGAGCTTGAAACACCAAGCCCTGAGCTTATCCTGGTCCCAAATGGAGCAGATGATGAGATGGGCTCCCTGGGAAAGGTTGTGGCTTGCCTGCATCCCAGGTGGAGAGGAAACAGGGGCCTCGCAGAGCGGCTTGGGCTGCCTGCTAAATGCAAGTTCACGTCCTGAGACCTTTTTCAAAGCACGCAGAGGAATATCTGCCTTGGGACGTCAGTAAGTAGTGAGTCCACAAAGCAATCTGTTTGTGTTAATCTTGTATGGCACAGAATAATAGTGCTCAGCACTAGCTAAGTGCTAGGCAAATATTAGTGGTTTTTTTTTTTTTTTCTGCTTGTTGCAGAAGCTGGAGCTCATCACAGTCAGCTACAGCGTCTACTCCTGTGGGAGAGCTGGCAGGAGCTCTCCTTTCTTTCTGGAGCACCTCTATGGATCTCAGGACAGGATGCTTCAGAGGGGCAAGTGGGAAAGCCCATTCTTATTTGCATTTTGCATTTCTTCCGCGCACTCCTTACTTGACTCCACCACTAAAGGCTGTCCCAGTTAGCTGATCCCCACACCTTCTACCCATAAAGCTCAACACGCCCCTGCAATGTGCTCTGGCAGCCCAGAAAGCCCCCCACACCCTGGGCTGCATCCCCAGCAGCGTGGCCAGCAGGGCGAGGCGGGGGATTCTGCCCCTCTGCTCCGCTCTGGGGAGACACCCCCCAGTGCTGCCTCCAGCTCTGGGGCCACCAACAGCAGAAGGACATGGACCTGTTGGAGCGGGGCCAGAGGAGGCCACGGAGATGCTGGGAGGGCTGGAGCCCCTCTGCTGTGAGGACAGGCTGAGAGAGTTGGGGGGGTTCAGCCTGGAGAAGAGAAGGCTCCGGGGAGACTTTAGAGCCCCTTCCAGTCCCTAGAGGGGCTCCAGAAAAGCTGGGGAGGGACTCTGGATCAGGGAGGGGAGCCATAGGATGAGGGGGGAACGTTTTTAAACTGGAAGAGGGGAGATTGAGATGAGATGTGGGGAAGAAATTCTTTGCTGTGAGGGTGGTGAGAGCCTGGCCCAGGTTGCCCAGAGAAGCTGTGGCTGCCCCATCCCTGGAGGGGTTCAAGGCCAGGCTGGACAGGGCTTGGAGCAACCTGGTCTGGTGGGAGGTGTCCCTGCCCAGGAACTGGATGGTCCAACTGGATGGTCCAACCCCCTTCCAACTCTAACTGTTCTATGATAAAAATCCCCTGCAGAGACTCACAGGGGGTAACATCACGCCAGGAGTTACACCAGGGTGCAGTGCACTGTATTTGTGTCTGCTCCGGTGTCGGCTGCCCTCTTCCTGCAAGCCTCAGGCTCTGGCAAACTGTTCGTTCAGGCTGTTTCTTACCATTGCACTGCTCCATACGTAATGAAGTAAAATGGAAACAACTCCTTTCGCTGCAGCTATGCCATCTGGGAACTCATAAAGGCTAAAGCACTTTTAATTATGAGCTTGTTCTGATTATGCCCAGCTTTCTGTTTCCTCCCATGGAGCAGGCCAGCCCTCTGAGGTCAAGATGAACTTCAGTTACAGAACTTCTGGCACATGCACTTAGGAAAACTGGAGAGTTTTCCCCCTCCTAAAACTAGGCACCTGCAATGCGTGATCTATTGTTCCCCAGAGGCCCGTTCTCCTGGCTGTAACGTTGCTGAAAGCAGAACAAACACATTTATTTCTGGACACGAAAGAGCCTTTCTCTTTTCCTCTGGCTCTGCAGTGCACCAGGACCCCGCGGTGTTCTCCTCCCAGCTGTGAGATGGCAGGGTCTGATGAGGCAAGGGGCCTCAGCCCCTTGTTCAAACTTCTCACTCCTGCATTTGAGGGTGAGATTTCCTAATTTACGCTCAGTCCCTGCACCTTGAGCTTTAGCTGATGTGAAAATGAACTCTCTAGAGAGGGAACAGAGGGTCTGTAAGCAGAGGTGCAAGCTGGGAGACCCCTTCAGTTGCCCTCTCGTGCTGACTTCTGGTGTAAAAGGACAGGTCAGGTGCCAGCAGCCTTGCACAAGTGGTCTCTACCAGCACTCTGAGGGCAAAAAGTTCATGGGGTTATTCCTGCACCTGGGGAGGAACAACCCCATGCACCAGGACAGGTTGGGGCTGACCTGCTGGAGAGCACCTCAGAGGAGAAAGACCTGGGAGTCCTGGTGGACAACAGGATGACCATGAGCCAGCAATGTGCCCTTGTGGCCAAGAAGACCAATGGCATCCTGGGGGGCATCAGGAAGAGTGTGGCCAACAGATCGAGGGAGGTCATCCTCCCCCTCTGCTCTGCCCTGGGGAGACCCCATCTGGAGCACTGGGTCCAGTTCTGGGCTCCCCAGTTCCAGAAGGACAGGGAACTGCTGGAGAGGGGACAGCAGAGGGCTACAAAGATGATGAGGGGCCTGGAGCATCTCTCTGATGAGGAAAGGCTGAGGGACTTGGGTCTTTTTAGTCTGGAGAAGAGAAGACTGAGGGGGGATCTGATCAACACCTATAAATACTTAAAGGGTGAGTGTCAGGAGGATGGGGCCAGTCTTTTTTCAGTGGTGCCCGGTGACAGGACAAGAGGTAACGGGCACAAACTGGAACATAGGAAGTTCCATCCAAACACGAGGAGGAACTTCTTTCCTTTGAGGGTGGCAGAGCCCTGGCAGAGGCTGCCCAGAGAGGTGGGGGAGTCTCCTTCTCTGGAGACATTCCAAACCCACCTGAACGTGTTCCTGTGGGACCTGCTCTGGGTGGACGTGCTTTGGCAGGGGAGTTGGACGAGATGATCTTTATGGTCCCTTCCAACTCTAAAAAATTCAGTGAAATTCAGTGAAATTCTGGCTTGAAGTGGGATTATTGGGGAAACTTCCAGTGGTGCTGCATCTCTGTCTAAGGACGGTTGCCCTGTGTTTTGCTGGATGCCAGTACAGCTGTAACGGTTATGGCCAATTAATTAGAACCGCTTCCCCTTGTTTTCCCCTTATAAATCACTTCCTCTTTAGTCAGCCCGCAGAGAAAACAAGGGAAGAGTGAAATAAGTCTGAAGTAAAATATGAACCTCCCTTTTATTCCATATTTCAGACAATAGCAGTCTGCAGGACACCCAGGGAATAGGCTTTCTGAGCCAATGCTCCGTGAATTCACACTCTCTTTATGAGGCTCTTCAGTGTATAAAGTGAAGTTTTTAATGGCTGTTGCTGTTCCTTTTGAATGGCTGTGAAGTCTGGGTCATCGCAGATCAGAGTAAATTCCCCTCCTCTTCACTGCCATCAGAATTAGCTTTTTCCGAACTGCAGCGCCTGATGAGGGCGGGTCAGCTCGGAGCTCGTCCATGATGAGGATCTTAATCAGGGCTCCAGGCAGTGTGCTCGCCCTGATTGGGAAGGAAGAATGGGGTGCTTTTTTTTTCCTTTGTGTGTTTTTGTTCTGCTTAAAGACTTTCCAGAAATTTACCTTTGGCCGGCTCCACAGGTAGAAAGCTCTGTCAATGCCTAGTGGTGAGTCATCTCCGTTCTCCATGGAAAATGGACCAGACTCTTTGTATTGTGGGTGGGATACTGTACTTGGGTGTATTTGGGTGGGATAAGTCTGGGCCTTTGCATTTAGCTGGTTAGAAGGTTTGTGTGATGTTGGCTTGGCCTCTTTGCTGTCCCAGCTGAGGACTCTCATCCATATGGCCTGTAAAAGGCCGTGGGTATGAATGTGATTTGCCTGTAAAGCAGTCCGTGTGAGATGGGGCTTGGTGTCCCACAACATAGAGGGACATGACGTCCAGCACTCTTTGAATGACTGGGTGAAGGGGGAAGAAATAAGCCAGCTCTGTTTTCCAAATGTCTTTGGCAAGGTTCCTCTCCTGAAGGGCATTGAAGGTGGCAGGGTGAGGATAAGCAGTACACTACTGGTAGCTAGAGATCAAAAACTGGCTGAGAGAAGTGCACAGGATTGCTGAATGCTTGCAAAGCTCTGGCCACGTTGAACTCTGCCAACTGTCCCTTTGTTCCCTGCATTGTTCTCCTGCGGGTTCATCCTTTACCTGTGTTGAGTACAGGAGTGAATGGTCCAGTGCCATGAAGCCCATTACATCTCTTGGGTCTAGAGGAAAGCTGGAAGCTGCAGAAAGGTGGGTAAGCCTGAAGAACGGGTGTCTCTTAGGTGCTGCACTCAGTGACAAGTCTTGGGTCTTGCTGTATGGAGCATCCATAGGCTTTGCAGACAGCAGGCCAGCAGATGTCAATAAATCCCATCTGGCTGATCTGCTCAACTGTGCTAGCAGCAGTGCTTCCTGCCATCAGTCCCAATAGCTCTGGAGGAGGACCAGGGCAGATCTTCAAGAAAGTTATTCTGGTCTAGACTTAAAGTCCCCCGGGAGGTGGAACACACATCTGTAACTCAGAGAGCACTCATCTTTAAGATGGGTCAGTTCATACAGCTTGGCCATTGGTGTTGGGTGAAGTGATCATGAAGTTTGCTGATCCCAGCTGTTGATGTACCCCTCTCAGTTATTGCAGGATGCTGCCTTCTGTTTCCCAAGAGCTGTTGTTTCCAGTCTTTGCTGGCTTCCCAGAAACCTTTGCAAGCATCCTCCAGCTAATGATGATCCGTGTGGCCATACGCACTTCCTAAAGCTTTCATGAAAGGGGGAGTCCGGGCACTATGTGAACTACACTCCGTTTCTTTTTTATCCCAAATTCAGAAAAGCTTAAACAAAATAGCCCCTTGGCATTGTTCCTAGGAAACCACTCACCAGGCAGTTGGAAATAATCATACAGATAATTTACTTGAGCGCTGCCGATATGCACATTTTGGTCCTCTCTTTCTATTTCGAAAGAAATTGGAAAGTGGGGCAGCGTTACTGTCTTTTGAGAAATAATAGAGGCAGAGGGTTACGCAGGCAGCAATTCTTACTTTTCTTTTGTGGCATTAAAGGAATATAAAAAAAAAACACCTCCACACAGAATCACAGAGTGATATGGGGTTGGAAGGGACCTCTGGAGATCATCTAGTCCAACCCCCCGCCAGAGCAGGTCCACTCAGAGCAGGTTGCACAGGAACGTGTCCAGGCAGGTTTGGAATGTCTCCAGAGACGGAGACTCCCCCACCTCTCTGGGCAGCCTGTTCCAGGGCTCTGCCACCCTCAAAGGAAAGAAGTTCCTCCTCATGTTTAGATGGAACTTCTTCTGTCCCAGTTTGTGCCCATTTCCTCTTGTTCTGTCCCTGGGCACCACTGAAAAAAGACTGGCCCCATCCTCCTGACACCCACCCCCCAGGTACCCACAGGTGTTGATCAGATCCCCCCTCAGTCTTCTCTTCCACCAAACAACAAACCACCCAACCTGCAAGTAGCAATAAGTGAGTAAATTATGTTCTTTTTTTAATACAGAACACAGTTAATTGATATTTTTTTCCTTCTGTAAAAGTACCCGAAGGCTATTTGGAGTGCTAATGAGATATCTGATTAGGCTCTTGTTCTAAGGAGGGATTAACAAAGAAGTTTGGGAGGGAAGCAGATTTTGGCTGACATGGTTGTATTGTTGCAGTCTTCCCCCCCTTCCGAAGTTTTCATCTTCCAAAACTACAGTTTTTAATTAAAAAAATAAAGGGGGAAAAAATCTCGGCCTTTCAGCTCTGCAGCACATACAGACAAATAAATTAAAAAGTGGGAGAAGTGGAACTAACCCAATAATCCGTGAAAACCTAATTTCCCTCACAAGCGTCGCTGACGCAAGCGTCTCCCCTCTCCTTTCCCCTTCTCCAGTTCAGGGGCAGTGATTGGAGAAATTGGCTAACAAGATCAGAAAATTTAATTACCGTTCTGCCTCCCCTTCCCAAGAAATTGGATGTCACACTTCCTTGTAGCCTGTTTTCATGCCGTAGCCGGTTTTCACATGACTTGAACCTGACTCCCTGCCCTCTCCCTCCATCCTCCCCCTGTTCCCCATGGAATATCCATCCGATACAGCTAATCCTTGGACCAGGAGCTGAGATGTGGGAGAGACCGCGGCCTTATTGAAGGCCGTGGTAAAACTATGCCTGGCCTAAACAGAACCATTTTTGGTTCCTAGTGTTGGAGGGAGTGTTGAAGGGGAGGGAGAAAGGGTAGGAATGCACCATGGAGCATCAGCTCCGGGTGTTCCCCACCTCTCCTGTTTCATGGTGGAGCAGGCACAAGGAGAGGACAGGTTCAGAGAAGGCTTTGGAATTGCCTTGCTCTTGCTCCTCTGGTTTTATGCCTGGGCCACAGACAGCGCAAATAAGAGTTTTCCGAAAAGTCTATTCAAGCTGCAGGTCTCAGACCTAAGCTCCCTCTTTTCAACTCCTTGCTCTCAGGCTGAGGCTTTTGTGGGGGCCCTGTGGGTACCGAAGAGCAGAGGCTGTCCCTGCTTGGCTGTCACAAGGGTCCGGGCAGGGCAGAGATGAATGGGGTGCAGAAGAGAGGAAACATGGCTTGCTTTGTAACGTCACTTCTATCATCCGAAGGGATCTCAGACGTGTAATTAGCTAAAAAGGAGGCTGTTCTGCATAACACAAGGCTGTTGTATCCAGCTCAGCAGGCCCGGTGACCCAGGCTTTGGTCTCCTGGCTGGCGATGTCACCAGAGTCCCCTGGTAGCGGAGCAGCCTCACTGGAGACAGCTGCTCTATTTATTTTTTGATTTGTATTCCCAGCATGTCCTCTTCTGTGCTAACTGTAAGCCTGGCTTAGAAATTCAGCGCAAGCACCTTATCAGATAATGAATAATGATTTATTGAACATATGGGTAAACAGCATAGATAAGATATAAATACACTTCGGAAATGCAGTTGCGTTTGTAAGAATGTATACCAAATCAGCTCCGGGGCTTTCGGCTCTGTTTGCGGGTGCCACAAAGGCATCTTCTGCATGGGCTGCCGTGTGTCCCTGCAGGTCCCTGTCTGTGTGCACATGCCCCTAGGAGAAAATTAAGGACAAGGCATGAGCAGCAAAGCGTCTGCTAAGAGAAACTCCCAGGGACATGGGAATTTAAGCGCTCAGCAAGGCTGGTGCTGGCTTATGGAGAATGAATCATAGAATCATAGAATGGTTAGAGTTGGAAGGGACCTTAAAGATCATCAAGTTCCAACCCCCTGCCATGGGCAGGGACACCTCCACTAGAGCAGGTTGCTCAAAGCCCCATCCAGCCTGGCCTTGAACACTTCCAGGGATGGGGTAGCCACAACTTCCATGGGCAACCTGGGCCAGGGTCTCACCACCCTCACAGTAAAGAATTTCCTCCTAATATCTAATCTAAATCTCCCCTCTTCCAATTTAAAACCATTACCCTTTGTCCTGTCACTACACTTCCTGACAAAGAGTCCCTCTCCGGCTCTCCTGTAGGCTCCCTTCAGATATTGGAAGGTTGCTCTGAGGTCTCCCCGGAGCCTTCTCTTCTCCAGGCTGAATGGGTCCATGTCGTTGAACCCTTTCATGTGTATAAGCCAGCCTGCTGGGGTGCTTTGCCTCATGGCATCGTATGGTGCCCAGCTCACGGAGACCAATGTTTGTGGGTACCCAGTTTTCGCAGGCAGCTCTGTGTGGCCACCTCTGGAGGAAGATGGAGGGCAGGATTCAGTTGTTAAAACACGGAGTTACACATATGAATGTGGTCACTAGTGCCATTTGCAATGCCCTTCGTGTGGAAAGGCTAACTTGCTTTTCCTTTTGAAGTAACTCATCCTCAGCAAACACCAGCTCGCTGGCCTTGCCTGACTAAACTAATTGCTGATCGTGTGCTGACTGTTGAGCCTGCCACGTCTTCACCGCTGAGTTTGCAGCAACTGTTGGTGGAAAACCCATCAGGGATCCAGCATACCCCTGCTATTTTTAAAGAGTTATCCAAGAGTTGTAGTAGTGCTCCACCCCTGCCATAGAATCACAGATTTGTTCAGGTTGGAAAAGACCCTTGGGATCATCGAGTCCAACCATCAACCTCACTCTACAAAGTTCTCCCCTACACCATATCCCCCAACACCACTTCTAAACAACTCTTAAACTCATCCAAGGATGGTGACTCAACCACCTCCCTGGGCAGCCTGTTCCAGTGTCTGACCACTCTTTCTGTGAAGAATTTCTTCCTAATGTCCAGTCTAAACCTACCCTGTTGCAGCTTGAAGCCATTCCCTCTTGTTCTATCGCTAATTACCTGAGGAGAGACCAGCACCAACCTCTCTACAATGTCCAAGTAGTTGTAGAGAGTGATGAGGTCTCCCCTCAGCCTCCTCTTCCTCAAACTTTATTCTCCAGGCCCTTCACCAGCTTTGTTGCCCTCCTCTGTACCTGCCCCAGCACCTCGATATCTCTCTTGTATTGAGGTGCCCAAAACTGGACACAATACTCCAGGTGTAGCCTCACCAGTGCTTGAGTACAGGGGGACAGTCAACTCCCTACTTCTGCTGGTCACACTATTTCTAATACAAGCCAGGATGCCATTGGCTTTCTTGGCCACCTGGGCACACTGCTGGCTCATATTCAGCTGCTTGTCAATTGCGTCCTTTTCTGCCAGGCAGCTCCAGCCACACTTCCCCAAGCCTGTACTGATGCATGGGGTTGGTGTGGCCCAAGTGCAGGACCTGGCACTTGGCCTTGTTGAAGCTCATCCCATTAACGTTGGCCCATCGATCCAATCTATCCAAGTCTCTCTGTAGAGCCTCCCTGTCCTCATGCGGATCAACACTCCCGCTTAACTTGGTGTCATCTGTGAACTTACTGATGATACACTCCATGTCCTTAATCCTCAGGTGTTCGCTCATTCTCCTCAGTGCATCTTCTCCTAGGGGGTGCCAACTGCCTAAAGCGATCTCTCCCTCTGCAGTCCTTCTTGCTGAGATGCCTACAGCTCCCCTCAGCAGGCGGAGGAGGAGCGGGTGGCCGGTGGTCAGCCCGGCCTCTTTATTTAATCCTCCCTGCTGCCCTTGATATCTGCTCCTTCGCTTTTTGGCCGGGGGCCCTGCTGTCAATGAGTCAGTATTATTTGCAGCCCCCCCCGAAGGTCACGGGTAAATGATAGCCGCGCTTTTCCCCTCTGCTTTAATCATCAGTCACCAAAGGCAGTAGCGTTCGAATCCTTTAAAGGAGAGGAAAGTCAAACCTTGCCGAAATGGGTTGTTAGGCGTGTGAGCCACGGACGTGGCAGGGTTGTAAAAGACCTGCCTAACCCGGGGGGATGTTTTAGTTTGGAGCCTGGCATTTTGATTGTTGTGATACCAGCTTTTGGAGTTGGGGGGAAGCGGACGGAGGTGATGCTGGCTTTTTTCAAGCTAACATGTTAATCCTTTAAGACGTGGAGGGGGCATGGTTCAAGAGGCCTCCGAGATCATCCTTTGCGTGCAGGGGGGTGGTGGTGCAGTGGGTGAGCGTGGGAATACAGCTCGTTTGGGTTTTCCAGCTTCGGTCCTGCCACCTGCGAGTGGAAAAATGGTTTGTTGTGTTTTTTTTTTTCATGTGCTCTACAATAGTGACTGTGGCATTGCTTTCCTCGAGGCTTTTGTGGAGTCTTGGAGTATCACTTTTTTTTTTTTTTTTTTTAACCTTAAGATTTTTCAGTGTCTCACTGTGTGAATGCCTTCCTCTCCTCTTGTGCTCATCATCCCCTTGTTTTTTTCCCCAGCAGGCCTGGTTCACTGTTGTGTGACTTCTGGGCTAAAAGGTAAATTACAAAAGCCCGGGGACTGAGAGCTTGATAAAGCTTTGCGATCCAATCTGTTGGCGAAGGCAGCCGCAGAGAGAATTCCATTTGCATACATTTCCTACCCTGAATTCCTCTGCTGCTATTAGGAGTCACCATAGCTAACACAATCTCTGAACTGTGGGGGCTTACACGCAAGCAGAAATACACCTATTTGCTTTCTTGGAAAGAGATTTACTGAAGCATTTTTCATGTTGTTGTCCACAGCCCCCTTCCCTTTTCTTCCCCTCTGGAGGATTTTTGTGCTGCTGTAGAGACTCTTTGATCTGAGTTAATTCTTTGATGAAGCTTCACAAGACAACAGAAATACTGAGCGCCGCTCTGGGGAGAATCCTGCTTAAAAAAAAGTGGAAATGGTGTTGGCTTGGTGAGGTGGTGCAGCCCGAAGGCAAAGAGCCTTGCTTGCCGCTCTCATGGTGTTATTTCACTGGTGGACACCAAGCTGTGAGTTACGGCTCTGGGGCAGAGGGAAGATGTGGGAAAGATGGGTTGCCTGAGGGTTGTTTGTATCAGCAAGCAGGGGGGAATTAGGGCGAGCTGATTATCAAAGCGACCGTGGGGAGTCACACGGGTGGAGGGATGGGGGCCACGTGTGCACTTCCCTCGCGGAGATGCTCGAGGAAGGGGTTCAGAGATCACACAGGGGTGTGAGTGGTGGGAGGACAACCCCGTGGCCTCCGCTAGTGTCGAGTGAGACCCCTTCTGTTCCATCTGGGCCCAGGGGGGCTGCTATTAAGAGGCAGGTCTGGAAGTTCTAAACCCCGGCTCTTCTTTTCCAAGGTCTCTCGGCTTCCGCATACAAATGAGAGTGGATGTAGCCATGGCTTCGGGTCCTGCCACGTCAGCCTCCTCTCGCTGATCTTCACCTTGGTGAAGCATCCGCCAAACGAAGCTATGTGCCAGCGCCCGCCCAGAGCCAGGGGCTCTGCAGGATCGGCTCCCGTGGGAAAGTTAGCGAGCTGCGTCTCGTTGGCCTTGGTCTTTCCTCCTTCCCCTTCCTCCTGCCCTGTTAATTGATTACTCCACTCTTCAGCTGTTGCTTCTGGAGCTGAATGCGTTGAGCTAAACCGCGAGAGCGGAGAAAGGGAACAGCGATTCCGAGTGCCAGGCTCGCATCTGAAAGATTACGGCACAACCTAATGAGCTCATTAATTTCATTTCATTAACCAAACAGTGCTTGTGGAGAATGGCAAATATTTAAAGAAGCGCAGCAGGGTCAGAAACACATTTAATTAATGTTGCCACGTGACACTGAGAACAGGAGGGGGGAATAAATCCTGGTGCTATATATTAACATCCATGGTGACTTCTCTTTTCTATTTAATGCGCTTCTTGGGTGAAAGTCCTCTCGCTCTTCTTGCATGTCTGCCTGGCTCCTATTATCACAGTGCCTGAGCAGCTCCCCGACTTGGCTGTGCTTTCCTCTTCTTGCCAGGGTCCGTGGAAGTCAGGCAGGGCCATTATCCCAGTTAGAGGGGAACACTCGAGGCAGGAGGAGATGACTCCATCCCAGTTGGTGCAACGGGTCCGTGGCAGACGATCCTGGTTTCCCCGTGGCTCTTCTCTTTGGTAGGCTGTGCCTACTGTGATTATCACAGTAAATTAGCGATAGTCCGAGCTCATCAGCTTCCTGTTCATCCAGCTGGGCGCCCTAGATGTCACAGCATGAGTGAAATTGGAAACGAGCACAAATGATAGGGAAGAGAGAGGGTCAAATCCTTTTCTCAAACCCTTTGAAGTCTGGTGCACTTGGCTTGGCTATTTGTAGAGACCGGTGTGAGTCATCGCGCTTACAAAGCGGGTTCTCATCCCATTCTCCCCCACATCCAAGGGAATTTGGATCTGGGGATTTTGGCGTGAACCAGCTGTGCGTTTGTTAATCTGTGTGGTTGAGATGGGCTTTGCTAAAAGCTCATTTTGATTTGGGGGAGGATATCTCATTTGTGGTTCTGCGGCTAGGTCTGCTGTGAGGCGTTCGATGAGAACTACATATTGCTTTTCTGATTGTCCTGGTACACTCTGCTTCTTCGGGTAAATTGAATTAGGATGGAGACCCAGAATGCACCTGAAGGTCTGGGTTTCTCACTGGCAAATTATTTCTGTGGTTTCCAGTTCAAGCACCCCAGCTAAAAGAGTCTCGGAGCGGGTGGAACTGTATTTTTACCCTGAAGTCTGCTGGTGCTTCTGTCTTTGTGCGTGCACTACTTTGTGATGTTTTGGGATGCTCTTAGCTCTGCTAAAGGGCCCTGTTTTTGAGAGAGGCAGGAGGTGGCTCTGATTTATGGTACATGGTCAACTGAGCTTGCCTGAGATGTTGAGAGGGCCAAGGCTGCAATACAGAATCACAGAATCTTCTTGGTTGGAAGGGACCTTTGAGATCATTGAATCCAACCACAAAAAAAAAAACAAAGCCAAAACCAAAAAAAACCCTCCCCAAAACCCCCCAAAACCCCCCAACAACCAAAAAACAAAAAATCAAACACCAAAACCAAAACAAAAACAAAACCCCCACAAAAAACCCACCCACAACCCCACACCACACCCCACCCACAAACAGACACAAACCAACAATCTCGGGCACCAGAGCATGCCCTGAAGTGCCATGTCTACATGTTTCTTAAATACCTCCAGGGATGGCGACTCCACCACCTCCCTGGGCAGGCTGTTCCAGTGCCTGACCACTCTCTCAGTAAAGTAATTCCATGAAGATCAGCTTGGCCAAGGGATGTAAAACCCAGTCAGCTTTGCTGTTAATGGTAAATTTGACAGAGTGCTCGGAAGAAGCCCTGCCCTCCTGAACTGCCAATACTGCTGCCTTCCAATCGATGGGTCACCCGTGGCTGGGTGTGAATGGTTTTTTAGCGATGAGTCTGAGCCAGGCGGCTGCAAATCCTGGGCATGTTTAATTTGGAGAAGAGGAGGCTGAGGGGGGACCTCATTGCCCTCTACAACTACCTGAAAGGAGGGTGTAGAGAGGTGGGTGTTGGCCTCTTCTCCCAAGGGAATAATGACAGGACCAGAGGAAATGGTCTGAAGTTGTGGGAGGGGAGGTTTAGATTAGATATTAGGAAGAATTACTTTACTGAGAGGGTGGTCAGGCCCTGGAACAGCCTGCCCAGGGAGGTGGTGGAGTCGCCATCCCTGGAGGTATTTAAGAAACGTGTAGACGTGGCGTTTCAGGGCATGCTCTAGTGCCCGAGATTGTTGGGTTGTGTCTGTTTGTGGGTGGGTGTGGGGTGAGGTTGTGGGTGTTTGTTTTGGTTTGGGTTTGGTGGTTGGTGTTCTGGGATTTTTTGTTTTTTTTTTTTTTGTTTTGGTGGTGTTTTTTGTTGTTGTTTTGTTTTGGGTTTTTTTTTTTTTTCTTTTGTTGGTTGGACTCAATGATCTCAAAGGTCCCATCCAACCAAAAATATTCTGTGATTCTGTGATTCTGAAATGTCATCCCCATGCCGCTGCTCCCTCGGGACACCTCTTCACCCCGCCAGCAAACCCTGGGGTTTCACCGCTCCCATCGCAAGCCTCCCCTCGGAGCAGAGCCATGCCCAGAGGTGTGTGTGGGGGGACACACACCTCCCTGCAGGCAGGACTGGTTTTTTTGCCTTGCCATAAAAGCAAACGCACTCCACTCTGCAATATTCCTTAGTGGTGATTATACCAGCATTAAAGAAGTGTCTGGCATTAATGCAGTATTGATAACGTGAGGGGTTCAAATGGCCAGGTGGAGAGCAGGCAGGGCTGGGGGGGGGTGTGTGTGTGGGGGTAGCTGTCATTAATTGCCGCAACCGGGCTTGAAAGGCTGAGCGTAAATTGCGAAATGCCGATGAATTAGTCCTTCGGTGACAGCTTCGTCCGACAGCTTTTTCGGCATCATCTGGCACTTCCACAGGCGACGGCAGGCGGCTGGGGAGCGGAGGAAGGCAAAGAGCAGGAGGAGAGGGTCTCCTCATCGCTCCGCTTGATGGCAGTTTGCCCATTCCCCCATCGCTCAACCCCTTGGCTTGTCATTACTTGATTCTTCTTTATTGCAATAAAATGAAGCCGTGCTTCGGGCTGGTGAGTTCATCCTCCATCACGGAGCACTAACCCATGTGGCTGGAGGCCAGGCGCTATCTGACGGCCTCAGCCACCGGCCTCCTTTGTCAGCAAAACCTCCTGCTGCCGAGAAGCTGGGATGGATGCAGCACTCTGGAGTTGCTGATCACTCCAGCGTGAGGCTGTGTCCACGGGATGAGGGATTTGTCCCCCCCTTTTCTAGGGACTTAGCAGTGTTGGTGGCCCAGGTGAAGTCCCTTGGGGGATTCCAAGGGGTTGGTTGCTGTTACTGCTCCCTGCAAGAGAGGACACAGTGTCCATAGAATCATAGAGTTGTCTAGTTTGGAAGGGATCTTTAAGATCATCAAGTCCAACCATCAACGTCACGCTGCCCAAACCACCACTAAACCATGTCCCTCAGCACAAGGTCTGCCTGTCTCCAGGGATGGCGATTCCACCACTTCCCTGGGCAGCCTGTTCCAATGCTTGATATCCCTTTCGGTGAAGAAATTTTTCCTAATATCCATCCTAAACCTCCCCTGGTGCAACTTGAGGCTGTTTCCTCTTGTCCCATTGCCTGTGACTTGGGAGAAGAGACCGACCCCCCCTGGCTACACCCTCCTTTCAGGGAGTTGTAGAGAGCGAGAAGGTCTCCCCTCAGCCTCCTTTTCTCCAGGCTGAACAACCCCAGCTCCCTCAGCGGCTTCTCATAAAGCTTGTTCTCCAGACCCCTCACCAGCTCCATTACCCTTCTCTGGACCCACTCCAGCCCCTCAATGTCTTTCCTGGTGTGAGGGGCCCAAAACTGAACACGGTATTTGAGGTCGTTGCGTTAAGACTGGATTGTAGCAGAAACATCTGCTGGTGTGAATTCCTGCTGGTTATTTGGTTGCAACCTTTCTGTTCACCTAGACGGAAAGTCTCAGCGATGAAGCGGTGGAGCCTGTGTCCTTGGCTGGCAGATGTTGTCTGCAGGGAGCCCTGGGGCTCCTACCGGATGAGTATGAGATTAGTGTCCGGGAGGCAGACCATAACGATTTCCACGGTGAGTTGGTTGGACTGTCCTTCCCCTCTGTGACATATGGGCCTTGGGCAGGTCCAGCTTGTGCCTTGTGCTTGGGTGGATGTGGATGGCTTCCCAGTACCCAGCCCAGCGTGGGAAGAGGCAAAATCCCTCCCCGCTACAGCGCCTGCTGCGAAGACCTCATGTCTTGGGGAAAAAACAATAGTACAACGTGACCTGGGGAAAGGTCCCTCCAGGTCCAGCACAGCCCTAGGACAAGAGAGGTCCTTGCCTGGGCTGAAGCTGTGGCCCAGAGCAGGAGGTACAAGCTGCAGGGGACCTGGCAGGGCCGAGCTGGGTTTGGGCCATCTTGCCAAGCGCTTGTGGTGCTGGGAGGCCGACAGCGTTTCTGTGGTCTCGGTGACATGTGTTGCCCTTTCTCGGGAGGATCCGTTTTTCGTCCTCTCATTGGAGCTGCCGAGCAAGCGTGGGCTTTCTCTGCTGCCCTGCAGAGCAGCCGCCCACCGCATCCTGCTCAACCGCTTCTCCCGCCTGGGAAAAAAAGAAAACCCTGTCCTCCTGCATGAAAGCACAGGGACAAAAATCTCCGGTGGCCGAGGGGGCAGCTGGGCCTTTTGAGTGGCTGCCGCGAGGACGGCGGTTTGCTGTAGGGCTCTTTGCACGTATCAAAGCAACGCTTTCCTGTCGCTTCCTGGCTCCCTAAAAAGCCAGGTCGCACCAGGGATGTGACAGATTGGCTGGTGACCTGGAAGGACATCAAATGGAAGGATTTAGCTTGCGGAGGGTGCTTGTCCAGGGAACTCGTGGGTGGAGAAACAAAAAGCTTTCCAAATACCAATGCTGTCTGTTCTGCGTCTTCTCGGGGGGAGAAGCTGGAGTGAAAGAGCTCCTGACAGCAAAATGCTCCCTGAACTGCAGCTATTTCACATAATTCCCATTCCCAGCCTCTTTGAGTAAGTGTTTGACCATCTTTGAAGGTGTTTCCTAGTTCACCGGTGTCATCCCTGAACAGATTTTCTTGCCCTACACTCTGAAATTTGGACCACGACCAGAAGTGTGCTTACCCCTTCTTATACTCAAGATGCTTGAATCCCTGTCACTTGGCCAGCTTGTGGAAGCTTTTCTTTTAAACCTTTCCAGCCCTAGTCCAAAATCAGAATATTTAGGGGATCGGGGAAAAAACAGCTTTGCCAGTAGGAAAGTGAAGGGTAGAACATAAAACCGAAATTGTGGATTTCAACAGAACGTAAAATAATACTGTTATATGTAATTTTTTGTCTTTTCAGGGAGAGAGATATTCCCTGCTCGTGAGCTGAAAGGCAAAGATTTTTTCCCAGCTCTAATAGTGGCACCTTCTGCTGTCAGAATTGATGGCTTAGATTCTCAAGATACTTCAGGCTTCAGTAGTTATGCTCCCTTAATTGAGGTATTACAGATACTATGGATTTTTTTTAGCACATCCTTTACTTTTTGCTGTTTTCCATGGTTCGATGGCTGCCTCCGTGGGTGAACTTGGAGCTCTACCCAGACGGTAAACAGAAATCCTTAAAAAAAATATATATATATATATAGATGAAAGTGAGTCTAAATATAAATCTGTCAAAATCAGACTCTTCTCTGCAGCAGCATTAAAGGAAACCAGTTGATTGCTGGTATCTGTGTCCGAAGACCTGAGTGAGGGAACCAGGGGGAAGAACCTCCTTGTGGCTGTTGATGTTGGACCTGGCAGCTGTGGTGCAAGGCGTCCATCGCGGATGTGGAGACAGATCGATGAACGGTGAAGAGAAACCATACAAGTGAAGTCCTGGCTCTGCTGAAGTCTGGGGCAAAAGTCCCACAGGTTTCCACAGATTTTACCCTTTGGGGAAAAAGAAATTATTTTTTGTCTCCAAGTTTGGCCCAAGCTTTTACTCATCTTCCAACTCCAGATATTGGTCATCAGCAGTTTTGATTTTCAGAAGACGCCGAGTACCCACCTTCAGAAAATCCAGCTTCTTTACTCCTAGGAGATGTGCACCTGAAGGCGCGGACGACCTTGCAGAAATCCACAGAAACTGGTTTCCCAACCAACACTTTGCAGAATTTTTGGTAGCCCGTCACTTGGTCCATAAAACACTGTGCTTCCCCGCTCTGGCTCATCCATTGCACTCTCCTTAGGCACTCTGGCAGTCATTTCAATTCACTGTATGTTGGGCTGTGGCTGAAGTATTTCAGTTTTCACTTTTCTTTTTTTTTTTTTTTTTTTTCACCAGAGAAGAAAAAGAAGAAGGAAAAAAGTCTTTTTTTTCATTGGAAAAGTTTAGAGACAAAAAATGGTTTTCATTAGAAATTCCCAGGGGGAAGGAATAGGAGACGAAATCCTGTTTTCTGACTAACTCCTGTTTCAAATACCGAGGCAGAGTGAATCTTTTATAAGCCCTTTTAGAGGAGGGATTGTAAACAGAATTGTCCATGAAAATGGAAAACGTCTTGCACATCCTAAAAAGCGCCGGGCCATTGTTGTGTAGGGGTCGCTACCGCTCCACCTCTTCTGATTAAATTACTAAACATGCTGCATTTAAGCAAAGCCTTCAGGCAAGCTTTCCATATTCATAAGACAACGGCTTTATCAGGAAAGGAGGCATTTTGGGGAAACGTCAATATGAATATTACAGTCTCTTTGCTCTCTGTATTGTCCCCTAAATCGTCAAAGCGAAGTCGTAGGAGATAATGCGCAATTATGCTGTCACTAAAGTTTGTGGAGCTGTTTGTGGGAACTTTTGAGAGGTATCCTTCTAGCCACGGAGGGGCTGCACGCTCCCTTCTCTCTACCGTGCTTTAAGATGGACTGAAAACTGCATTTTGCTGCGTGTGTGTGGGAGACTGACTGGTGCTTGGGAGTGAGGCGTTCTTGCTGTCTTCTTCAGCGGTGAAAACCTGTTGTGATCGGAGGCTTCCAGAGGACCAAGAAGAGGAGATCCTGATAACTCACGTGCTTGCTTTCAGGAACGTCCTCGGGTCTCCTGGGCTTCTGAACAGTCACAGCCTCCATGACTCAAAAGGCATCCTAAGGACACAGCAACAAAGCTCCTGCTCCTCCAACCGGTGTGGGTTGTCTTCACGTGGGTGGAGGGCTGGGAGGTCCCATCTTGCCTGGCTTCTCCTTGCACAAGGGAGGGCGGTCTTGGGTGAGAGGAGTTCTTGGGCTCAGGAGCGAGGGGTTTTGGAACCTCCTTGCTTGTGGAGAGAAAACTCTTCTCTCATCGCATGCTGTATTTCCAGTTTTAATTGCTGACAAGTTCCGTGGAGGACTCTGTGGCAATGGAGTGGAGGTGAGGCTGGTACTTCGCTTGCTGTGGCGTTTTACAGCCCTGGCAATAGGCTCGCCTTCACCGCTTTTGTTTTTTGCGAGTGATGTCCCCGTTTAGGGGTAAATAATACTTTTCATTCTGTTTTTATTTCCCCCATTTAATATTTAAACGGACTCAATCTTTAAATCACACGCTTTGCAATGGCCGGAGCTGGGAAAGCTGGTGAGCCGGAGGCAGCATCAATAAAATATGGGCTTGCACGAGGCATCACTTGCTGCAGCAGGGACCTGGGATTGCTGACCCGGGAGGTCTCTCCCACCTCTTCATTTTCCCCTCTCGGAAGGCAAAATCCACTTAGGCTTGACAGACCCATTTGTACAGCAGCGTGGAGCCAGGGTAATGCGTAGCGGGGATCGTCTGGGTTGGGGATGAAGCCTTGTCCTGGCTGTGCGGTGCCGGAGGGTTGGAGGGACCTTGCAGCAAGGGGCTCCTCTGCCCCATGTCGTGCGTGGAAGCTCCTGGCTGGGCTGCTGAGGCTGTGTTGAACCTTGTCTTCTCCTTCTCTTGGAGCAGAAGGGTGGTCTGCTCGTATACCTGATGCTGGGAGGAACAGCTGGGCTCCCAACACTGGCTCCCTGTAGCAAAGATGAAGCTGCTGGGCAGGAGCAAAGAGAAGGTGAAGGAGCCTGAAGGAGTGGTGGGTAAGAAAAGCCTTCTGTTGCCAAGCGGAGTAGTTTTATTGCAAGTCTTAACAGTATTTACTATGTTTTTCCAGAGCCCCAGAGCCAGATTTCATGTAGTTCAGCTGTCACTAAGAAGCGAGTGTACATTTCCAGCCCTCCTGGCCTTGTTGACATCCTGGAAAATGAAATTCCTGGGCGTGAATGAGCCAGCAGGCAAATACCCGCTCCCCAAAGCATGCCATCTTCAGGTCCCGGAGCAAAACCTGGCTCAACAGTGCTGAACATCTGCCCAAATTCTCCCTGGCTTGTTCAGGCTGTCTCCGAAACCCGCAAGGCTTGGCCTGAAAATGTGTTATTCAATGGCATTGATCTCGGCGGTAGTGAGCTGTTTTATTTAATTGTTCTCTTTTTATTTCCTTGGGCATTTTCATTCATTCTTTGACATGCAAGCCTCTCCTTGCTGGTTTTGGCCTTACCAAGAGCATCCCTGTCGGCGCGAGTCCCCCCCTCACTGGCACGGCCACGAGCGTCCCTGTGAAGGGGATGCGGAGGGAAGCATCCTTCCATCGGCCCCGTGGATGGTGTGGGGCTGAGCAGCATCGCCTGTGCTTTCTGCTCGTGGGGGGGCAGAATCACGAGGCCGTCAGGATGTGGCTTTTTCCCAAGGGATGGGGAGCAGGGGGATGTCCAGGGCAGCAGGCAGTGAGCCGGGGAGCCTGAGACTGCTGCTGGGTGTCAGGAGAGGCCTTTGATTGATAAAACAGGGCCTGCTCTCCCTCCTGCCTTCTCTGTTTTGTTTGTGTTGGGTTTTTTTTCCCCTGTTCCCATTAAGGTAATTAAATCAGAGTTTATGATAGCGGGTGGGGGCAGAAGAAGCGTCAGACAGCCTTCCCTGGGTGGGGTCCTTGTCCCTTCCTTCCTCCCACAAAATGCCACCTCTGAGCAGGCATCCGGTCTCATTCCCTCTCTTTTTTTTTTTTTTTTTTTTTTGGTTTTGTTTTATTTATGAATAAATAATTGCCATGGCGGAGAATAAATCAAACGGCTCTTGCTGCGCTGACGCCTTCCTTCAGCCAGCTCTGAGCCGGTGCCTGGCAAAGTTTGCAGCTTTCACAGCCCTCTTTTTCTCTTCCTCCCCCCACCTTCTTCCCCCCTTGGCTGGCTATTGTCTGCCTGTGGACCTGCCCCCCAGTTCAACGCCCTGCTGGGTGATGCTGTCCCGGGCCACACAAGGGAAAGCATTTCCAAGGCTGAGCAAGCTTTCCCGAGGGAGGGTGGGTGGTGGAAACGGCACGGGGAGGGGGGGGCATTTATTATTCTTTACAGGCTCAGGCGCTCGTGCTGTTTGGGGGAGGGGGGAAAATTTGCTGTGTGGGTGATTTTGTGGTTTTCCTTCCAGTATGTTGAATATATTGAAAGATGTGTGGGGCACAAGGTGTGTGTGGGGGAAGCTCCGTAGCATTATCCTGGGCTGCATAGGGAAGAGTGTAGCCAGTAGGTCGAGGGAGGTCATTCTCCCCCTCTGCTCTGCACTGGTGAGGCCACAACTGGAATAGTGCATCCAGTGCTGGGCTCCCCAGTTCAAGAGAGACAGGGAACTGGTGGAGAGAGTCCAGCGTAGGGCAACAAAGTTGATGGAGGGATTGGAGCATCTCCCTGATGAGGAAAGGCTGAGAGAGCTGGGACTCTTTAGCCTGGAGAAGAGAAGGCTGAGGGGAGACCTTATCAATGCTTCCAAGTATCTAAAGGGTGGGTTGAAGGAGGATGGAGTTGGACTCTTTTCAGTGGTTGCCAGTGACAGGACGAGGGGCAATGGGCACAAGCTGGAACATGGGAAGTTCCATTCAAATATGAGGAAAAACTTCTTTCCGGTGAGGGTGCCAGAGCCCTGGAACAGGCTGCCCAGGGAGGTCGTGGAGTCCCCTTCTCTGGAGATCTTCAAGACCCGCCTGGATGCAGTCCTGAGTGATGTGCTCTGGGCAACCCTGCTTCAGCAGGGGAGTTGGACTGGATGATCTCTAGAGGTCCCTTCCAACTCTGACAATTCCGTGATTCTGCGATACGGCAGGACTTGGGTAAGAGCAGGTGTGGATTTCCTGTCCTTGTTCTGACAGGTATTTGGATAGGAAATCTTTCCCCGCAGTATCAGTTAAAAATAAAATTAGAGCCCGTGGCCATTGCCCTGGGAATATACTAGGATGGAGATACTTTTTTCCATGTAAACATGCCTTCCGCCAGCATTTGCCCAAACAGCAAGGAGCAAAACTCTTCTCTGGCTTGGCTGCACCTACACGGAGGCGAGAGGATGGACCTGAGGATGTCGGGAACAGGCCGGGACACCGGAGACTCAGGCCAGGAATTTGTTGTATTTCTCAACCTGCCTGTTGATCTCGGTTTTTCCTCCAGGCAGAGCTCTTCAGCGCCCAGCATCCCCAGTTCCCACCGCCCTGAGGACACGCTGAGCAGGCTGCCAGCAGGGTCAGCACCGGCGTTAAAGCCATTGCCGCCTGGATTCTCCCGAGGCCCGTTGGATGCGACTGCTCAGCTCAGGTGCCTCTGTGATTTCTCGGACACGTCTGATACATTGGTCTCAGAGCAGGACGGGTGTGAGGGTGTCCCTCAGGCTGTAGAGGCTGTTTGCATCCTGTCTGTTTGCACAGCAGCACCGGGCATCACGCTCAGCAGTTCCCTGTAGCGGCTGCTGTGCTAGGGGTGGTCCCTTCGGCATGAGTTCATGCCACGCTGCTGTTCGTTGCTTGTGCTGTAAATGCTTTTGCAATAGCTGTGGGATGGGAACAAGAGCGGGAGAGAGGGATGACTATGTCTGCCAGACAGGCAGCAGAGGGAAACGGGTGTTTGTGCAGCTGCAGCCTCCGTTTTGGAGGTGTTACTGCTAATCGTAGAATGTTTAGGGTAGGAAGGGATCTTGAAGACCATCTGGTTCCAACCCCCCTGCCCTGGGCAGTGACACCTCCTATACACCAGGTTGCTCAAAGCCCTGTCCAAACTGGCCTTGAACACCTCCAGGGATGGGGCAGCCACAACTTCCCTGGGCAACACTGGGAACATCATAGAATCATAGAAACATCAATTCTAATGCTGGGGTAATATGTAATATCACTGCAGCACCAAATGCATGGAAGGAATAAAGAGGGTTGGGAGATTTGAGAGCTGAAAAGGGATTGGGGAGTTGGACTAGATGATCTCCAGAGGTGCCTTCCAACCCCATATCATTCTGTGATTGTGTAACTCCATGTCCCGCCAAGCCAGGTGTGTGCTGCTGGGTGTTCTTCCTAGGGGCCAGCATCCTTTAATGGGCTAGTGACTGCTCAAGCAGTTGCAGGGTGAGTGGAATGAGAGCCAAGAAAAGAGCACAGGGACAGAGGAAAGGGCACGTGGGCACTGTTGCATCAGCTGATATTGGTGCACCCCAGCTGCAGGGATATTTAGCTTTTTTGTCGGAGGAGAGGTCATAGAATCATAGAATCATCTAGGTTGGAAAAGACCCTTGGGATCATCGAGTCCAACCATCTACCCTACTCTACAAAGTTCTCCCCTACACCGTATCCCCCAACACCACATCTAAACGACTCTTAAACACATCCAAGGATGGTGACTCAACCACCTCCCTGGGCAGTCTGTTCCAGTGTCTGACCACTCTTTCTGTGAAGAATTGTTTCCTAATGTCCAGTCTAAACCTACCCTGTTGCAGCTTGAAGCCATTCCCTCTTGTTCTAAGGTCACAGCAGCAAAAAGTGCACAGGGCTGTAAACCTCTATTCATGGGTACTCAGTAGCCAAAGCGAAGAAGAAACAGGTCTCTCCGAAACCTGGGCAAGCTCCTGAAGCTGTAACACAGCCACCTGCCGGGCTGGAACAGCAGGCTGTGGATTATGCGTGGCTCGATCCGACGCTGGGTTTGTGGGTCAAGCTACATTTGGACCTTAACATGCCAGCTTGTCACACCTTTCCAAGGAGGAGGAGTGAGATACTTGTCTCTAATCTCTATCCCTGCTCAGGGGTTTTGCATATAGTCTTTCAGTTCTGTTTAAACTTTGTCATTGCTAGATGGCGTTCTCTGGGACTTGCATCTGAATCTGGAAACACTCTGCTTTCTTTTTTTTTTTTTTTTTCTTCTTTAAATGCTGCTCCAATCAATTTTGGGTTAAGTTCTGTGCCGCGTTAGTCTTCAACTTCAGGAAACAGGAGAAGCACATGATGTCATCAACTGTGCGCTATCACATGCTTTTAAAATGCCGTCAGACTTGCTAAATATTCATTGTATACTTTCTGTCTCAGCAGACTGTGTTGGCTGAAACTGCTTATGCAAATGAAAAGCTGTACCTCTTCAATAGGTTATTATGAGCTGATCCTGAATAATTGGTGTTGAACTGAGCAGTAGGTGGGAGAAGTCAGCAGAGGCAATAATTAATCAAGTGGCTTCGTGTCTAGCCTGGATGCGGATCCCAGAAAGCCCTCTCCGAAGGCAGGACGGGCTCCTTGGAGCCCTGCGTTCATGCCTAACCACCGCAAACTCCCAGCCGTAACGCCTCTCCCGTGTGCAGCTCAAGTTATGCAAAAAACCTTGTTTAGGTTTTGCCCAGTGACTCCCCAAGGAAAGCCTGTTAGAAAGCCTGAGCCTCTTAGCATGTATTTCTAAACTCCAGCTTATATTAATTCGCAGCTGCTTTGTTCTTATTTGTTCTTCGACTGAAACGGCTCTTTTTCACCCTTGTTTCCTCCCTCCCTTTTTTTCCCCCACCAGTTCTCTGTGTATTTCTAGACCACAGCCATGTCCCTTCTTGGCTTTTGTTTTGCTGGGTTAAGTGAGCTGAGCTCTTTTCATCTCCTCTCAAAAGGCAAAGCCCTCCATATCTTATATCGCCCTTTTTTTTTTTTTTTTTGCAGCTCTTTTTGACCTGAAGTGGACCCAGCCTCCTAAATCACAGCTCTGAGAGATGACAGGGGCCCTTTCTGTGGAGCCTGAGCTGGGATGGTGGTGGGTGTGAGAGCAAGGAGCCCACTTTCTGGCCACCACGAGCAAGCCCCAGAGGGAAGCAGCAGCACTGCCAAAACGAAGTGGCAAGGAGCTGATTTTTGCGCTCAGGCAAGTTCCTGATAAAGGGAGAATTTTTCTTCTTGTAAAACAGGACGTATGCACAAAAATGTAGAATTGATTTATCTCGGTGGCTCGTTAAGAGTTAATCGATAAAATAACAGTTGCCACCTTATTACGAGAAACTTGCTGATTAGAAAGTTGATTAATGGGATGATTTTTCATGACTATAATTAAAGCACTGCATGGCTTCTCGTATAATTGATATTTAATGCTTACATGGAAAGCTGGTTGTCTATAAGAAACGAGTGGGTTTTTTTTCAATTTTTCACCTGTGGGTTGGGCAGAGGAGAGGCCAAGTGGCTCATCAGGCCATTGGGGAAGGAGGGAGAAGAGGATGGGATGCCACTGGTCAGGACCAGAAAGCAACTTCTTCATTACTAGAGAAACTGAAGAAGATTAACGTTCCGTAGCCTTGTGTGGGCTAAGACAGCTGGATTGGGGTCTACAAGCAGGAGAGAGGTGGGGAGAGAAAGAACAGAGGTCTCCTTAGTCTAAGCTGCAAAGACCCAATAGAAAACCCAACCCAAAAGCAAGAGCCTGAGAGCAGGGAGTCATCCAGCCAAGATCCTCTCTTTGACACTAGGAAGCATTGCACAGTAGCAGGTACTTAAGGAAAAGCTAAAGGAAACATGATGAAAGCGCAGTGGTGCTTCTGCCGGTGTCCTCTTCCAGCTCTGGCATTGGTGTCACAGAGTCTTCCTCAGCCAGAGGTGGTACCTTTGTGGTTAATTGTCCTGGAGGAACTTTATTTGTGGGATTTGTAAAGTTTTGGACCATTTCCTGAGAGAGGCAGCAGAGTCTCCATGATGTTGGATGCTTTTTCTAAAAGATCTGCTCCAGCCCAATCAGCCTGATGGGGGAAAAACTAGCTAGCTTGTGTTCCCAGGGTGTCAGATTCCATAATTTCAGTGGCCTTGAGGTCCATGAGCTCTTCAGCTAAAACTAATGCGTTGAGTCTCTGTCCCTTTACCTCGTAGATCCTCCAGCAGTGCTCACGGCTACTGTGATAAAGGCCTGGTCCAAAATCTGTGCCAGGTTCTGTGCCAACTTTATAGTGATTTTTGGGCTGGCATGAAGGACATGAAGAGATGTGATGGAGATAGAGCTGTGCCACATGTTCACATACAAGTTTTTAGGCTGTAGTTCATATTGTGTTATATGAGCTTAATTAGATTACGGGGAGGAATGCTGTTTGCGTTTTCTCCGCTGAAGAGAAGACGTTCAGTCCTAACCACCGTGCTCTTTGCCCCTTTTAATTAGCAGCATTAATCCAGATTTTCTTCCCTCACAGAGAGCTACAGCCCTCACTTATGGGGGAAACTAAGCAATCGTGCCAGTGCTCAAGCGCGAGGCTCGCTCCTCTGTGAAAGCAAGTCTCTAAACCCCCACGCATCCCAAGTTTTGTCTCTGCGTCGGCCAGCATGGGCAGCAGCTGTGATGGGAGATCGGGGACGGGCTGGGGTGAAGCAGCGAGGCTGCGGGCAGCCTTCCAGCCCTCAGACTGGCATCACCCGTGCTGGGGAGGTCACACTCAGCCTTCTCCCCCGTTGAGTGCTCTGCTCTTCCCTTCCACATCAATCTGGCCATCACGCTTGCTTGGGGTGTGTGTGTGTGTGCAATGAATGTCACACCACCCCGGGGGAATCTGCAAATCTAATAACAATCAAAACCATCGCTGATGCATTATTAAAATTTTGTTTTGTTTTTCTTTCCTGCGAGCAAAGAACCAGAGTATTTGGAGGTGAGTAGATGGTGCTAAATCGTGTTTATTGCACGTCTGTTGAATATATAACATGTCTGCGTGACCTCCCTGAAGAGTTAGACAAGCCTTTGCACAACATAATAATTCTCAAACGCTTAGAAATGCATACAAATACTCTGGTGCAAGGAGAGGAATTTTAGACCTCACATACTGGGTGATGGATGCTGCTGGGGGGCCCAGCAAGCTGCCCAGATCCGCAGGAGAAGACCTCTCTTTTTTTTGGCCATTTTTTAAATGCATTCTTCTGGAAAGGCAGAGAATCCAGCGGTAGGTTTTAAAGTCCATAGCCCTGATCGCTTTTGAGAGGGATGCTCTGGAAATCCTTGATGGGGCAAACCAGTCTGCAGTCTCTTTTACCTTGTAGTCAGCCAAACAGCAAGAAATCTTCAGCCCAGAGTTTTCTTGTCATTTTTTTTCTAAAGTAACACAATGGAATGTGTGGGGGATGCCAAATCTGCTTTGTTAGGATTCCATGAAATGCTCTTTTTTGTTTTTCTTGTTTTCTATTTTTTTGGAAGCTGAGAGTGCATACAAATCTTTTTTTTCTTTTCTTTTTTTTTTTCCTAATTTTAAAACATAAATGTTTTTACTCTGGCTTCAGATGACATTCTTTAAGAAGTAAACTCCACCAAGCAAACATTTTTATCCTGAAGTATTGTCTCAGAGGGCCGACTTCTTATTCTGGTGGAAAATATTTTCTTGTCTCACTGCAAGTTAGGAGATGGCAGGATTTTTCGGGGTTGTGGTGTTTGATTCAGAAAGGAGGCTTGTTCCAAAGTGTGTGTTTCTGGGACGTGATGGAGCCTGGGGGAAACTGGGTTTTTTTTTTTCCTCCCAGTAGCTCCTGTAGCTCTTTCCACGGGCAAACCGGGGAGTGAAGCTTGTGATTGTGTATAGTATGTAGTTAGCCCTGATGTAAACATACCTAGAAGACCCCAGGGAGAGTTAGAGCCATTGGACTGAAATCAGGGCTTACGCAGGGGTCAGTGACACAGTTTTTTGGCAAACTGAGTCTGCATGTTCCGTTGGCTATTTGGTTACGTTCACCATCGCCCCCCGGCTGGCATCATTACAAGTCGTTGCTTTTACTGGAGTGGGCTGGCTGAGGAAACCCTTCCGTATCACGGAGTTTGCTCCTTGGCTAATCTTATTTGGATAACCGGCAGACAGACAGGCTGGAGGTTGTCATTGCCTCTGTTTGCTCTGCTAATATCGGAAGGGTTTCAGTATTACTTGCTCTGGGGTTTGTGTTTTGACAAGATCAGACTGCAGCTTGCTGGTGAAACGGGTCAGAATCCCACATTTACCGAAGTTTGGCTTGGGAAGGCTGTTTTGCGAAATAAAGACTTGGCTGAAACAGCCATGACTGTAACCCCGGTTGTATATCGATGTGTCACCTGTAGAACAACTTGATGGCGTGCATGCCGTATGTGCAGTTGCCAAGAGTCATGGGTACAACGTCTCTCTTCTGTGGCCTTGGCTTGTGTCAGCTGAGCTCTGCATGAAGGAACCCTTGCTATGCAAAGCTTCACTGGTATGAGCTTTTTGCCAGCTGTCAATTAACTAGTGATGAGAAATGGGTTCAGAGGTCTCCCTAAAACACCTACCATGGGCTTGTGTCTCCCACAGAAACCTGGGACGTTGCAGGTGGGCTGTACCTCACCAGAAGTTGGGTGAGTAGGCTGAACTGGTTGTCTGGGCTCCTGGTGCTCTTATTTATTGATGTGGTCTCCTTGAGAATGTGCTTGCTGCTGGGAGAAAGGGAGTTGTTAAAGCCTCTTGAAGGAAGAACCAGAGAGCTTACAAAGCTGGACTAAAAATCTGTCCCTGAGATCACAGAATCACAGAATGATATGGGGTTGGAAGGGACCTCTGGAGATCATCTAGTCCAACCCCCTGCCAGACCAACGTCATCCAGAGCAGGTTGCACAGGAATGTGTCCAGGCAGGTTTGAATGTCTCCAGAGACGCAGACTCCACCACGTCTCTGGGCAGCCTCTTCCAGGGCTCTGCCACCCTCACAGGAAAGAAGTTCCTCCTCATTTTTAGATGGAACTTCTTATGTTCAAGTTTGTGCCCATTTCCTCTTGTCCTGTCCCTGGGCACCACTGGAAAAAGACCAGCCCCATCCTCTTGACACCCACCCTTTAAGTATTTATAGGCATTGAGATGTGGTTTGCAATTCTTGCAATGAGCTCCCCTGTGTCTGTTGCTTACCTTGAGAGCATTTTCCCCTCCTTTTTGGGTTAAGTCCATGGATGTGAGCATTCTGATCCAAAGCTGAGATGCCACAGAGCAAGTCTGCCACCCTGATGGGACACAGAGGGCGAATCCGGGCACTTGAGTTACTGCGCTGCCATAAATTGCCATGAACCCCTCCGCATCCACTCATAGTTCTGTGGGAGGTAGCTCAGCTCCATTGGCTGGCGCGTGGTTCTGGCCAGCTCAGAACAATTTGGGCACGTTCTTTTCAGTGGTCCTGCTGGTGGGAGGAGTGGGGCAGGGAGAAGACATCCCGCCTGGCTCTGCTCTTCTAAGCACAGCCATGCTCACTCGCGCTTTGGCAACGGGAAGGAAATTTCTCGCTGATCACAAAGGGGTGGGAGAGATGAATAAATTAATTAAAAAGATTTTTTAAAAAAAAAAAAAAAAAGAAGCTCAGCTACTTTTCATTTTCCAAAGTGCCCATTTTCTTAACTGTTCCTCCAAATTATCATCTCATTAGATTTATTCTGTTTCCTTGATGTTGTTGTTATTCTGTTTATCCCACGTCACTCCGCAAATGTCTCCCATCTCCTTCCAGCCAACTTGCACAGTACATTACAATTACATAATTATGCCATTGTAATCAAATAATTAAGTTGCACATTAAACACGCATTAGAGCTCACAAAGGAAGGAGCTTCAGACACGGGCATGGAATAGGAGGGAGTGAGCCAGTCAGTGTTGGCGCTAATTGCATCTTGCTTTTAATGACTCAGGGACTCCAGGTTTTTGGTCTCAAGTGGCAAAATGGGAGTGGGCTGAGGCTGCTGAGTTTTAAATAAGCAAGCAGGTTTAGTGAGCAGACTCCCCTGCGAAGAGAAAGAAGACTCAGTGACCAAACACATGCAGAAAGAGAAAGGGGAATTATTGCGAAGCCTGTTGACTCCAAGTCTATTGAAATCTGCTTTAATGGAAGCTCAGAATTAGCTCTCCCAAGGAGAAAGGACACCTGTCCATTACCATCCTGGGACTCAGCTGGTCCGGCAGGCAAATGACTTTGGGATGTCATTATTTTAAGGTTTAGTAGGGGAGGAGTGGATGTGAGTCCGTGGGTAAGTCATGTCCGTGGGGTTTTTTCCCCTTCCTGTGTTTGTTGATTTGGGTGAAGTAGCACCAAGCAGATCCAGATTTGTGTTTTGGCCTCATCCTGACTCTAATTTGCTCATCACTCAGAGATACACGGCGGGGGATGGTTTGGCATTCACTGTTGGGGGTAGGTCCTGTGGGGCCACTACTCCTATTTCAAACCCTGCAGGATGAGGTCTAGGTCAAAAGATGGGCCCGGTCTAGTCATGCCAGGACCAGGAAGCAGAAATTTTGATACAATTTTGGGTGATTCTTTCAAAGTATCCTGTGTGAGTATTGGACAAAACACCTCCGAATCCTCTGTCTCATGGGTGATGTCTTCCCTGGCTGGGAAGTGGGCTGGCAGAGGGACCTGAGGTGACATGGCTGCTTTCCACCAGGGTTCAGAGGTGGGCTGGAGAACAATGGGCAGACTTCGCCTACGGAGTAGGTGCACCAGTAGGTACAATCTAGGGAAACCAGACATCAAGTTCAAACAAAAATTGCAGGATGGAGGAAGGACTTTGTGGAGAATGAGAGCAAACATGTGCCCAGTTTGATACGCCAAGTTAAAAGGGTCTGTGTGGTAGGTCTTTGCAAGTAGGATCACGGTTCCCTCCTAAAACCTTTGGTTAATAAGTCTCTCAGAATTTCTTTTTTTAATGGGATCTTCAATCTTGCAATCAAAAGCCAAGGTTTGTGGTCAGGAATTGCACAGAGGAGAAAAGGGACGTTCTCTGATGCGTGAATAAACATTAAAAGGAGAAAAATATTTATAAATCAGGAAACCGCAAGCTGCAGCAGCCTGCAAGGCTCCCTCCTCTCCAGTGACCTAAAGGACAGTGTGTCAGTCTTTGACCTCTTGGGAAATCAAAGTGGATGAGCACAGCAGAAGGCAATTGAGAACTGAGGAGCAGCAAAGTACTCCTAAGTGGTCTATCTTGCCATTTGCTGTTGCTCCGGTACCATACCCATCACGCTGTTCAGGTACAGGACAAGAGGAAATGGGCACAAACTTGAATATAAGAAGTTCCACCTAAACATGAGGAGGAAGTTTACTTTGAGGGTGGCAGAGCCTTGGAAGAGGCTGCCCAGGGAGATGGTGGAGTCTCTGTCTCTGGAGACATTCAAAACCCACCTGGACATGTTCCTGTTGGACCTGCTCTGGGTGGACCTGCTCTGGCAGGGGGTTGGACTAGATTATCTCTAGAGGTCCCTTCCAACCCCATATCATTCTGTGATTCTGTACTGAAGGATGTGCAGAGCTCTTCTGGGTTTCTCACCATCGCACTATTGTGTCTCATAAGCCTATTCTAGAGATCCTGACTGAGCTATGGTCCATCTTCCTACTGAGAGCTGACCACGTGTGACCACACAAACCATGCCTATCCCATGCAATCTTCTGCCTGAGTGAGGAAAAAGGTCACAGCATCATCTCCACCCCATGGGTTGGGAAGGGCAGAAGAAGTCATGGTGGCAGCAACACAGAAACTCCACCCCAGCCACAATTTAGCATCACGTTTTCCCCTAAATCTTGACAAGAAAACAGGATCCCAAACAATTTTCATAAATCCCTACTTTGAGCACACATACATGTGCTTGAAGAAAAAAATGCTGAGCTTTAGATAAGAGCTCTTTGCAGTATTAAATCTGATTTACTGGGTTCTTGTACCACAGATAGACTTCACAAAATGCAAATGGTGCAGATTAGATAAGATGGTCTTTAAAAGGAAAAAAATGTCCAACTACTGAAGGAAGATGCAATTCGATTAGCAGATCCAAGGCTGTAAGTGGAGATTGAATGGGCTATAAACAATTTAAGGCTTGGGAGAAGGCCAGCGCTGGCTGAGTATTCATTTGTAGTCCAGTGTGCTGTCTCTCTAATCCACTAGGAGAAAGCAAGGAAGAGCGAGGAAAATTTCTGGGTGGAGTGATCTTTCACACTGAGAGCTCATCATGTTGTCTTCAAAGATTTCTGAGCATCTCCATATCCATCTAATACTGTATGTATACTTAAAATAATATATATATATGTATCTATATACATGCTAAAATACCAGAGCTGTATATTTCTTCAGCCCTCCTGCTCCTACTGGCTATTGTGTGTGCATCTCTCTTGTTCAAGTTTTGTTCTTTCTATTGTGTCCACATCCAGATGAGTTGCAGGAGATACCTGAGTGAACTATCAATGTACCTCTCGCGGTGTCACGGTTAAAGTGTGGCTTTAAAGACAACACTTCCAATCAGCTGCTCATTGACCTGATCCTGCAGTGTTGGGGGTTTGGTTTTGGTTTTTTTTGTTGTTGTTTTGCATGCAGTTACAGAGACTGCTTAAGAAGTTTTGAGACTTTTTCTGGATGCTTGAATACATTTCTTGGCTCCTTTGGGCTTCCTGTGCTGCTGGCTAGAGAGGGATGCTAGGCGCTCTTACGAGAATTAGTATTTTCTTACGGCGCTGGTGCTGGGAATTGAGTGTTTATATAACCTGTGTTAAAGGAAAAAGGGCTGCTGAAGGGAAAAAAAAGAAAAAAAAAAGCCTGGGAGGTGAAAGTTGGATGAACCCTTAGGCTATGAAGCAGACCAAGCACCCATCCCCAGGCTTTTTGGATACAGAGCAAAGGGACTGGACTCCTACAGGGTGATGGACACGTTCCTGTGCAACCTGCTCTGGGTGGACCTGCTTTGGCAGGGGGTTGGACTAGATGATCTCCAGAGGTCCCTTCCAACCCCATAGCATTCTGTGATTCTGTGACTCACCAAGGGTGTCCATGGGGGCAGATCTTCAGATCTCCATTGTTTGCAGTGTTCATGAGCTTCTGATTATCTGAGTTTCCTTTTCAGGGAGAAAAAAACCCCAGAAAATAGTTAATAATTGTCTGGCAAATGGAACCATGGCCAATCACTTTCTTCTGGGGACAGTTCTGGGTTTTGTTTAACAGCGCCTACAAATTTGAAATACCAAAAGCCTTTACAGAGCAGAATTTCTGGTTGCTTGAATGGTTTTGATCCCCTCTGTAAATCTATCTGGACATTTTTCTCTGCTGTTCTTTATTTTCTACCCTGATTTCTAACCTGTCTCCTAATTTGTTTTATGTTCCTGTCCTTCCCTGGTGATGGCAACACCTCCTAATATAGCGTGGTCTGCCAATTCTATTATTTGCTCTTTCCTTCTTTTTCCAGCTCGTTAATGAAGAGGTGACGAAAGATGGGTCTAACAGTGATCTCTGACGAACCCCACCAGGCACATCTCCCCATCTTGACAAGTCACTGTTTATCATTTTGCCTGGTTTATGGTTCCTTACTCGCTTTCTGAAGCACACCACATCTCTCATGCCCAAGCCAGTTTGAATGGAGCATCGGAGTGATCTTTCATGGGATGCTGGATCAAATATCTTTCTGAAGTTGAAATACAGTTTTCTGCTTCAGTTGGATGGAGAGCCAGAGGACGTTGACTAGGTAGGGGCTGAAAAATCAGCATTCTTGCTATTTCAGGCCCTCTTTGCTCTTGTGTAACCTACTGAGGACGGCTCAGCCTTGGGAAATATTTATGGCATGTGTCCCCATTCTGGTGGTCTCTGTAGTCTCAGTAAGTGGCACTGGCTACAGCTCTTGTGTCTTGCTCAGGTAAGCCTGTTCTTCCTTGGTGATGTTCTTTCTGTTGAAAGAAGGTTTGGTGAGGTTTGATGGGGTAAGTGGCGCTGCTCTGCCATGTCCCCAGCACAGGGAACGGGCTGTCCAGGTGCAGTGGTAGGTGGGGACCCTCTGTGTCCTACTGACACAAGATGTGATGTGAAGCAATTTAAAGCCTTTGAACAAACAGAGCGAAGAGAAAAGGTTATAACATTGTGCCGTCCCCCCATCACATCCCAGCTGAGAGCTTCATGTCTTGAGGGAACTAATTTGTGACCACCCCATGCCTTGACAGGCCCCATTGGGGTGTGGTTGCCATGAACGAGGTGAGACCAAGGCCATTTTGTGTGACAGGCTTAAAAAAGAAGTGTGCTTTGACTTTCCTGCCCTTCCTTGGCTGGGACGAGGCTTGGGCACTGGGAGGAAGCCTTTGCCTGTCCCACCTCAGACCCAGCAGGAAGTCCCAGGGTGGCCGTGCTCCAGAACGGCCTCTGCTCATACGCTGGCAGAGCCGGGATTTACCTTATGGCATCTGATTATTTTTCCCTCCTCCCTAGTTGGTTCCGTTAATTTATTGTGGACAGGAGCTTGTTCTGCCAAGTGCTAATTGCAAAAGTTATTGTTTTTGCCCTTTTCGGAGCACAGCAGGAAAACCTTCGATTCCATCACGTGGAAAACAAGACAAAAAAGCCAAAAGTTTTTGGACTGGATGTAAGCCCATCATCCCATGCGGTGTTTGTACCACAGAACATGTGCTGCTCTGCCAATGCCTTCCCATTACAGAAGGAAGGAAATTGGGATCCTCATCCTTGTCTCTGCAGTGAAGCACCATCAGGATGAACCATGCCCTTGAGCGTAGGTGTCCTCTGATTTGTTCAGCTCTGGATTTTGGAGGTAGGATGGGTGTGTTTCAAAGGGCTGGAAGGTGGTAAAGTGGTGCCATCCCCTGTGTGGCCATCCTTGCTGTTCCCAGGCACATCTAGCAGCATCTTTTCAAGGAACAAGCCTGGGCTGGCACAAGGAAGTGGCAGCTATTCCCCAGCTGCGGTTTTTAATGGTGTTTGACGTGGTGTTCTCCACTCTGTGGGTGATGCACAAGTTGTTCTCAGGTTAACTGAGCTGGCTGTAGCCCATCCTTTCCCTGCTGAAGGGAGCTAGACACACTTTGGAAGAGTTTCCTCAGCTGGAGAAGTCGGGTACCTTGGGTGAAGTGGGATTTCCCCAAAGCCAGGCTTTGGAGAGGAGAGGAGGAACAGTTACTTCTTGGCTGGCTTTTCTGTGGAGCTGCCATTTGCTGACAGGGCTTCAGCATCTGCCCGCATTAACCTGGATTTTATGGTGGGCACCAGCCATTTAGCCCATGTGCCTGGCATTGCAGTTCTCTTGTATTTTGAAGATGAAAAGCCCAGAGTCTTTCAAAGGGGGTTGCTGCCATGCTGTAAAGCTTGTCTTGGTTCTCCACCCCGCTGGAAAAGCTGCTGGTGCTCTTCCTCCCTTGCTTGGCCATAGATGTTCATGCCACGCAGGAGAATGTGCTTTCCTCGTGTTTTCCCTGGTATCTGTCCCTTGGGGCTCTGTATTTGCTCTCCCAGGCTTGGTTCCCGCTGCAGTGTTTACTCTGGCTTGTTTCCTGTTTATCACATATCATGGCTGAGTTTGTTTCCGTTCAGCAGCTCAGAAGCTTTTGGAAGTGACTGTTTATAAACAGAGGGATGCTTGGGACTCCAGTTGGATCCATAGTCAATCAGCAGACTCCAGTGGTGTTTTATACTGATTACGGATTATGATTTTGTGCTGTTTCTTCTCTGCTCTGCCCTCTGTCCCAATATCCTTCTCATTCAGGCTTTTTCATCATGCTGAAACTTTCCCCCTCCCCTTCAGCTCTCCTGTCTCACTCCCAGCCACCCCTTACTGGGCAGATATGCTCAGAGTACCAGGTTAATGAAACATATTCTATATTCTATTCTATTCTATTCTATTCTATTCTATTCTATTCTATTCTATCATCATGATAAATGTGGGCAGTATTGAGTTTCATCCCTTTAGGAAGTCTGGATGGCATCCGTGGGCAGAACTTTCCTGTGAAGGAAGCCCAGTTAAAATCTAGCTTGCAGTGAAGAAGTGTGTATTTTGTATTTAAAGGCGCTTTTGAGCTTAAGATATAAAGGAGGATTATATTTTATATTGTAACTTTAATAGCTAAGGAGCTGTATCTCAAATTGCTTTACAAAGCAGGGAGGTAGATAGTGGCAGTTCAGGCAATATGTAGGAAAACGTGCCAGCCATATGTGTAGCCATATCTCACACGCAGCCTTGGAAGTCGTTTATTTTTATTGAAGGGATGAATTTGCCAGGATGTCAAGACTGTCTTCTGCACTTTTGAAGAAGTGCCATGCTGTCTTCAATCTACAAAGGCTGGTGACAGGAGAGGAGCAGGCGCTGCCTTGCTGGGTATCTCCCTCTTCTTTCCCCCCGCACTGTTCCTGCGTGTTGGTGAATGGAGGTTGGGCTCGACTTCGGCACGTGGCCTTTTCTCTCCATCAGGAAGATTCACTTCTTTCCTGCTCGCCAGGCTTCTTTCCTTCTGCCTTCATCCTCATGCTTTCCATCTGCCCAGCCATCCTTCCTCACAAATTCGCGTATCTGTTTTTTTTCCCAAATTTTGGCTGGGTCTCCCTTGTCTCCTCTCTCGTAAAGCCTCGTGCTAACACCTGGCCCGCACAAAAGCTCGACCACGTGCAGCTGCCTGTGAGAACCAAAGGAGGCAGCAGTTTTAAGACATTGGCCAGAAGACGGGCACCACACATGAGTGTCTTCCAGATGTCCCAGGACTTCTCCTGGGGGCCTTAATGCGCTCTCTGGAAGCCAGGTTGTCAGAGAAAGGCAGCTCCATGTGGTGTATGAAATGCGGGTTGTTTCACATGCCTCAAATAGAGCAAAAATGTTGGTAGCGAAAAAAAATACGCTATCACAAAGAAATCTTTCTTTGTTATCCAATTTGTGCAATATCTTATTATAGGGGAAAAACAACTGTTATCTGCCTTGTAAAGGTTAATATAATAATAAGCAGATACTGACTTCTCTTGAGATGAACATGATGATTTATTGACCCAAGAGGTAAATATTCAGTGAAGCAAAGCCAGGGTCAATACTTACCATGAGGAGAATAAATTCTTATATTTTCTATGATGGGAAGACCATACAGACCGGTCACCACTAAATGTCAGCTGCTTTGGCGTTGGCTGTTGCCATTTGCAGTGAGACAGCTAAGCGTGGGAGACTACCAACAGGTACTTCACCTTGGTTTTTTAGAGAAAATGTCAATTTAGAAACAATTCCCTCGGATATTTTTGTTCTTCAGAGTACTTTGTTAAGCATTTAAAAGTACTTTCCTAAGAAACGAACAAACAAAAAAAAGCGACTCCCAAGGGTTACAGTAGTTTTGAATTGCTAGGTGTATTTCTCGAACAACTGTTATAATTTTATTGTGCTTTATTTTACTTTATTAGAGAAACACTCAGCTTCCAACTTCGAAACCCGGCAACTTGAAAGCCAATTGGAGATTTTTCTGCACATGTATTCGTTTTGATTGCAAAGCCATTTTTCATTTAAGAAACGCTTCAGCACCAAATGTCAAGCATCTCTTGTAGTTACCATGGATAAAGGCAGGCTCTGAAGGTTGGCACCTGCTGCCGTGAGTGGCATCCCGCCTCCTGCTGCTGCGATGGACTGCGCTGACGCCGGGTGGGCTTTTGGGAAATGCAAGGTGTCCGTGCGTAGAGATAACATGGGTTTTTCTGGGCCAGCACTCTTCTGCTAAGAAGTGTTAGGTGCATTCTCCAGTCTGCCAGGCAACGTGCTAGGAATCACAGCCCTTTTCTCCCTGGATGCCCCCAAACCGGGATCCTGCGGGATGGCATCTGTCAGCTGCCCTCATCTGGGTGAGGAATGGAAATTCCCGCCTTGTCACACATCCAGGGCTTGTTTGACTGGTGATGGGGATGGTAGGAACCGTAAACACACTCCGTGGAGGGGGCAGGGAGAGGAATTGCGCTATGTATTACCCAACCTGAGCAAAGTGACATGAACAAGGATATTATTTTAGAAAGTTTATCTCTTTTGTATCTATGGTGACAAGATCCTTATCGGAGTAAGACAGACTCACAGGCTGTCTGCTCCTTGTTATCTCAGTGTAGGATGACAGTATAAGTATCACGGCTAGAAATGTTATCTATCCTTTATTATTTCACTTGTGAGGGGCTAACAAGAGTGTTATCAGGGTGTTTACAATCAAAACACGTGCAGCCCAAGTGATAAAAGGGAGAACAGACATCTGATCTCCACGGATATGAAGACAATGCAGCCTTGAACAGAAGGAGATGGATCTTATTATTGAAAATGGTTTGGCAGGCTGGGAATGGACAAACAAGCCCGGGCGACTGTTCAGATCATAAGCTTGAGAGATGGGTTGCAGGGAGAGGCGCGCACACACGCTCACATACTCTTGCAGAAAATGAAAAGGCGATCATATCAACAGCACTCTCAGCTAAAAGAGAAATATTTTCCAATAAATTTTTTATGATTTCTTTTTTTTTTCTTTTTTTTTTTTCTGTACTCTCTTCTCACTTCAAGTGGTGATGCGGCAAGCTGTCAGGACCAGCGAGCAGAGTAGAGTCGCTTCGAGTCAGTCAGAATCTGGGAAAGCTTACCCCGGGTCGGGAGGTGGAGAACAGGCAGCTGCCAGGGTTACTTATCAGGGATTTTTACTTATCGTTTTGATTAATTCCTTATCTGGCTTGGGTCAGTGCTGTGTTAATTTAGGGAGTGCACAGACACAGGGTTAGTGGTGACCATAAACCTTCTCCGAGATCTTCTTAGAGACACAGAGGCTAACTCCCTAAAGGACTTAGAAATCCGACCCTGGGACGCTTCTATTGCTGGTAATTGAGAGGAGTTCAAAGACATCCTAGACATCAGGTTCTCGTTAATCTACAACTTGAGCAAACCAGGTGTAAAACGGTGTCAAATTCTGATCATCTTATCTGACACGAATTATCCCCGTTTGTTAAAGCTGGGGTTGTGTTGCACTCCATCCAAATCCAAGTCTCACACCTGGAGGAGGTTGTGTTCTTGGCTGGAGTCCATTGGCTGGCTTTCTCTTCTGTTGTAGAGGTTATGGCAAGGGACAGTTCACGTCTTGATTTCACTCTTGATATCAAAGTTCTCTAAGCCAAGCTTTGTGGATTCTATCCCACAAAATAACACGTTTTCCTATCATCTTTCCTCACTTGTTTGTCTGTCCCGTGACACGATGGGCCACAGAAGCTTATACCTTCAGATGGAGAGCAAGCAGCAGGACTGTTAGTGGCTTCTGAGCCAGGAGGGGACCCAAGCTGAAGGCACAAACTCCAGTACTGGGTTTCCCTGTCTCCCTTGGGAAGGAGATGGGGAGGGTGGAGGATGTCTCTGTGGGACATAGATGGGAGGGTCAAGTATTGTGAAGGACAATGGAGGATGCAATGGTGGGCTCCTAGTGACAGCCCCATCTCCGAGTGTCTCTGTTAGTTTGACTGTAGGGAAAAATGGAAATGGAAAATGGAGAATAGATAGCTTCTTTGGATAACGAGAAGGGAATGAACATGAACCTCTCGTATGCAGCATTATTCTGCATTAGTCTGTCTCCTTAGCTCCATATTCATCTTGCTTTGGGTATCATGTAAAGCAAACTACTTTCAAGCTGTCTAAATGACTCTCGCATCCCTCTCTAATGGCTGTCAACTACTGGTAACCCTTCTTCACCTGTGGGAACTGCCAGCGACACCTCTGCCTTGTTTATGAGAAATAATCTCTGGGTGTGATACATGGTGGGTTTTTTTTTGGTTTGAACCCCTACCTTTGGAGGGCCAGTGGGGCCATTTTGTATGGTAATATACGACCCATCGCTCCTCTCCTGCCCTTCATCTCTCACACCTTTAATTGCACTTGTGTTTCTGAAGCATATGGAATTCATTATTCAGCAAACAATGTCCTTTGCAATATCAGCCTTAATTAACTGCTCCCCTCTGTATTTTCTTGCTCTTATCCTCTCCAAATCTACACGCCGAGACAAGCTGACGGCCCCCCACATGCATCAGTGCCAGCCAGTGAGCCATGACCAGATAAGAAGAAATGGAATTCCTTATCTCTTTTTTTATAAATACATACACATACGCACACAAACACACAAACCTGGAAAAGGTCAAGGTTACTGGGAAGGGAGAAGGCCCTTCAAGACAACAAAACCCCCTTCTCTTTTTAAGTCTCCATAGCAACTAGATGGAGCATCATGGGATGTCAGGATGAGAGAGGACTATTCTTTCCCTACAACACTCTTTCCACTTCATTAGACTCTTTATCAAGTATCTCTGCACTGGGCTGAGTATATTTTTTTGGGTCGAGGAGCAGTGCAGATGACTCAAAAGCATGCTGACCTTTTCAGTGGGACTTTGGGAGTTCCTTGTGGGAGTTGCATCCTCTTCCCTTGCCTTCCTCCCCCACAGCCCCCTTGTCTCCAGTTCACATGACCTACTAATCAAAACCTTGTGGCTGGTGAGGTATGAAGGGTTTCTTTAAAAAGAGAAAGAGGGGGGGGAAAAAAAAAAAAGAGAAGAGTATGAGAATGTCCTTCACTGGCACTGGAGGTGTCAAGACCCTAGCTGTCAGAGCTGTGCATCTGTGGGGAAGATTAATGACTCTGCTTAGGGGAAATCCAAATAAAATAGAAGAGAATAAATACCAAGTGACTGTGTGGGTGACAAGGGGAAGGGTGAGGAAGGAGCAAGGGAGTGTGACGGGACAGAAGTAGGTATTCCTCAGTCTCGGTAGCGGTTTAAGTTCCCGATGGAGGAGCAAGTTATCATAGGAAAGCTCTTTAGATTTAGTCCTGTGGTCTTGAAGTGACATGGCTGTGTGTACCGGTCTGTGAGCGTGCTTATAAAGCGCTATTTGTACACAAATACCATGTATTTTTATCTTGGCTTCCCTGGGGAAGCATCCACCATAGGGAAGCCTTTTGTTTTCAGCTTCTCTCCACATAGCGTGCCCCATCCTCAAGGTGCCTTGAACTGATTTGCAAATCGATGCGCTGATTGTTGTTAGGAAACTTCGGTGCCTGTTTTATGTCAGGCAGTGGCACGTAATGCAGCTCGGAGGCAGGTCCTGCAGTGGGTATGAAGTGATTTAAACCTTGCTGCGGGTGGTGGGATTGTGCTTACTTGCACCGCAAGTGAAGCTGGACCTTGGACCTGGCTTTCCTGAGAAAACCAGGGCATCGTTACTGACTTCAGCTTTTAAGATGGTCCTCTGGATTTTTGCTTCTTCCCGGGAGCCATTATGTGACAGTTTGCAGCTTAATTTGAGCAGGCTTCACACCACGAGTACCCAGCTGAGCATCTTACCACAACAGCTCATGGTGTGAAACTCCGTATGTTTGAAACCGTATGAATCGGGCGAGGAGAGGGGCTTGTTAGCATGGATGACTGACGAGGCCAAAGTCATTTAAATAAGTGTTTGTAAAGAGCTTTGAACCTGGGCACAGTTCAACTGTGCGCTCCTGAGCTAGAAGATTTACACGGGTGTTTTTAGGGGGGAAAACCATTAAAAAAAAAAGCTCTGCACTTACAGTAGGAGTTCGGATTATGAATATCCCGGTCCAGCTGCTTCAACTCTCATAGGAGTAATTTTGAAGTGGGAAATCCCATTAAATCATAACAGGGCTCTTAAGTAGTTCCCTCTGATGAATTTGTGGCACTCTGCAAGTCCCATAATTCCCAATATACAGATGAGGAAACTGAGGTTAAGTGACTTAGCCAAGGTCAGGTAGCAAATCAATAACCACTCCAGCCCCTCTCTCATTGACTTCAGGCGGCTCTGGCTTCAGCGAGCACGCTGTCAGCGCTCGCCGAATGGGAATAATCATCCCCACCACAGCCCCAGTCCTGGCAATGGAAACCCAAGGGTCTGAACCATTGAATTACATTGCTGAAGAGGTACGCCTGTGCTCAGGCATAGCTGGACTGTGGGAGCAGTCATGGGGGTTTCTTCTTCCCAGCACGGAGGCTTCCCCAGGTTCCTGCTGCTGTTGCCCCATACAAGCAGCCAGGCTCATGGCAGGGGGATTGCTGGCAGAATGCCACACATCGTAGAATAATAGAATGGTTTGGGTTGGAAGGGACCTTGAAGATCATCTAGTTCCAACCCCTTTCTCTGGGCAGGGACACCTCCCACCAGACCAGGTTGCTCCAAGCCCCGTCCAACCTGGCCTTGAACCCTTCCAGGGATGGGGCAGCCACAGCTTCTCTGGGCAACATCACATCTTGCTCCTCTGCGTGGGTGAGAAGGTTTTTGGGTGGGTGCCCCATATGCTGGGGTGTCACAGCTCTGCTGCCTCTGTGGCTTTAACAAAGGTCTCATCTCAGGTCATGCTTGGTGATGCAGGCTGGGGTGTTTGGTGGTCTCCCACCCCAACCAGAGCAGCGCTGCTTAACTGTCCCTGATAGACAGGTCTTGTCTTGTATGGAGATCGGCAGTCTCCTGGTCCCCCCGCTGTCCCAGTTTATCCCAGTGCCCTCTGCCATCTGTCACAGCACCGTTGCTTTCCTATGGCACGGCAGGCAGCAGTCGGAATCCCATGCGCTCCATCTGTGTGAGGAGCTGTGGTTGTGCTCCACAGCGTGTGTCTTGTCATCTGTGGCTTACGCCTGAAAATGCAGCGAGAGCATCTCTCTTGCAGGTGGTGCGATGTTGGGGCAGGAGCATCTTCCCCGTGGTGGAAGGAAATTGCCACACGTGAGACCTGTCGGCTGTGACGAGGGTGAGAGCCTCTGCCAGCATCTGTGGGAGACTTGTCAACCTGTTCTCCTTCCTCCCTTCCCGCTGCTTGTCTCTTACTGCCTGTGTTTCAGCTTCCTCTACTCATTTCTTTTGTCTTAAGTTCATGGAGGGGAATTTAGTAGTAGTTTGTGGGTATTTCAGGAGCGGGGATTTATATGTTTGATTTAAGCGTGGTTCCCATGGGTGGCTGGTCCCAAGAAAAAGGGTTGTTTTTCCCAGGATCAGACAGGCTGTAATTCTGGGACTCTTAGGTTGCTTATTCCGGTAATGCTGATGTTCACCTATGTTTCCTTTTTACCGCTCGTCACTCTTCCCAGAGCTGCTAGCTGGAGGCACACAGGAGCAAGAGATGCTGGAGGTAGACATCCAGCATCACCCAAGCAAGAGCGTTTCTCCATCCGGTGGTGGCTTCCTTCCCTGCTCTTTTTCTGCAACTTTTCTTCAGCTAATTCCTAGCTGTTTGAATTACTGATTTTGCTGTTGCTGTGGCCCGGTGTTAATGATCTGGCTCTGTTTCCTTTCCCAGGTAAAAGGTACAAAAGCCCTGGGAGTGAACTGGAGCCTGCTGGCTGAACGAGCGTGTGTGGGGATTAACCTGCTGCCAAATGGCTTCGCTGTGTTTCCTGCGGTGCCTCCCGCAGCCCTGTCGGGCGGTTCTCCGGAAGGCTGAAGAGGAGAGGTTAATGTCAAGGTGGGGTTCTCGATGCCAGGCTCCTTCCTGCTTTGCTGTAAGGTCTCTCAAGGATGGCACGTATTTCGTGTATGTCTCTCTCTGCTTTCTGGTCAGCATTTCTACGTGCCAGACCTCTGACATCCCTACTCCCGTTCAACTTAACCTGCAGAAGAGGAGCTCTTGGGAACACTGCAGGTAGAGTTGGGGGCAGGAGGAAGACCAGCAGCCCTCGGCACTATCTGCCATGGCTTTATGGCACCCATGGCTTTCCAGCTACTACAGAAATGCCCTGAGCTAATCTGGAGAGCACCCCCTGTATTCCATCCCTGGTGCTGTGCCTTCGTTGCCGGCACTGAGGTCTGTGCTCAGCCTTTCTCCGTGTCCCAGCAGCTGGGGAGGCAGCATGGCTCTGGATCTGGTGTCTGCCCATCCTGGCCGGATCACAGAATCACAGAATCACATGGGGTTGGAAGGGACCTCTGGAGATCATCTAGTCCAACCCCCTGCCAAAGCATGTCCACCCAGAGCAGGTCCCACAGGAATGTGTCCAGGCGGGTTTTGAACATCTCCAGAGAAGGAGACTCCACCACCTCCCTGGTGGTGGAGCCTGTTCCAGGTCAGCCTCTTCCAGGGCTCTGCCACCCTCACAGCAAAGAAGTTCCTCCTCATGTTGAGGTGGAACTTCTTATGTACATGTTTGTGCCCGTTACCTCTTGTCCTGTCACTGGGCACCACTGAAAAAAGACTGGCCCCGTCCTCTTGACATTCACCCTTTAAGTATTTATAGGTGTTGATCAGATCCCCCCTCAGCCTTCTCTTCTCCAGACTAAAAAGACCCAAGTCCCTCAGCCTTTCCTCATCAGAGAGATGCTCCAGGTCCCTCATCATCTTTGTAGCCCTCTGCTGTCCCTTCTCCAGAAGTTCCCTGTCCTTCTTGAACTGGGGAGCCCAGAACTGGTCCCAGTGCTCCAGATGGGACCTCACCAGGGCAGGGTAGAGGGGGAATGATGGGTCGGATAGTGGGTGGTGATGGGTGGGAGCTCCTGCAGAGGAAAGCTTGGTCTTATATAGCTCCTGGAGGCTATCCAAACCTGGCTTTGAAGTTGGTGAAGTGGCTAGCTTATTTTTGATTCTTTCCATGTCTTGGGGCAGTTTTCTGAACTTATTCTGGAGTGAAGATGGCAGCACCCAGTGCTGGTGCTGGGAGAGAAGCACCACTGAAGACAGCCCTCTTTTCTGCAGGACATGGCAAAGCACCGGTATTTCGGATTGAGTGGGAGGCACGGGAGAGATTTTGGACTACAAACTGTGGCTTCAAAAAAAACCTGCTCAGCAGTGGTTTGAGGTTTCCTTCCTGACTTTGAATATATATTGCGTCTCTTTTTGTATGCAGGCTCGACAGCAAGGCAGACTTGTTCCAGGGATTACAGTGACCGTAGGTATCAGCTGTTCCTTTTGTATGAGGGATGACTTAGGCCCCTGTTCCCTGCCAACGTGCGGTTTGATTTCACCTTCATTCACATCATGGCATTTCTGAAAAAGCCGCTTGTTTTATACCGCAGCCCTGTTGTCTTAATGCAGTTATAATGCCTGTTTGTCCAGGCATTGGGGGACGACGGGACTAGCAAGATGTTTTACTAGGTCATTCACAAGTCCTAATAATCTCTGAGTCTTTCTAATATCTTTGGGTGCCAGCTGTGCTGCTCTGGCTGTGTGGGATGGGGTTGTAACCTGAAGATGGGAAATCGCTCGGGTATGATCCTCTCTCTGTTTCGTCTCCATTTTAGCTCTCCCCTCCTGGCCGTTCCCAGCAGTCAGAGAGGAATTAGTCCTTCTATGCCAGATCTTAAACCACGCGTGGGGAGTTCAAGCGTATCACCTAGCAGCATCAGAGAGGATCCTGACCGCTTGGAGCGTTGTTTCTGCAACTTACTGGTGGCACTGGAGATCTTCCCCCACAGACTGGGTTCCGGGGAGCGTTCCCATCCCTGCATCAGTGTTGAGATTACGGTAAGGCTGCTGCTCGTGAGACTCCACCTGGAATACTGTGTCCAGCTCTGGAGTCCTCAACACAGGAAGGACATGGACCTGTTGGAACAGGTCCAGCGGAGGGCCACGAAGATGATCAGAGGGATGGAGCACCTCCCCTATGGAGACAGGCTGAGAGAGCTGGGGTTGTTCAGCCTGGAGAAGAGAAGGCTCCGGGGAGACCTCAGAGCAGCCTTCCAATATCTGAAGGGAGCCTACAGGAGAGCCGGAGAGGGACTCTTTGTCAGGAAGTGTAGTGACAGGACAAGGGGTAATGGTTTTAAATTGGAAGAGGGGAGATTTAGATTAGATATTAGGAAGAAATTCTTTCCTGTGAGGGTGGTGAGGCACTGGAACAGGTTGCCCAGGGAAGCTGTGGCTGCCCCATTCCTGGAAGTGTTCAAGGCCAGGCTGGATGGGGCTTTGAGCAACCTGCTCTAGTGGAGGTGTCCCTGCCCATGGCAGGGGGGTTGGAACTCGATGATCTTTAAGGTCCTTTCCAACTCTAACCATTCTATGATTCTATGATTCCCTGACTCCAACATGCGTGTTTTGTGTGTGCCCTGCTTCCAGAGCTAGAGTTTGCTGAATCTTTTTGCTTTTGCCAAAGGAATTAGTATTTCCTTGATGTGAGCTCTCTGGTTGGTGGTGAATTTGCTCGGTTGTATGCAAATATTTCATTTTTGTGCTAGACTCCTTTGCTTTGTGCCTTATGGGAGTGATGGGGACATTTCTGGATGAGAAATGTCTATTGCTCTGATAATGGTTTTCTTTTACCGTGGTGCATTCCCACTCTGGGTTGCTATTGAGCTGCATTGCTATATTGCTCTCCTCTCACCCACTTGTGGCTGTCGTGTACTTGAGAGCTCATTCCTTCAAACAGCATTTGATGTTTTTTCTGGCAGAGATGATGTGGAGACTGTGGAGGTCACTCCCTCGTTCAGTTTCTCGTCGCATGTCTGTCTACTGTATATTCCTTTCCTGTGGCTTTTGCATTGCAGCTTCATGGCTGAAGTTGTATTTTAGGCTCATGTAGCAGCTCCTGCACTGACCGTACCGTGTAGTGTCTCAGTCTCTTTAGTTTCCTTTGGCATTCAGCTTATGAGTCATATTGTCTTCATGCTATTGTGATTGGTGGCGTCATTTTAATTTGCCTGTATTTTGTTACATCTTTGTTTCCTTCCTCCCAGAGTGTCGGGGAGGTCTTTGCCATCCAGCATGTTCCCCGATGTTATGCTTCGCCATCTCTTTGCCTGCTTCTTTGTGAACCGCTGGTCTTGTAAAACTCAGCCTGGAAAGGGATGCAGACCATATCCTTGGGCAGTTCTAGTCCGTGTTCCTAGCAAGCATATGCAATACTGCATTGTCCAAGCAGCTGCTTCTTCTTTCTTAGGCTGCTTTTTGTAATATTTGTAATGTTGGGTGTAATGCATAGGGTTTTTTTTTTACACAATCAGAGAATGATCGGGGCTGGAAGGGACCTCTGGAGATCATCTAGTCCACAGCCCCCTGCCGAAGCAGGTCCACCCAGAGCAGGTTGGACAGGAACATGTCCAGGCGGGGTTTGAATATCTCCAGAGAAGGAGACTCCAAAGCCTCTTGGGCAGCCCATTCCAGTGCTTTTGTTCCTCAGTTATTTCATAGAAGCCTCCACTCAAGGAATTTCCTGCTGCTTGTTACTTAATTGTGTTTATTTCAGTTGTCTTCGAAGGCCACTCAAAAGTTGGACATCATGGAGCTGAACACACACTGGTGTAGGGAATGGACATGATCCAGGCAGTTGTGACCTCCAAAATGGGGAAACACCCCCGTTACAACTCTGACTCAGCCTTTGAGATGACCGAAGGCCCTGGACAGGAGGAGGGAGACCCATCCTTCTAGATCTAGGCATCATCAGGGGCAAGCCAGGCAACTTCTCATTCAGCCCAAAGAGCTGTTCGTTGCATGGCTCGGAGCAGGAGCTCACGTCTCACTTCTCCCTCTGCGCTGAATTGTGTCTTTGCCTTCGCACGAGACCCTTGAGTGCTTTCCCCGAGCTGTTCTCTGAGCCAGCTTTGTCTGCTGCAGGCCCGTGCAGTTCAGATCATGCGTCATGGTGGCATTTTCTGGGTCTCCCCTTGGGGCTTTTGCATCTTTTTTGCCTACTATACATGAAGCAAAGGGCACCTCTTTCGAGGTTTATTTCCTTTGGTGGGCTCGTTAGGCTGTTTATAGAATTATAGAATCATAGAATGGTTTAGGTTGGAAGGGACCTTAGAGATCATTTAGTTCCAATGCCCCCTGCCCTGGGCAGGGCCACCTTCTACCAGACCAGGTTGCTCAAAGCCCCGTCCAACCTGGCCTTGAACCCCTCCAGGGATGGGGCAACCACAGCTTCTCTGGGCAACCTGGGCCAGGGTCTCACCACCCTCATAGTGGTGATGATATCTCCATTTTTCTGATGGAGATATCATCTTTCTTCCTGATATCTAATATGTATCTCCCCTCCTTCAGTTTAAAACAGTTCCCCTGCGTCCTATGGCTCCCCTCCCTGATCCGGAGTCTCTCCCCAGCTTTCCTGCAGCCCCTTGAGGGACTGGACGGGACACTAAGGTCTCCCCGGAGCCTTCTCTTCTCCAGGCTGAACCCCCCCAACTCTCTCAGCCTGTCCTCACAGCAGAGGGGCTCCAGCCCTCACATCATCTCTGTGGCCCTAGTGGCATAAAGACACCTTTAGCATCAGATCTACAAGGGCTGAGATGACACCTTTTGCATTGGAGGCTTATGTGGGTCCAAAATGGCTTTATGGAGCCCATCCAGGGTTTTGTGTGTTTTGTTTTTTCTTTTTTTCTCAACTTGCTGCTAACGTGAGCAGAGGCTCTCACAACACGAAGCTGCCTTTCCCCACTGCACCTGAGCAGCATCCTTGCTGGCGCTTTGTCTTCTCCTTTATCCCACCCCTCCTGTAATTTCCCAGTTTTCCCATAGTGAGCTAAAGAGTGTCCTGTTGCTGAACGTGACCCCTTTCAAGGCCACCCGCCCAGGGACAGGGTTTGGGGCTACTGCCCTGCTAGCAGTTTCCCCTGTTTGTTTGGGTTCTCTTCCTTGCCACATTCATACCTCTCTGCTTTCATGTACCCGCAGGAGCCGACTTGCTTCTGACACCGAGTTCAGTCTCCAAACATAAAAGAAGAGAAAGTCAGGACAAAAAGACATTTAGGCTTTCTTCTTCCTTCACACCTGCTGTTCTCGCTCGTCAGGCACTTCCTAAGGGTAGAGTTCTCCAAGTTCCTAGTCATTACCCTTTATATAAGCATAATATAGTACTGTAAAACTCCCTACGGGGGAGCTATCTATTGTAGCAATCTGTAAAACAAAAGCTGGATTGATCCTTCTCCTATTGCTCCCCCCACTAAAAAAAAGCTACATGCTGTTCCTCAAATGGGAAGTCTGAAAGCCTTCATCAGAGGGTAAGTTCGTTTTTTACATGACGTTTTTATACTCAAGCAAAACTGAAAGCAAGGCATAATTTGAAGCAGCTAAGCTGGCCGTTAGAGCAGAACCACACAAATAAAATGCCTGGGATGATGTAGGCGAATACGTTGCAGTTAGAGAAAAAATGATAGCGTACAAGGAACAAGGCGAACTAGACAGATGAATTGTGAATTAGTAAGGAGCAGACTTTCAAGGCAGAAAAATCCAATTGAGAGCGTAGACCGTTATATTCGAAGGAAATAGGTAAGGGGTACACTAAATTGTAACTGAAACAACAGAACAAGTGCCTCCGCCTCCAGGCAGAGTGGACGGAGCAGTGGCTTGGGACCCAGGAGACCTGGCTCCCGGTTGTGTCCTTGCCACTGGGCTTTGTGACCTTGCTCAGGTCACTGTACATCCTTGTGCACCAGCTTCCATGCCTGTGAGACAGGGCATAAAAGGTGCTTTTTAAGATCCGCAGATGTGACTAGCTCCAAAAGAGCTAGCTGAAGGTCCTTTCTGTATGGACTGTCTTGGCACCCATCATCTTCCAGGGATATCGCTGACGTCTATTATATGGAGCTGGTTCTTGGCTTACGTTTTTTTTTTCCACAAGGCAAAGGGCTGTATAAGGTGTGTGTTTTGATAACCTTGAATTTTAAATAAAATTAACTATGCATGATGAGACCCCTCCTGGAGTACTGTGTCCAGCTTTGGAGTCCTCAACACAGAAAGGACATGGACCTGTTGGAACGGGCCCAGCGGAGGGCCACGAAGATGATCAGAGGGATGGAGCACCTCTCCTATGAGGACAGACTGAGAGAGCTGGGGTTGTTCAGCCTGGAGAAGAGAAGGCTCCGGGGAGACCTCAGAGCAGCCTTCCAATATCTGAAGGGAGCCTACAGAAGAGCTGAAGAGGGACTCTTTGTCAGGAAGAGTGGTGACAGGACAAGGGGCAATGGTTTTAAATTGGAAGAGAAGAGATTTAGATTAGATATAAGGAAGAAATTCTTTCCTGTGAGGGTGGTGAGGCACTGGAACAGGTTGCCCAGGGAAGTTGTGGATGCCCCATCCCTGGAAGTGTTCAAGGCCAGGCTGGATGGGGCTTTGAGCAACCTGCTCTAGTGAGAGGTGTCCCTGCCCATGGCAGGGGGGTTGGAACTAGATGATCTTTAAGGTCCTTTCCAACTCTAGCCATTCTATGATTCTATGATTCTATGATTATACCCAAGAAACTGAGGCAGAAGAAACACAAATACTTCACATACAGTGGCTTTTTGCAGTTGTGAGAAAATGTTGCATGGTTTTGGACCTGCTAAGAAAAATCTGAGCTGGAGGAATTTGTTGCATAGTTTTGGACCTGTCTAGGAAAATCTGAGCTGGAGGAATTTGTGTATTTTTAAAATCAAGCCCATAATTTTTTTTGGACAGTCTTGCAGGTCACTCTAACTCAGAACTTAAGGTCGCACTTCTTGAGGTGATTATGAAGTTCCCCAGATGCTCAGCATGATAGTCTAGACAAGGCAGCTGAGGGAGAGGTGCAGAAGGACATTCCTCTGATTGGTATGGACAAGAAAAGCCGTTCAGATGGACAGCTTCCAAGCAGAGCTTCCCTACAGCGCTTCTACCTTTCCACTCCTGCAGAGAAGAGAGTGATCCCAGCTGAGTCCTACCTCAGGATCAAACTTGTGGTCACCGGTGAACCATCCTGTTCAAATCCCATCTGGCTGATTCCTCCAGCCATCTGAGACTGAAATTTCACTAGTTCTGACCTCCCTGGCAGTAAGTGGGGAAGCACTACAAACCATGTCAGGAGTGAAGCAAGACCTTCCAGTAGCCTTTTCTGCTGAGTCTGAAAGGAGATGAGGTTCATCTGCCTTCCCCACAGCTGCTGTTCTGGTCTGGTTCCCCCAAAACTAAATATTTGAATTGAATATGGATGAAGTGAGTGTCATCCTAATGAGTTATTTGCTAAATGGTTTGATTTTTTTCCTCCATGTTATTTCTTGACTTGACCAAGCTTTCACCTTGCTTTGTTGATCTCTGACAGATGGGAATGAAGTCAATGGGCTGAAAGGTGGCAGACAAAGACAGGAACAACGTGAGGTGGTGGCTCCGAGCAAACATGCTTAACGTGCTTGGGGTTTAGCTGCAGGGGGAGAAGGAGAAAATAGAGTTAAAGAGATTAAAGCCTCTAAATCTAAGGTGATGAGAAACCAGTGGAAATCCAAGGTGCTCAGTGTCATAGTGGAGGTACATGGACCTCCAGTGCCAGGTCAGGAGAGTCTGGTTTTGCCTGATGCCAGAATGTGTTATGACAAGGAGAGACTGGGAAAGACCATAGAGAGATAAATTGCCTTGGGCGCAGAACGGAGGGCTTAGAGAAGAAATGTGCCAGTCTGGGAAACAGCTGTGAAGGCAGATGACAGAAATAGTCAGTGAATTGTCCCACAGTTTTCATCTCCTGTGCGACCATCCCAGCTCATGGTGCTCTGTGCAGTAGACTTGTAAAAGGTCATGTTATTCCAGCTGCCTCTTAAGTGATGGATCTCACATTTGCTACTTGCCGAATGCTACTAATGCTTTGTGCTTTCCAGACAGCTTTATTTTTGGAGGCGTTTTAAATCTGCTTGGGACTGTGTAGATTCCTGCTGTCCCAGCAATACTTAGAGGGGGGAAAAACCACCTCACACTCTACCGCGGTCAATTGGGTTGTCTTCCTTTCACTAACTTGAGACACCACTGGGTTTTTCCGTAGTTTTGGAAGACTCTTCTCCTCTTCGTTCTTTAAGAAATATTCTGCTTTTCATCACAGGCTTTATTGCTGAAGATGTTCAGCATGGCCAGGGACTTCAGCTTCACTTAGCGGCCTCCCAGATTTAAACCTGCGATCGCACCCATCACAACTCGTTTGCCATGGAAGGTGTTACAGTGCCTGCGCGCTTGGCAAGCCTGCAAGGTGGCCCCGTATAACAGCTCTTAAGAAAAACCTTTCCACATCGTTTTCTCTGGGGGGGTGGGTTTCTTTGGTGTCCTGGGTCTGGCGGGGATAGGGTTAATTCTCCCCAGGACCTAGCAGGGACACAGGTATTCCATCCCATGGGAGCCATGCCCAGGGGGTAACAGGAGCTGGCCGGGGAAGGGGAGGGGCAGGAAGTCATCCCCCAGGGGAGGGGAGCGGAGCGGTCGGGGGGGGGGGGGGCATCCCGGGTGCGATCGGCAAGCGGTGGTATCGTACTCGTGGCTGTGTATTCCTCTGTTGGTGTTATTATTATTATTGTTGTTTCTTGCTCTCCTTGCTGTTCTGTTAAATTGCCTTTGTCTCAACCCACGAGTTTTTTTTGCCTTTTTCCTCCGATTCTCCCCTCCCGGCCGCGCTGGCGGGGGGGGGGCGGGGCGATCTGAGCGAGCGGCTGCCACGTGGTCCTTTGTTGCCGTCCGAGGCTAAACCACGACATTTGGTTTTGGTTGTTTTTTTTGTGTTTTGTTTTGTTTTGTTTTGTTTTTTTATTATTTTTTTTTACTGGGTGCTTTGGCTGCTGTAAACGTTCGTTAAAACCTTACCGAGCGGCTAGTGTTTTACAGTCATCTCTCTCAGCAGCTTTTTGGTCTCCAGTGATGTTCATAGATGCTTTTCCTCCTGTCTCTGCTAGCCGTATGTGGTCATTTGCTTTATGACAGCTTGCTGCTGGTTTTTTTGGAAGAGCTTTTCAGTGAATTAACTTGGGAGTTTATTCCGACCTCCTTCCTCGGCTGCAGCAGCTGCCCATGCCCTGGCGCATCCCGAGCTGGACGCTAATGCTGTAATGACTTTTCTGTCAGCCCTTTGCAGTCGATATTTTTGGCTGTTGCTCTGTGTCGTTCATCTCTGGCGTAAGCTCCCCTGTGATATTCTCAGCGTGAGATGAAACATGCATCCGCACAAGGTCCGGGTCCTGTTGGGGAGGTTCCTGAGGGCTGGAGAAGACCTCAGCCCGTGGGGCTCCCCCGGGACAGTGCCAGCTACGAACCCATGTTCTCTAATTTTTGAGCTGTCCTAGGAGACTACTTCACCTTTTTGCAGGATGATTTAGGAGGATGTGCTGTTCAGGATTCCCTTTTGAGTGTTATTTATTAGTTTTGTAGTATCTTCCAGGCTGCTTTCTTCAGTGTTGTGTTGATTCTCTTGGGGACAAAGGAAAGAAAGGAAGGAAAACGCTCGCAGGAGTGATAAAACAGGAGTATGACTAATATCTTCTCTCTCTCTCCGCAGTGTTTTTTCACAGATCAAAAATCAATTAAAGGCGAATTTCACTGGGAACTCTTTAAACAATGTAATATTTCATTAGAGATTATTGCAGACTCTTTCACATTTGCAGCCCAGGTGTGAATTACAAAATTAGCCTAATTCTTTTAATAATTTCCTCAGAGGTAACATTATTCCAAGCACCCTGTGTTTAGTGCAAGCTGTGCAGCTGCTGTTGGAAAAGGTGTATTTATTGTCTCCCCCCCCGCCCCCCCATCCTGATAGAGATGCAAGACTGAAGGAATGGGTTTTTTAGTGTGATGGCAGCCTGGTTGGGCACAGGGTTATGGACTGGGAGGAGATGGTAACTGAGGAACATAAGAGTCTGGTGTTATAGGAGAGAGAGATGAGGACTTTGAGATGAGTGGATTTGTGTTCCTGGATCTGTCCCTCCTGCTGTCTAACCCCCGTAACACTGAGATTGGAGGACTGTGGTCGTGCCAGTGCTTTTTCACTGGCATCTGGATTCCTAACTGCATTGTGTCCTCTGGATACATCTCTCCCAAATTGTTCCCTTTCCGAAGGCATGAAGAGCTGAGTAGCGTGGCTTCCTCTGCTCCACTGCAAACTCCACACCGCCCCCCCCCACTTCAATCATTAGTCCTCCCTAGAACTTGCCCTTTTCAATATCCATTTGCTACGTGGTACATCTTTCCTTATTCACAACCTCATTATTGATTCTTATTTGGGTATGATCTGTCTTACTGAAACTCAGGGAGTTAAGGTTTGGAGGGAGAGGCAGCATCTTTTATTAGTTCAAGTGTGATGTAGTTGGGTGGGGAGGAAATACGTGAGTTTTGGGATGCACAAGGCCCACTTGACATTTCTTCACAGGCTCCGTGTATGGTGTTTGCATACCCAGAAGGCTGACTGCTTTCTCCACTTACTTGAAGATGTTACCTTTCCCTGTAAACTTCACCTTCCTCTTCTTCTAGCACCATCACAGAAGCTAAGTCGTCTACAGAACTACAGAATCATAGAATGGTTAGAGTTAGAAGGGACCTTAAAGATCATCTAGTTCCAACCCCCCTGCCCTGGGCAGGGACACCTCCCACCAGACCAGGTTGCTCAAAGCCCCATCCAGCCTGGCCTTGAACCCCTCCAGGGATGGGGCAGCCACAGCTTCTCTGGGCAACCTGGGCCAGGGTCTCACCACCCTCACAGTAAAGAATTTCTTTCTAGTATCTAATCTAAATCTCCTCTTTTTCAATTTAAAACCATTACCCCTTGTCCTATCACTACACTCCCTGATCAAGAGTCTCTCCCCAGCTCTCCTGTAGACCCCTTCAGGTACTGGAAGGCCATTCTAAGGTCTCCCCGGAGCCTTCTCTTCTCCAGGCTGAACAACCCCAGCTCTCTCAGCCTGTCTTCATAGGGGAGGTGCTCCATCCCTCTGATCATCTTCGTGGCCCTCTGCTGGACCCATTCCAACAGCTCCATGTCCTTCCTGTGTTGAGGACTCCAGAGCTGGACACAAGCTCAGCCCTCTCCTCCTGATACTCTCCTCCCTCTCACCTGAAGTCAGTAAAACCTGGATTAGAGTTGTAAGAGCAACCTACACAACCATATACACCTGCGTTTGTCTCGCTCTACCTTCCTTTTTTTCATTTCTTTTCCCCTGACGTCAGTTGGTTTCTCTGCATTTTTTTTTCCTTTCTGCACGACTCTCCCCTTCTCCAGCAGACCACTGAGGATCAGCTTGGTCAGGTTGATACCTGGCAGTGCAGGGAGGACCAAATAAAGGCAGTTGCTAAAAAAAACCAACAAACCAGAACAACCTCTGCAGAAGGCTGCTAGCCATAATTACCGGTAAGAAGAGGCAACCAGTTATGATACTTTCCTTGAGTAATCTCTTGGGCTCTAATTATTTTCAGCTCAGGATATTTTCTGTGTCTGATAAGACTCACCTGTCTAATAATCCTTCATCTCCCTTCATGAGGAAATGGTCTGAAGTTGCGGCAGGGGAGGTTTAGATTAGATATTAGGAAGAATTACTTTACTGAGAGGGTGGTCAGGCACTGGAACAGCCTGCCCAGGGAGGTGGTGGAGTCACCATCCCTGGAGGTATTTAAGAAGCGTGTAGACGTGGCACTTTGGGGCATGCTCTAGTGCCCGAGATTGTTAGGGGTTTTTTTTTTGTGTGCGTATGGTTGGACTCAACGATCTCAAAGGTCCCTTCCAACCATGACGATTCTGTGATTCTAAGTACTTGCCCAGACTTGCCTTGAACCCCTATAAACTTTCTGCACCCCCATCTTCTCACAAGCATCTACTGCCTGTTACACGATGAATCACCTCCTTTCGTTTGCTGTGGGCCTGTTTGATTACTTTCCTCTGATACCGCTAGTTCTTGGGTTGGACAAGACGGTTTAACAAGTAATCCCATCCAGTGGACTCAAGATTTTGCAGACCTCTGTTAAATCCCCCTCACCTGCCCCTTTTCTAGGCTGAAGCATCCCAACTCATTGGGATTGGTTTTTTACGAAGAAGCCATTCCAGACCTTATATCCTACTTGTTGTCCTCCTGTGAACCCTGCTGTATTCCTTCTGCTTTGCACCACTGTAGTTATGCCGTGACACTAGCTATGGAGTTAACCTGGCTGCTAAAGAGAGTTTTGGGGCGCGTTGTGCTGCTGGAGTGACCAGAATTAGCTGCGTACTTTGGAGAAGCCGGCCCTTATTTGCAAAGGCTTTTATTACATGAACCTTTTCAGCGAAACAGCAATTATTATGAATCCTGAAAGAGGACTCTCTGCAGCTTCCAATTACAATTCTGGCTGCATCCGATTTGAATGTCATTTGCTATTTAGGGAACATTTGGAAATGCATTTTGGGAGGTGTCTTTCATTTCATTTATGGTGGCTAACATTATTTCTAATGCTAAAGGAAATTAAAAAGTGCTTCCTGCTTAGAATCAATTAGTTTTAATGAAAAAGAAATAGGTTGCTGTATGCTGGCCACATGGCAGCTTCAGTGTGGAGAGGGGAAACCAAAGTGTCTGGAAGCAGTGCCAGGGTGGTGTCCCTGTGCTGCTTTGTAGGTTCAGCTGCAGCCGGAATGACTTGGTGTAGATTCGTTGGCCTTTGAAATGGGAGACACGAGCCATCAAGCTGCAAACCGAGCTGGGTCTGCTCCGAGGAAATCCCCTAAAAGCGCCCCGTCCATCCGATGCGTACACAGATAATTTAGTTCTGATGGGCTGATTAGGTCATGTGCCATTTATCCTCTTTACCTGTTGGAAGTTCCGTGAAGGGCAAGGGGTAAAGGCTCATGAGAATTTGGTTTGGGGAGCTGTGGTTTCAGGATCTGGAAATGTCTGTTTAACCCAGTCATGTGCATTTGATTCAGCTCAAATTCTGAATTTGATTCAGATGTTGTTTCCCCTCTGTTGAATTATCCAGATCTCATGACACAGGGTTTATGTTGGCTGAGGTAAAGGAGCCGACCTCTTCTCCTACGAGGAAAGACTGAAGGACTTGGGTCTCTTTAGTCTGGAGAAGAGCAGACTGAGGGGGGATCTGATCAACACCTATAAATACTTAAAGGGTGGGTGTCAAGAGGATGGGGCCAGTCTTTTTTCAGTGGTGCCCGGTGACAGGACAAGAGGAAATGGGCACAAACTTGAACATAAGAAGTTCCATCTAAACATGAGGAGGAACTTCTTTGCTGTGAGGGTGGCAGAGCCCTGGAAGAGGCTGCCCAGAGAGGTGGTGGAGTCTCCATCTCTGGAGACATTCCAAACCCGCCTGGACACGTTCCTGTGGGACCTGCTCTGGGTGGCCCTGCTTTGGCAGGGGGTTGGACTAGATTATCTCCAGAGGTCCCTTCCAACCCCATATCACTCTGTGATTCTGTGATCCAGATCTCATGACACAGGGTTTACATTGGCTGAGGAAAAGGGGTTGACCTGGCATAAAGCCTGCCGTGTCATGGTCGGAGCAGATTTGAGCCACCTCAACTGGGTCAGTCCCATACAAGGGGCTCTAGAACAGGATTCACGGTACCATCAAATGATGCCTGCAAGTGCTTTCTTGTGCTTGTATTTACACCTTCCTGCTTGGAAACGTGCACAAATAGATCAAAAACAAAGCAGGCAGTCTAGTAGATTCCAGCATTAAGTCAAGTGACTATTAGACTTTTTCAAGGGCTCACCCAACTCTACCTAAAAGGGGGTTGTCACGTGTTAGTCTGGAGCCCTTTTGTTCAGCCTCAGATGTTTTTATTCCATATATGGTATTTACTGAAAGAACAAGAAGAAAATAACTTAAGGTGTCATCGTGCAAAAAAATCACATGTTCAGAATGAGAGTGCTACATTTTGGCTTTTTCTCAAACACGAGTGTGATACCTTGCCCCCTTTTAAGTCAAGTATCAGTTTAGAAGAAAAGAAACTAAGATAATAACCCCCTAAATCAAAATCCCACTGAAAGAAAATACTACATTGCCCAATTTTCCTCCTCTGTGTGTGGGGAGAGGTGGTAAGGGGAGGTCGGGACAGGAGGATGCGAGAGAAGGTACCATGTGTGACGGATGTTGTTGGTGGTGTTTGATGCTCAAACTCATGCACTCACGTGGCATCGGTGAGGATGAGGAGATGCAGAAACATTAACACAACTTTAAATAATTAACTGTAGTTAAACATACTCATCTAATCCAGTTTTGCCTGCTTATGCAGCAGCAGTTCTTTTGGTTTTTTTTCTTCTTCCTCTTGTTTTTTTGTTTCAAGGTACGTATTATTAAGGAGTCTAGTAAAGCATTTCATTTAATCTCTGGGAAATATTCCTAACTTGGTTTGTAATTTGGAATCCCAAAAGCTGCCTGGCTGGGGAACTCAGGAAAACACTTGAATTTATTTGAACTGTATGTCCTGGAGTCTTGCCTTGATTTGGATGATGTATTTAAGCTGAGGGGAGACTAAATAAGAGGGCCCAGCCATGTGTTTTGTACAATGGATTTTGCAGGCAGAGATTTAATAAGAGAGATTCATTATGTTTCGTTCAATGGTACTGTTATCCATATGCCACTTTTCAAAGCCTGCAAGCTTCCTGAAAACATCTCGGTGTATTTGTGGGTTTGTCTTGTATTTTGGTTTTTGCTTGAAAAAGGAGGGCAGAGTTAAGGTTATTTATGGTATTTAACTCTGACGGTAGCATCTCATTTGTTGTCTGGACTTGTTCAGGGGTTTTTCAGCGCCACCTCATTGCTGAATCTTCTCGTTTTCTAGATGAGAGTGTACCGCTCTTTAAGGATCTTTTGTGGGCAGCTAAAAGTATCTATAAAGCATGCATCTGGGCATATGTGTGTGAGCCAAAATTGTGCTCCTTTTCACCCCAAACAGACAGACCAATAAGTTAAAGCTTTCACAAGTGCAGCCATATGTGATTAAAACAAGCTGAAATCTAGAGCGTGTGGAGGTGATGAAAAGGATTTAATCAGATACTGCATTAGGCTACATCATCCTAGTCCTGAGATTTGAATTTGAGACAGGAGGGAGCCCTTGGTCTGGGATGGCCAGCCCATGATGGGCAACAACCACAGGCATCCAGGAACTGGAATGCCCTGCTCAGCCCTGAGGGACGTCGTTTGTTTCTCTCTTCAGGCCTCCCTTCCCTCTGGCTTGTTTAAACATTGATAATCTCTTTGGTACAGTGGGTATTTGTTGTTGGACTTAGCTGTAAAGCTCCTGCAAAGCTCAGGGTGAAGGCAGGGAGCAGCTGGCAAGACGTTCCTCTAATGGATTCGGTTAGCCCTCCCCGCCTCGTGTGCTTGTCCCCACTCACCTCTTTATTTTGCTTCCTTTCTCCTCGCTGGCATCTGTTTGCTCTCTTTATTCCACTTCCTTCTCACTTCTCTGTTCCTGGCACCTGCCACCTGGATTGCAGAGTTGACATCTGCCTATAACACATGACCCTGATGGGACACGTCCCTGCCCAGAAGCTGGGGAGACTTGTACTGGGTAGGAGAGATGCAATGGGGAAAAGGCAGGTCATTTTTGATTTCAGGCTTCTACTAGTCAAAGTGGATGACAAATCCCTTTTCTGCTCCTCCTTACCTTCATTTAATTGAAGGGGAAGAGCTCTTGAGGACCAATCTCATCTTGTCTGGCCTTTGTGCCACACTTGAAAGGCTGAGGGACTTGGGTCTTTTTAGTCTAGAGAAGACAAGACTGAGGGGGGATCTGATCAACACCTATAAATACTTAAAGGGAGGGTGTCAAGAGGATGGGGCCAGTCTTTTTTCAGTGCTGCCCAGTGACAGGACAAGAGGAAATGGGCAGAAACTTGAATATAAGAAGTTCCACCTAAACATGAGGAGGAACTTCTTTGCTGTGAGGGTGGCAGAGCCCTGGAAGAGGCTGCCCAGAGAGGTGGTGGAGTCTCCATCTCTGGAGACATTCCAAACCCACCTGGACACGTTCCTGTGGGACCTGCTCTGGGTGGCCCTGCTCTGGCAGGGGGTTGCACTTGATGATCTCCAGAGGTCCCTTCCAACCCCATATCATTCTGTGATTCACCCATGGCCTTCATAGGGAGGTCCTCGGAGAAATCGCGTAAAAGCTTGTGGCTTGTGCGAGTCCTGCCTTCTGCTGCAAATTCCTGGTCCCTTGTGGCGTGCCCCTCTCTCTGAGCAGGACCTGAGTGACACAAGCCAAGGAGGGAAGAGCCAGAGCAGAAGCCTGCCGGGATGCTGCGTATTCACACTGACTCGAGTCAGGGTACTCACCACCTCTCCCAGCTCTAGTCATGTGCCAACGTTAAACATGACCACAGGCAGCTCTCTAAAAGATTTAAGCACATCAGGCTTTTGCCAGCCACGCAGGTGAATGAAATCTTCCCTCCCTCTCCAGCTCTCCATAGAGACCAGCTCCCTGCTGCCTGGGTTGCCAGCCAGCCACACGCTAATTGGGGCTGTCATCAAAAGAAATGAGTTTCCAGGCGAGCAGAGTTCAAGCAGGTCCGGATCTGAAGTGTGCAGCTGCCCATTCCCTTTTGTCTCCCTTCCCCTTCTGCCTTTCCTTTTTCTTCTCTCCCTTCTGTTTCTCTTCCCTTTTCATTCTCCTCCCCCCCGCTCCCCACCATGTTTTATTTTGAGGTTATGAATGTAAATGTGCTCCCCTGAGCAGGAGGGGGTGAAGCTCAGCATCCAAGTAACTTCAGAGAGACACAGAGGCAGTGCAGGGGAGGGTGCAACATGGGTAGGGGGATAGGTTTCTTGGCATGGAGCACCTCCTGACTGCAGCTAGCCCTCTGGAAAAGGCTGGGAAAGAGAGGAAGCCTGGTGCAGTTAATGGCCCTTCCACTTCCATCCCTCCGGATAATCTCTGACCGCTCGCTCGGAGACAGTCTCTAATGCTGTGCCCCCAAACAGGGTGGGTTCCTTCTGTTTGGCCACTGCTGTTGGTCCCCAGAGGCATCAGACCTGTGTGTTGATCGTTTGTACCATCTTGGTAGTTTTTCAGCACTTTGTCTCCTCTTGTTGAGCTTTGCTGATGCCCCACCATGGCTGGGGCTGATCATTCCTCTTTCAGACTCCCTTCTCGATGCAGAGCAAATGTCATTTTGTCCTCAGAGCATCATCAGTTTTGGTAACACACTTAACACCCCCGTTTCTCATTTGCCCGGGGCTATAGTAATGGTTGAAGTGTGATGGGGCCTTCTGTGTCATGCCCATAAGAAATTCCATTTCCATCACATGAATATGCACAGTGATCCCTTTCCCAAATGCCTGTGTCCTCTAGGTTTGTCTGGGACACAGGAGATATCTGTGACCCGATGGTCCTGAGAGGCTGAACTGGGCGAAGACTCATCAGAAGCTGTAGATGTGGGCTACGTCTCCAGTATCTCTGCTGAGATACCCTCACCAAATGGTGAGGAGGGTATCTCAAAGCTATCAAGTGCTGTTGTTTGTCCAGATTTTCTGAACCCACCACGCAGCCACATCAGTGGTGGGCTTGGGTCACCAGATAATACAGCTCCAGCTCTTAGAGGAGCTGAGCTGTCCCCTATTCCTAATGTCGCCTGGCAGCTTGCTCCCCAGACCTCCTGCAGACCAAACGTGGTTTCCCCATGAGTCTGGTCCAGCACAAAAGGCCAAGGGAGGGAGCGGAGAGAGGCATGACAGACGGAGAGACTTCTCCGCGCCGCGAGAGCGCCAGCAATTACTTATTGATTAGCTCAGAAGGTGATGCTTCGGCTTTTGCAAGTGGCGTTTTGGCCAGGGCAGATGCTGAGTGAGCACCTGCGTCGGGTGGATGGGATTATTTTTGAAGGGTGAGGAAGACAAGGGTAGATTCTCCCCAAACACACACACACCCCGGGCTTTGCTGTCTCAAAGGAACAGGTGAGGAGTTTCACTCAGCCCGGTGCTGACAGCCGTGTTATTAATTGAGTGAGAGGAGGAGTGAAGAATGACACCAGCAGCTCAGGGCTGGAAGCGTTTTCTTACTCTTCTTTTACCCTGCACATCACCAAATCTGACTGGGGCAAACTGGGGCAGCGGCCGCCCGCCACTGGAAACCGTCTCCCCCCGCCCGGACCCGCTTTCACGGGGAAGCGGACCGGGGCTTCTCCCACCACGGGGGGCGTTTTCTTCTAGTGAGCAAAATTCATGGATTGGGAGGTCGTGGAGCCAAATGCCACCGATGGGTTCCATAAAGGGCTGGATGATTTTATGGCCAATAATAACATTTGTAGTTATACATGCTAGAGTAAGATAAGGCTAATCAATTCTCATGCTTCAGGTCAGCAGCTGATTGCTGCAGGGGTCAGGAAGGAATTATTTCCTCGCCATTTACGGCTTTATTTAATTGGCCAGATGCATTAAGAGCCTTTTAATTATTTTTTTTTTTTTTCTGTCCTCTGAAGCATATGGAATTAAGCACTTCCAGAGACAACGCTCTGCACCGGTAGGGCACCACTGCTCTTGTCTGGCAGGGCAAATCTTGCCTGTGTTAATGAACCCTTTTAATGCTGGGATTTTTGCTGGAAGTTAGCAGGGTGGAGGTTTTTTGTTAGTTTTGTTTTGTTTTGGTTTTTTTTCTGAATTCCAGAAGAGGATAGTTCATTAGTGCTTCCTGATAACTTGGAGGAAAAGTCATTTGGTTCTAAGCGAATCCTGCGTGCGGGACCTGCTCCCTGTTTGGGACCTGGATGGGAATTTTCCACTGCAGTGGAAAAAACCCCACGTGGGCAGAGCAATTTCTGTAATTCTTGATTTCTGTCTTACACTTTAAAAAAAAAAAAAAAAAAGGCAACTGGGGCAAATCCAAATTGAAGAGCTTTGTTTTGAGTTGAGTCAAACTCTTTGCCACCTTTGCTTCTGCCAGGGCTTTAATGGAGATGCTCCGTTCCCTGGCATGGGCTTCTCCTCTTTGGGGTGAGCTCATCTTCACTGCGCTCTGGTTTCATGCTCTCAGCCAGAGGAGAGGAGCGTCCTGGAAAACATAGTCTGATAAACCTCCCCCCACCAGCTCAGGATTTATCCAGAAGCACCCTTCTGTTCTATCACGAAAGATGCCTGATACTATCCATTTGATCAAAAAAATATAATGCCTGTTCCTCTTCAGAGGAAGCCCGCAAAAGAGTTTTTCATTTCAGAAGCTTTTCACTGAAAACCCGCTTTTTTTCCAGGCAGTATTTTTAAAAATTAATTTTCTCATTTGGTTAAAAAAAGAAGAAAATCTGGAATGTTTGAAATATTCTCTTTAAATTAAAGGCTCCAGTTGTTATGCGGGACTTTCCGACAGGCTGAAGCTGACCTGTTTCAGACTGGAGCACCACAATCCTTGGATCAAATTTCTTCCCTGTTTTTTGTTCGTTTTGTGTTTTTTGGTTTTGTTTTTTTTTTTTCCTTGTTTAGGCAGATTTTAGGAATCGCTGACTTTTTGTCTGACTTTAGGGAGGGAAATACACCAAGCACTCCCCCTGCTCTTGCAGGACAGTGACAGTGTGCCCTTCCATACTCTAATTTGACGTGGTTTTTTTAGTCAATCTTGCTGCATCATTTGCTCCAATCCCCCTGATTTTTAGCCACTTTTCACTTCTTTTTCTTCCTTTTAGAAGCTCTTTTTGCACAGCAGCATCTCCAGAAGGGCTGTTCTCCTCCTGCCTCAGGGTGGTGAGCTTGGCGATGGGAGAGGCTGCCTCGCCTCTCCTGCTCTGTTATCATGAGGAGCTCATGCTGGAGTAAATGTGAGGTGCCTAACGAGGTGATTAGATAACGAGGCAGTGATGTGAACCCCTGTGTTACCCACCCTGGGACTTCAACCGAGGTGATCACACAGGAGACCGGAGCAAGGTAGGGAAGAGAAGGGTGGGAGCGGGGACGGGAGCTGCAGCCCAGGCTGTGATGCTGAGGAAGGTCTTAACTGAGTCTGGGGTTGGGCTCCTCTTGAGGCAGTTTCAGACTTGAGCAAATCATTGTTTTCATCCTGGCTGCAGTGAAAGAAACTCAGTTTATTCTTGCTCCTTAAATTCCCCGTAGTGCCCCGGGAGTGAGAGACCAGGATCTTTTGGGGCGTTGTGGGGAGCTGGACCCTTCCCGCAGACTGGACCAGGTGAGGGTGAGCATGAGGACTTTCCATCTCAGTTTTGCAACAAGTGCTTCCTGAAAAATTTTGTTCAGGCCATCTATGGAGAGATAGTCCAATGAATAGATGGACTAGATGGATAGATGGTCCAGAACCCTGCAAAAAACTCCATCTTGAGGGCAAAATCTGTATTTATTTCTCTTACGGGAAGCTCTGCTGCAGGATTTGACGTTCCGAAGTGGCTTGGTTGGGACGGAAAGGGTTGCAGGCAGCTCAGAGCATACAAGATTTTAACAAACAGGAGAGCATTCCAAGGGCATTCTCCAAGCTGAAGGCAAGACCCTGCTGGGCTGCTACGCTCCAGCGCCTTGCAGGGGAGACGTGTCCTTCTGTCCCGGCTTCTGTGCCCCCGGTGTCTGAGCACATCAGGACTTCTAAGTGCATTTATTGCCGGGGAATATGTTGGGGGGGGGGGTGGCACATCCCAGAAGGGGTCTGGGATTCAGAAGTGGTGCCTGGGATTGTGGTGACACTCGCAAGCTCAAGCTGTCACCCTGAGGTTGTCGGAGCTGCTGGGCTGTGTCTTGATCCGCAGCAGTTACACCTCTCCTTTTTACCTATCGAGAGGTAGCAGTAAATTAATTGAGGACTATTAATTAGATTAATTGTAAAACTTACACAAATCACCTCCTCCTTTCCCAGTCTATAATCACTTGCCTTTCACGATCAATTAGAACACTGCCAGTCAATATTTTAGCCTTTTTCAATACCGAGGCGGCAGTGCTATGGTTTGTGCGTTGGGCTGGAATGGTACAGATCAAGAAATCATTATTGTCATTGCTTTAATATAGAGTGGGGAGAGTGGGGTTCACCTGCTACAACTCAAACTTAGGAAAAATGCACCAAGAAAATGGCAAATTAATTCTTTCAGTTGGGGTTTGCTGAGCAGAGCAGGGCAAAGAGGCGCATTTATTTGCTCTCTGGCCAAAACCTTCTGCAAAAATCTCTGCTGGGTCTATAGGTGGGGAGATGCTGGCGGGGTTTCAACCATCGTAGCCTCAGTTTTGCCCTGTTTTTTGAATCTAATGTTCAAGTTGCAGCTGAGTTCCGTCTCCGTAGAGCTGGCTAAATGGGGAAGAAGAGAGGGAGTTTTACACCTGTTCTCCCAACTGGAAAAAAATCTGCTATTACTGATGAAACTTTAAAAATGCAAGTCAGTTCTTCATTTTGATACCACATAACTGCCTGTACGGATGGGAGAAGCGATATGACTAGTAATTGCAGACAAATTCTCTATTTCCTTTAATTGTTTCCGTAACTTGATTTACTTTTGAAATACTCTGTGGATGCTTTGCTTATTTACTGTCTCTTCGTATTGCTATCACTTTTTCTGCCTTGACTGATGAAGCACATTCATCATTTCTTTTCATTTGCTGTGGACAGACACAGTCGCTCTTAGTAGCAGCTTGCTTAGAAAAGGAGCTTCTGGCGAAATGGTTAATATCAATTTAAAACAGAATAAGTGATTTATAGGGAAGAGGCAGAAGTGGTGTGAAACTGAAGAAAGCAACCTATGAACGGCATTTTGAGAGCACTAAGGAAAATCTAAGCAGGATTAAATAAGGAAAGGAAAAAAAGCTGGGCCAATCGGTACAGCTGGGGAAATCGGAGAGGCTGTTGGGAACACAGGTACTAAGACTACGTCTTTCCTTGGTCTCAGACCATCAATGCTCCAGTGCAATACCTCCAGAAGGATTTCTGTATGGCCTGAGGACTTCACTTGGCCCTTCAGGCTTAACTAGAAGGTGGCACTTGGGGTACAGCCACAGTGTCTGCATAACCCCCACTTTACCAGCACTTCAGCAGACACAGGCACACGCGTTTATCTGGGCACGTGCTGGGATGACAGCGGAATACAGCTCAATTTCCATGGCATCACGAGAGGATGCTGCTAACCTAGCCCTCTCCAGCATCCCTTTGCTTCCCTTCCATGATGCTGCCCTTTCCGCACATCTGGAGCCCACTCTTTATGCCTGGGAGATGCTGCTCCCACCTCCCGCTTCTGTAGCTAGCCGAAAATAGTCACTGGCTTCCTCTGCTGCGCCCGGGGGTCCAGCCAGGTGTGTTTCTTGCTCAGCTCTGCACCTGCTTCTCCTTTCCCCCCTATTGCAATCGCATTTTTTTCCTCCCGCGGAGCTGTCGGGCACCTGTGCTCAGCTACAGCCCAGCTACTGTCCTCCTTCGCCCACGCTCCTAGAAAAGGAGGCTGGAAGAGCTGTTTTCCTTTCTTCAGGTCCGGCTTCAACTTCCATCCTCTCAGCTCCAAGGACTCAACTCTTACCTAAAACTAAACTAACCAGTTTTTTGGCCAAGACCTGAGACCTATTCTGTATCCCATTTCCCCTGTGCTCTTTGTAACGGTTCGTCTCTGAACAATTTTTGCCTTTAATTTTGCAGTGAAAAGATCCTAAACTGGCTGAAGGAAGTGTTTCAAAGATGACTTCTTTATTTTAAGCCAAAGCTGCGGGCTGCCTTATATAGATGTGTCCCAAGCGTTTCCTTCAGAATAAGCAGCCCAAAAGCTGGTCTTGGGGGAGGGTTGTGGATGAGAGTTATCAACAGAGGTTTTTATGAAACATGAAACTTGCATTCAAATTTCAATTCAGATAAAACACGCCAATTGAAGTGTATCTCTCCCTTGTCACTTCTACAGAGAGAGATTTTATTAACACCAATTGCATGGAAACAGGGGTCAGCCGCAGTGCCCCCGTGTAGATAAAAAGACATTAATGCACTTAGGCTGTGACAGCAAAGAGCAGCTGGTTTTGTTTTATGTTCCTTTTGACTCCAGTGGGAGTTTTGCATGAGTGGTGCAGGACTTTGGGGCCGAGTTCAATGACGGCTCCTTCTAGTGAAAATATCCCATGGAAAGGCTGGGAATGAGCAGCCTGTAGCATTGATGGCAAGATCTCAAGTGATACCGGCTATACGGTAGCATGGGTGAGTGGCGAGGACCTTGGGATCACTGGGAATGGATGGGGGATGCTGGGTCTGAGGATGCTGAGGTGGCCACAGGCAGATGCCACCCAGATGCCCACCAAGCTGTGGTGGCTGGATGCGGGCATACCTTGTGCCTGGGAGCGTGCCTGGGGTTATTCTCACCGCCCACCTCCAGCCATGGTCATGGTTTGTGTATCCTGGTCTTCTCTTTCACAGAATCACAGAATGATATGTGGTTGGAAGGGACTTCTGGAGATGATCTAGTCCAACCCCCTACCAAAGCAGGGCCACCCAGAGCAGGTTGCACCTGGAACCTGTCCAGGTGGGTTTGGAATGTCTCCAGAGATGGATACTCCACCACCTCTCTGGGAAGCATCTTCCAGGGCTCTGCCACCCTCAAAGGAAAGAAGTTCCTCCTCATGTTGAGATGGAACTTCTTATGTACATGTTTGTGCCCGTTACCTCTTGTCCTGTCCCTGGGCACCACTGAAAAAAGACCGGCCCCATCCTCCTGACACCCACCCTTTAAGTATTTATAGGCGTTGATCAGATCCCCCCTCAGCCTTCTCTTCTCCAGACTAAAAAGACCCAAGTCCCTCAGCCTTTCCTCATCAGAGAGGTGCTCCAAGCCCCTCATCATCTTTGTAGCCCTCTGCTGTCCCCTCTCCAGCAGTTCCCTGTCCTTCTGGAACTGGGGAGCCCAGAACTGGACCCAGTGCTCCAGATGGGGCCTCCCCAGGGCAGAGCAGAGGGGGAGGATGACCTCCCTTGATCTGTTGGCCACACTCTTCCTGATGCCCCCCAGGATGCCATTGGCCTTCTTGGCCCCAAGGGCACATTGCTGGCTCATGGTCATCCTGTTATCCACCAGGACTCCCAGGTCTTTTTCCACGGAGCTGCTCTCCAGCAGGTTCAGCCCCCAACCTGTCCTGGTGCAGGGGGTTATTTCTCCCCAGGTGCAGCACCCGACACTTGCCCTTGTTGAATTTCACCAGGTTCCTCCCTGCCCAACTCTCCAGCCTGTCCAGGTCTCACTGTGTGGCGGCACAGCCTTATGGTGTGTCAGCTACCCCTCCCAGTTTTGTATCATCAGCAAACCTGCTGAAGGTACACTCCATCCCTTCATCCAGGTCATTGATGAATATGTTGAAGAGGACTGGACCCAGTACTGACCAACAGATTCATTTTACTCTATCTCAAATTACTGTTGGAGTCGGAGATGAGCTTTAGCCTGACCCAAGCAATGGATATGGAAAGCTTTGGGAAAGGATTGGGATTGATGTGGGGATGCACATCTGAATCCCAGTCCAGAGTCCTGCATCCCTTGCGGTTTTTCTCACAGGGTGCCCGAGCAGGAGAAGGACCGTGGCTCTTGCACAGGGTGCAGGGCAGGGAAGCTGCTGAGGCTTCCTCCGTTTCAAGCTCAATCACAAGCCTCATCTCATACCCCGGGACGGCGCTGTTAAAAAGGCTGAGGTTTTAAAGCTCTGCTGCACACGTTGCTCCTGCCTGGCGTAGCCAGCTGTGATGATGGATGTATCTCTCAGTCCTCGGCAGGAATTGTACAACACCTCATGACTACGCTGCCCGATCGATTAGTACATCTCCTTCAATCAAGCAGACTATTTTGCGCCGGGCTGAAGCTGGCTTCCCCAGATGGGGGGGCTCCAACCTGCCTGCGCCTTTTGCGGCACGTGGGCCACCTCCCTGCTGAAAGGGGGTGGGAGCTGCTTCTGGAAAAGCTTTCTCCTTCTAGGTCATCTAATTTGAAGCTTTCTAATAAATAGGCTGCTCGACATTTTTTGATATAAAGGTCAACATCCTCTGCTTAGACTCAAGGATTTTAAGATAAGTGGAGGAAATGGCATTGGTAGGCTGATTTTGATAATGATACTAATCTTGTATCTGATCTTCGATAATGATACTAACCCCATCAGTGCACTGCTCATATCTCTGAAAGCGTGGCTGGTATCTTTTTTGGCAGAACCAGTGCCTATTAGCACAGAGTGTCTCTGCTGGAGACTTTAACTTGCGTAGCACCTGCCATACAGAATGCAGAAAAGGGAGCTTGAAGTTTTTTTAGGAAAAAATCAATCAGAGTAAGTGTTTTTGGCTGAATATGGTCACAACCTTCTGAGTCAGCTTTCCCAAACCTGTTATGTGTATGCTCATTAATTATTGTAGTGATGACTACATATTTGACATACCAGCCAAAACACACTTATAGGTGGCGGCTCTTGGTTTGGAGAACATCTCTAAATCCTAGAAATCCTTTTATTGAGGCAGAGAAGGTCAGGGACTGCCCTTTATTTGTGGTACTGAGGAAGCCACAAGTCTTGGGGAGCTCTGTGCTTTGGGAAGCTTGGGGAGGTGTTCAGCAGAGGGATGCACCACATTCTTCTAGGCTCCATGCAACAGATTTTGAAGCACCTTTCATGCTGTGTGTGTTGGAGAAGGTTTCTGGCTGCTGTGGGTTTTTTTTTTTGGAAATGCTGAAGGGAGAGGAGAAACAAATATGTTAGGACTGGGGAGGTTTATCTGTCTTTCAGTCCTGACGGTTAACAGGGATGTGGACTGAGACCTTCTTAGGCTCAATGGCACTAGGACCACGGTCTCCAAGGCTGGATGCTCACCATTGAAAGCAAGGCTGTGGTGTGGCAGTGAACAAAAGCTTTCCTCCCAAGAGCTGCTCGATCCGGTCTGGCTGTGGTTGTGTTTCTATGGGGGCAAGTGTGGTCCCCACTGTCCCCATCTCAGTGTCACGCTGTGGAGCTCAGCTGAGCTGGGAAGGGGTCTGGTCCTGGAGAGGGATGGGAGCCTATCTCCTCTGCAGCAGCTCTGTGGAAAAAGACCTGGTAGTCCTGGTGGACAACGGGATGACCATGAGCCAGCAATGTGCCCTTGTGGCCAAGAAGGCCAATGGCATCTTGGTGCATCGAGAAGAGTGTGACCAGCAGGTGAAGAGAAGTCATGCTCCCCCTCTGCTCTGCCCTGGTGAGGTCCCATCTGGAGCACTGGGTCCAGTTCTGGGCTCCACAGTTCCAGGGGAACTGCTGGAGAGGGTACAGCAAAGGGCTACAAAGATGCTGAGGGGCTTGGAGCATCTCTCTGATGAGGAAAGGCTGAGGGACTTGGGTTGTTTTAGTCTGGAGAAGAGAAGGCTGAGGGCGGATCTGATCAACACCTATAAATACTTAAAGGGTGGGTGTCAGGAGGATGGGGCCAGTCTTTTTTCAGTGGTGCCCAGGGACAGGACAAGAGGTAACGGGCACAAACATGTACATAAGAAGTTCCACCTGAACATGAAGAAGAACTTCTTTGCTGTGAGGGTGGCAGAGCCCTGGAAGAGGCTGCCCAGAGAGGTGGTGGAGTCTCCATCTCTGGAGACATTCAAAACTCACCTGGACATGTTCCTGTGCAACCTGCTCTGGGTGACGTTGGTCTGGCAGGGGGTTGGACTAGATGATCTCCAGAGGTTCCTTCCAACTCCGTAGCATTCTGTGACCCTGTCCAGCTCATTAAAGTGAAGGTCTGCTCTCCTTTACCCCAGTACAAAGAAAAGGTGTCTCTTTGCATTTACACCAGTATAACAGAAGTTGACTGTGGTCCATAATGGTCTATTTACACCAGAATAACAGATATGGACTGTGGTCCATAGTACTGAGCTGGGGACCCCAACACAATTCCTGTGGCATCATGAGCCTGGTGTAGGAAAAAGGTCTACTTCTGTAGACCCCAACAGTAGCTAAGTACCCCAGCAGTGGTGTGGCCGCATAGCATGCATGCAGCTGATGTCCAGAGGGAAATACCTAGATCACACCCAGGCTTGTAATTCCCTAGAGAATTCTCCCAGCAGAGCTCTGAAGCACCTGAGGATTTCTGGGCACGTCAGAGCTAGTGAGGTCTGTTTTCCAACATATTTATGCCTTGCGTGCTTTGCTGTCTCTTGTGAATGCTACTTAAAATTTTCTCAAGTTAGGGTGATACATGGTCTCCTCTAAACAGTCCTCTGGTTTCTAACACAATATATAGCATCAATTTTCAGGTAGTCTTAGAGCCAGGTAACTTGCAGTTTGCTTGTCCTCTCTCTAAACGCCTGGGTTTTTTTTTTTTTCCTCAAGAGCTCCAAGTGTGGCGTTCTTGGAACACGGCTCACGTGGGTCTGCTTTCTCCCCTGCACAGTTCCTGTCTCTGGATTGTTATACACCTCCCACGGTCCGAACAGCCTTTGTTCTCTTGGCCTGTGATCTGTCGCAGGCGTGCACTGAGAGCTGATTAACATCTCTCATCAGGTGGATCGGTTATTGCTCTGTGTCCGGCTCAAGCCTGTAGATGTTGGGTTTCTTTGATCAGGTGCCAAAGTGACACTCTGCTCTCTGAGCCAGAGCACTGAGTAAATGCTTCTCCCATCTCCCACCGTGGTAGACTCCAAAATCCCAGTAGAAGCAACTTATTTCTATGGCTCTGGGTACTTGCTACCAGGAATTATCTGCCCTAGCGGAAGAGAGTTTGTTTTCTTTGTCTTTGTTAGGCTCTTGCTATTGCTTGCTCCCTGTAGAGAGAAGTATAAAACTCCTTCCAGGTGACATTTGCAGGAAAAAAAAAAAAAAAAATCAATTGTTTATCAACATCCCGGCAATCAATAAATGCAGTGATAGGTGCAACTGTCTCCATTGGAGTTCAACCTTGATTGCTAAGTAGCCAGCTTTTTTTGCTATAGCCACCTGTGGCCGAGGCTTGGCCGTTTCTGTGGGGCCAAAGTGTGGAGTTGGTGTCAGAGGACAGGTCCTCGGAGGAGGAAAGAGTTGCCTTGTGTTCTCCTGAGCCCTTCCCTTCCACGGGACGGTGGTGCTTATTGCTCTGTGTTTATTCTCTCTGATCCGTTGGCCTCTGCTGTCTAGTTGAGGAAGCTCGGGAGATCCTTGTGCACATGTGGACAATTAGCAGCCAGGAAGGTGCCTGGTCTCTGGGTATTTCTACACCACGCCAGTTTGACAGTGAAGAAGTGAACTACAGACAAGAGACTCACCCCAGAGGAATTCACCCCCTATTTTGAAGTCTTAAGTGAAGTAGTGTCCGCTCATCCAGTTCTGGGCTCCCCAGTTCAAGAAGGACAGGGAACTGCTGGAGAGGGTACAGCAGAGGGCTACAAAGATGATGAGGGGCCTGGAGCATCTCTCTGATGAGGAAAGGCTGAGGGACTTGGGTCTTTTTAGTCTAGAGAAGAAAAGACTGATGGGGGGGATCTGATCAACGCCTATAAATACTTAAAGGGTGGGTGTCAGGAGGATGGGGCCAGTCTTTTTTCAGTGGTGCCCAGGGACAGGACAAGACAGGCACAAACATGTACATAAGAAGTTCCACCTCAACATGAAGAAGAACTTCTTTCCTTTGAGGGTGGCAGAGCCCTGGAAGAGGGCTGCCCAGAGAGGTGGTGGAGTCTCCATCTCTGGAGATGTTCAAACCCCGCGTGGACACGTTCCTGTGGGACCCGCTCTGGGTGGCCCTGCTTTGGCAGGGGGTTGGACTAGATGATCTCCAGAGGTCCCTTCCAACCCCATGTGATTCTGTGATCCCTCTCCACTAAGCACCTGGACTCTCCTCCCTTTTTCTGAAGTACCCCAAATACCTGTATTATATTCCCCTCCCTGGTTCTCTTGGCATCCTGGGCTTGATGCTGGAGAAGATGCGCACGGAGGGGGACTTCTTGCAAGGCTTGAATGTTTCTGCTATGGGTGTTGATGCCACACTGGTAGGCATCTCCAGACATCCATAGTCTTCCTTCTGTGCTACCTCTACCCAGCTGGTGTTGGCTGGTGGGCACAGAGCTGCTTCCTTTGCTTCAGACACCTGCAGGCTTGAACTCTTGTTGGTATTTCATTAAATGAGGGAATTTAAAGATGGTCCTGTTTGCAGAGGGTTCCTGAGCCTGAGCTTTCCCATCTAACCCATTTTGAGGTCTCCTAGTGACGGTCATGTGGCCAAGATGCCCCTGACAAAAAAATGCGACTAGGAATGGAAGAGTTAACATCAGCAGCTCAGAGACACGCTGGAGAGTTACATCATGTTGCTGTGGAAACTAACTTTCTGAAACCACAGTGATGTATGGGAAAGCTTTGGGTCAGCGGGTAATAAATTCTGTTTAAAAAGTGATTTTTTCCCCATCTGCTGATGTAAACATCATTAAGAGAAATGACGGCTGAGAGATGGATTTCTTTTTATATCAATTTTCAGACAAAGAAAATAATTTTTTTTTATAATAAAAAAGTTGCTGGAAATCAGAGAGTGCTATAAATAATAAAATAAAGAAAAAGCACCGGTGATGGAACAGAAATTTTCCCTGGTGATTGGTTTACAGCTTTCTGTGATTTAATGGAAACTTGCAGTTGCCTGTGGGAAGCTGCAGCAAAGCCCTGGATGGGCTCCGTAAAGCTGATGCTTTGCAAATTATAGCCTGAATCTCAGACTTCGAGGACTTCAGAGCATCGTTGTCCTACAAAGTCCTCCTGTCATCTGCATTTTCTTGCTCGGCCCGTGCTGGGTCGCAGCCAGCCCTGCTGCCATCGGGATGCTTGCTAAGGTGTTGGGGGATCTGGGGTTTGGATTTCATCCTTCGGGACCCAGGAGGGTCTGGAGTGAGGCAGCAAAACCACCTCAGTTTACACAAAGCAGCCTGACAGTCCCAGCCGACTGCAAGTGTGCGACCGGGAATGCAAGAGAAGGTGTCGCTGTGATTAATGGGGTAATTAATAAGCAATTAATGTGCTTTAGAGCATGGCTATACGTTTTATCCCAGCCATCCACTCGGCACTGATCCACTTTCTCTGACGAGTGGGGTTCAGAACGGCTTGGGCTGATGGAGGTGATGCTTCCAGATCTCCTCCTTGATGTCACCAAGGTGCAACTCTGCACTGGCACAGCAGGGAGTCTGCTTTGAAGGGAAGGGAAGGAAATTAGGGTTTTTTTTCACTTATTTAATAGGATTGGGATTAGGATTTAAAATGATTCAATGGATTACCCTTGGAATGAGTGCTCTGAAATGTCCTTCTTTGGCAGCTTCTCCATTCACATCCCCAAACTCTCCGAAAAGCTGGCCCATGTGCAGATACCCCACCTGGCATCACAAATTCACATTTCCCTGACCTAGAGCATTGATCTCAGCTTGTCTTTCTGTCTTTTGGCGTTCCCAGCTCAGCCTGCATTTTTACATGCCCTCCAGCAGCCCCTGTTAGCCCAGTTCTCCATCGTGCCCAGGTGGGTTCTCTCAGTTCTATTAAAGCCCATCAAGGTGTTATGCGGACGTCTAGAGTTGAGCGAGAAGTGTATTTTCCATTTCATGGCAAAATTCTGGAGTTGAGTTCAAAAGTATTTTTGTTCCAAAAGGTCCCTGTGAAGCCATTAAAAAAATTGTTTACATATTTTAAGTCGATGTTGGCATTTAAAAGCAATTGGAATATAAGAGAAACTTCTAAGTGAAAAGTTGATTTAGAATGAAAATCAAAGTATTCTATGCCCTCAAATTAATGAAACATGATGTTTTGATGTTATCAGAACACTGGGGTCATTTTTTTGTTTGGAAACAAGAAAGTGTTGGTATTAACGTGCCCAGGTGAGTTGTTTCTTTTGCAAGAAGCCAACCTTCTCCTGATGGAAAAATCCCCAAGCAGCTCTGGTAAGAGCAGCCAAACCTTGCCCACTTGTGTGGTGCCATCCTTTTGACCCCTCAGCCTCATGGCTTGTGCTCTGTGAGCAATCTCAAAGGCTACTTTGGGATTTAATTGTTTTAAATTATTTGGGATTTAATTACTTTAATTAATTACTATTAATCAGCGTAGCTACTTCGTAGACAGAGAGGAAACATGACAGCAAAAAAAATAGAAATGCTTCAGTGTTTGGGAGTGGGATAGCCACAGAGGGCAACCAGGGCTTGCTGAAGCACCCAAATATCTTAGAGGATATGGATGTTATAAAATATATCTTAGAGGATATGGATGTTATAAAAAAGTGTAATAAAAAAAGAAATTAATGTGATAAAAAATGTTGACCAGGTCAACAAGAGGCAGAAGATATCACAGCTCTGACACGGTGGAGGTGGGAAATCTTGCACTTTGTCGTAGGCTAATGGGAACATTAGCAGGAATGAAAGTTCACAGGTTGCTTTTAAAAAGCAGAGGAGAGGAAAAAAACACATGTGTGAGATTGCAGGAAACCTCATTCCCCCCAAGGCCAACACACGTGTGTCATTTGAGCTTGGTGTTTTGCAATCTTAAGTGATTTAAGTTGCCTCTGTTGATGAAGACCAGATGCGTTGTTGGGGCACTGCCTGTGTGCTGCTCCGACAGCATCTCCTTGGCAGTCCCCATCCCTCCACAGGAGAGATGCTCCCTCAGGACAACACTTCTCTGCACTGGTTGGTTGAATCTGCCACAGGTTGGACGTGGTCACAAGTGTGGAGACCAGGTGGACCCAGGACCACAGTGCCCGTCTTGGCACAGTATCAGAGGGGCTCCTACCTCATCGCATCCTTGTTTGCACCTCCAGGAACGGGGTTATCCCCTTGCCCCAGGAGCCTCTCCTCAAACTGCCTGCACTTCTAAGTGCACCCATTATCAATTCTAGAATGGTTTAGGTTGGAAGGGACCTTAAAGACCATCCAGTGCCACCCCCTGCCCTGGGCAGGGACACCTCCCACCAGACCAGGTTGCTCAAAGCCCCCTCCAACCTGGCCTTGAACCCTTCCAGGGATGGGGCAGCCACAGCTTCTCTGGGAAACCTGGGCCAGGGTCTCACCACCCTCACAGCAAAGAAGTTCTTCCTGAGGTCTCATCTAAATCTCCTCTCTTTCAGTTTAAAACCATTCCCCCTCATCCTGTGTCTCCCCTCCCTGATCCAGAGTCCCTCCCCATCTCTCCTGGAGCCCCTTTAGGGACTGGAAGGGGCTTTAAGGTCTCCCCGGAGCCTTCTCTTCTCCAGGCTCCAACTCCAACTCTTGGCTCTCCCCCCCGACTCTCTCAGCCTGTCCTCACAACAGAGGGGCTCCAGCCCTCAGATCATCTTCGATCAATAATCTTTTGTTTCTCAGGCCCAGCCTGGCATGTGGATATTTTAAAGGCCACTTTTAGCCTGCCTATCTGCCAACACAGCTTGTCTACTGTAACCAACCCATTCATGTCATCATTTACTGCTCCTCCAATATTTGTGTCAACTGTGATCTTAGCTGGCAGCAAGCTCCTGTTTTCCCTTCCAGATCGTGGAGAAAAATCTCCAGCATCCCTGGGCTGAGAGCAGAGCTTTCCCTGAGCCATCCTTGAGATCCCGCTTCCCTCCAGAGCAAAGCACCGGTGGCCTCCTTTGCTTCAGGATGGGTCAGGATTTCAAGTCTTTTGGTTCTTTTACCTCCTTTTTGTCCACCCGACATAATTACAGGATGTGTGCTGGGGAAATTGTTTGAACTGTGGTCTTAGCTTGACAGCAGTGACGAGAGGGCAAGTGATCTATCTGTCAATGCAGGGAAAGCCATCGTGCTATTGATTTTTTTTTATTATTATTATTTCTTTTTTTTTTTTTTTTTTTTTTTTTTTAAGAAGAACACTCCATTCAAAGCAGTGCAAAATACTCCTTCAAATATTAGCGCTTTTCCCAACCACTTTCCCTCTCTGCCTCCTGTCTCCTCCTGTTCTGCCGTGGGTTCCCCCCAGACCCCTGGGCAGCTGGAGGATGTTCCCACCAAATGATTAGCAGGTCGAGGATGGTGCACAAAACACTCAGCAGTGCCCTTTTAATGTGGAAGCAACTTGACTTTTATTGCCAGTGCTGAAAGCATCTACAAACGTAGATTTAGCATCAGCCTCCAGGCTTAAGATACAGCTGTTATATTTTTCTTTCTTCCTTTAATTTTTTTTTTCCTCTCTCCTTTGCACTAATGTAATGCTTATTTAGGAACTGCAGCCATCTGTGGCTGCTATGGATGGCACTGTTAAATTCGCTATTGCTTTCTTTCCCCTGGTTTGATGAGACTCCCAGTGCATAGAAAATTTCCCAGGATGGCAGAGAGTTTCTTTGATTGCTTTTTTTTTTTTATTCACTCCGAAAGAGATTGTTCACAGTGCTCTTTCCCTGCTTGGAAAAAGGTGGTCAGCCAGAGAGCTGAGGATCCTGCCTTGCGCTGGGTTAACGAGGTGAGTTTATGAAGAGCTGGCCAGAAAACAAAACAAAACACGTTGATGAAATTAAAGGTGGGGGTTTTATCTGCAAATAAAAAGGGAGGGAAGGAGGAAGGGCTGGGACCGGAGCCCTTCCCGTTCCTCCGAGCAGCTTGCGGTTGACGGTGAGATGGTTCACGCGGGAATTGGGACAGTTGCAGTACTCCGGGGAATTTTTTTATTTTTTTTTTTTTAGTGTTTTTCAAGTGGAATAATTCTGCCTCGACAGATGGACGGGGACCTATCCCAAGTCGGCAATCTGGCGACCAGCGTGCGCAGCGGGAGGCTGCGGCACAGCTCCGTTCCAGCCAGGCAGAGCAAGGACGGGTGTGTGGCTTCGCCATCAGGCGCTTGGCTATTTTTGTCAGGCGAGGCAGAAGTTGATTTCTTCCTGTTTTGCCGCCGCCGAGTTGCTTGCAAATGGCTCGTGTTCGCCCTTGTGAGGAAAGGTAAACTTAAAAATATCTAGGAAGAGAAGAAATAATATTCCTCACTTGGCAAAACCCTGAAAAGAGAGCTGCTCTATGCACAGCCCCCAGTCCTACAAGTGATTTACCTTTTAATGCCCCTCTCTTTGATTTCGTTTAGTGTTTTCTCTGTCATTGGCTCCTTTAAACTCTCCTCCATGAGAACTGTAGTGCCTCTTTGCACCCTGGGTCCTCTACCCCACTGATTGCCCTCTTAATGGGAAGGTTAATAATGAGTTTATCTGAAAGTACTTTTCTATCTTATATAGGCATTGTATTGCGTTACAGGGCCCGGGCATTAGGTGGTAGGGGTGCTGCTTTATGGTTTGTAGGGGCTGAGGAGTTGGGTCCTGTCTGCGCATAAGCCCTTTGGCCGCATCGGTTTGGGTACCCAGGATCATTCCTTGTCCCCTGCCCATCCTCCTCCCCCTCCTCCCAAGTCAGGCTGCCTATTTGAAATGGCCTTGCCCCCCCCCACCCAGGATGGGACGAGACCTTGTTCGAAATGGTGATAACCAGCTCGGTTCAAAACCACGACAGGGACTGCTGCACTCTTGAGACGGTGGAGTTGGTCAAGTTCCAGGTGTCGGGAAACCTGGGTTAGTTTTCTAGGATGCCCGAAGGTCCTTGTGTGCCCGCAGCCACGGACTCACTGGAAGCTCGTTAACTGCTACCTATCCATACCGCTTTTCACTGAATTTCACTGAATTTTTAGAGTTGGAAGGGACCATAAAGATCATCTAGTCCAACTCCCCTGCTGAAGCAGGATTGCCCAGAGCATGATAGAGCATGTTACTCAGGACTGCATCCAGGCAGGTCTTGAAGATCTCCAGAGAAGGGGACTCCACAACCTCCCTGGGCAGCCTGTTCCAGGGCTCTGGCACCCTCGCCGGAAAGAAGTTTTTTCTCATATTTGAGTGGAACCTCCTATGTTCCAACTTGTGCCCGTTGCCCCTCGTCTTCTCACTGAGAACCACTGAAAAGACTCCGGCTCCCTCCTCCTTCAACCCACCCTTTAGGTACTTGTAAGCATTGATAAGGTCTCCCCTCAGCCTTCTCTTCTCCAGGCTAAAGAGTCCCAGCTCTCTCAGCCTTTCCTCATCAGGGAGATGCTCCAATCCTTGAATCATCCTTGTTGCCCTTCGCTGGACTCTTTCCAGTAGTTCCCTATCCCTCTTGAATTGGGGAGCCCAGAACTGGATTTTAGGGATGCCACTCCATCCTTCGAATCCAGGCAGTCGAGAGCACACGGTGATGCCTTGCGTGCTCAGAAGCAGTCCCTGGGATGTGCCGCCAGCATCCCGCAGAGCCCGCAGTGCGCTCGGCTCGCCTGGATCAGTACCTGCAGTGCCAAAGGTGCAAAACACCCACCCCACTAACACTTGAGGGCCTCCCGATACGGTTTTGCAGCTGTCAGCATGATGAATGGATGGTATGTTTTATTTCCTGCTTTATCAAATACTAATTATGTATATGATAATTCTAAGCATCGTGGTTACTTTTGGCTCATTTGTTTTTCACTCTCTTGAGACGTAACAGGGGGTATTTCTATCCCCCCCCCCTCCCATTCTTGAAATTTTGCTTTAATTGCTTCTCTTTGGCTTTTGGTTAAGGTTCCCTACTCCGAATGGGTCAGTGTATCGATCCTGCACTTTGATAAGGTCAGAGGAGATCAGCTGTGACATTTCGAAGAGATCTGCTCCTCCCCTAATGGGCTTAGTCATCAAAGAGTTTTCCAGGGGACAGGGCAGGGGGGAGAGGATTGAATTTAAACTCTTACATATGTTTATTTAGGCCGTCCTTCAGGGCTGTGAATAGCGGTATCACTTGAGAGACTAGAGCACCCGAGCTATGGGTTACGAACTCTGCATATGATATGGACCACTGTAATAGAACTTCGTTGAGCCTCCATGTCTATGACCGTGTTACAGGAGATGCTGTCCAGGTGAGGTGGCACTAACTGAGCCCAAAGGGTGCAGAAAAAGATCACACACACACACACACACACACCCCGACTTCAGGCACATCTGCAAAGCCTGGGCCGCACCTCCAGTGTGGTGTCTCCACTCGCAGATCATCTGTGACGATTCAAAGGAAGGTGAGGAAAAAAGAAAAAGGAAAAAAAAAAAAAAAAAAAGGAAATAGCAAGCAAACATCTGTCTGGCCAAATGAGCCTGGAGGAGGAAAATAAATAAATAAATAAATTCCTTCCTTATGTCTGCAGGCCACCAGCTGAGGTCTTGGGGAATGAGATTGGACTACAGCTACCGGCTTAATGAGGAGCTCCGAGGCTGAGCAGCAGATAACGCAGAATTTCCTGTTCTTGTCATGGCTGAGGGGAGAAGGAAGGGAGCAGGGGCACGGAGGTATGTCCTGCGCCATCCCGCCCCGCTCCCTTTGAGCCTGGGCTTTGGACGTTCTCCCAGGAGCTGGATTAAAGCCTAGCTGTTCAAAAGTTATCTCCTGCTAGGCTAGCCATGTCAAACGAGGAGGATCCACACCCTTGCGAGGTCCTCCAGTGCTCGGTTTCCCTCCCTGCTGGGAAATGGCACTGTATTTTGGGATTTATCTGACCTGAACTTCCAGGCATTGAATCTTGCCATGTCTTTGTCAAAGCCTGGGAAGTCCCCTGCAACCCAGGATATTCCCATGTTTAAGATGTCTAGACATCTTGTGATCTTTTAAGCAACTCTTCGATAAACTGAACAATCTGAGCTGAGTTATGAGTTTTTCCAGCTCTCAGCCGCGCGTCTGGCTTCCATTTCAATGCTCTCTGGTGTCTCACCTCCCTGCGTGGACACCAGGAGCTGGGGCACAGTCTTTGGGGTGCAGTCGATGAGAGAAGGCTCTTTGCATGTGGTTGAACCTCCAGCAGCTTTCTCATCACCCCCGAGTCCTGCTTGCCCCGTCCCCGAGGCTGTGCCTTCGCTGGGTCAAGCAACTGGTGCTGAGCCCAAAACCTACAGCATCCTCCCTTAACCTCGGGTGGTCCAGCAGCCACGATTGCCCGTAGCCCCACAGCTCTCCTGGAAGGGTCGTGTTGATGCCCCCTGAGTGGCTTGTGAGGTTGCTGAAGAAGGGATAGTTGGGTTTTTTTCTGCCTAAGACATCCCCACATCTCCTGGAAAAGCCCTGTAAATGCAGAGTTTTGTACCCTCTGCGCAAGGGCTCTCTGAGCCTCTATTTAAAATGCTGGAGGGGGGTGCTATTTTCATGTGGAGCCATGGAAGTGTGGGTAAAAGAGGGGCAAAATGGTGGGTAAGAGAAGGAGCAAATGCAAATGGCAAGGGAAAGCCTAGTTCCTGTTCCTGCTTGGATGAATATTCACTTACTCCATGGAAAGCATCTTTAGTTCTCGCTGCAGTCAGTGCTTTCTGAGGTAATCTCTCACTCTGTAAGTAGCTGTAATTTGCATTCCTGGCCCCCAGAGGTGTTATCTTGCATTTGGTTGCATCAGAATGCCTTTTTCCCACCGTAACGTACCTTGGCAGTGCAGATCAGGGGTGAGCAGCTGGTGGTTGAGGGACCACGTGCGGCTGAACAAAGCAGCCCGGGTGTGATGTCATTCACTTCATCCATGGACAAATGTTTATCCTCTTGAATCCGTACTTGGCCACACGGATCAAGGGACCCTCGATCAGGGGTAGACTCTGTTGACACCTGATAGGCCAGGGTGACAAAAATGTATTTAGTGGCTCTATAATGGGCCATGAATCCTGCCCCTTGTATCTGATCTCATTTAGCCTGCTCTGTAACCTGCCCTCTTCTCGTCATTACTTACGGCGTGACCTCTCTTTCTGCTGCCTATAAATGTTCCCAGCAAAGAGTAACGCTCCAGCAAATGGTGGATAAAATGCCGAATGATGTGGACAGAGAGCAGAGCGTTGGCATTGATCTAAACTGCCCGGAGGTCCCTGCCGATCCGATCTGTGAAGAAAAAGCCTTTTGTTGATGTTTTTCAGACTAAGAAGTGAAGCCATAAAGTTTTCAGGGGTATCCCAGGCAATAGCAGCGCAATTCAGTCAGGCTCTCTTATCTGATTCTCTTTGTCTCGCTTATCTTTCCCTCCTCTGCTCCTTCTCCGTTAGGGTAGAAAATGCCTTCTCTCAAGGGTTGGTTACATATTGCCTTTAGTAGAGTAGGCAGATATGAAACTTAAAAATTCAGCTGCTTAATGAAACATCTGGCTTCCAGGTCCTCCCCAGCTCCAGTCCTGTGCACCCTCGTGCCTTGGGGCCCACCGTCAGACTCCTCGGGATGGGAAAGACGTGTTTCTTGCCTGTCCTGTACACTAAGGTTTCTTCTTCATGGAGGATTTCCAAGGTACCAGTCTCTGAAATGCTCCTGGCTGCTGCACCGGGGAGACATCCGTCATCGTGAGCCCACAGAGGGAGGTTAAGGGTAGGTCACTTATTAAAAAGTCACTTTAACTAACTTCTTCTTGCCTGGGTCTGCATTATCTTGAGGAACAGAATAGCTTTGGGTATTCTGGCTGTGGTCCCAGCCCTAGCCCTGCAAATCCTGCGCAGCTCAGTGAAGGTAGAGCAGTGTGAGAGAGCAGGATCAAGCAGAAGGTCCCCTGCAAGCTGGGATGTCACCGGACCACGCAGATGGATTGGGTTTTGTATCGTACTCAGGTTAATGCTTTGCAAACACTATTTCCAGGCAAGCTCCAATAATGTTTAAATCAGCTGATAGACCGGGCATGAGATTCATTAGGCCTTGGAGTGGATGGAGCAGGGCAGCAGGGTGCTCAGAAGTGGATTTAAGATACGTAGCTGCCTTGTTTCCAGTTCTGTCTGGGGTATTGCCTGAGTTAGAGCAGTCAGAGGGGCTCTGACGGTTCAGGGTTTAAGGTACCTCGGTATCACCAAGCTGAAGGGTGCTGCGTGGGCTGTGGTGGTACCCTGAGTCCTCTTGAGGACCTTCCTGCGTGCTCCTGGATGCTGTGGGACGATGCGGACCACGTCGATGGTGGAGCTGCAGTGGTCAAGGTGCAGGACAGGGCTTGAAATGCCTCGGGAAGCTGGTTTGCTAAATGTGGCTCGGGTCCAAATGTCAATGGGGCTGTTGATATCTCCCTGCCAAGAAGCATCCGTGGGCAGGCAGCTGAGATCTTCCTCTTTTCCCTTCCTTTTCTTTCACTCTACTGCTCCTGTTAAGCTCTCTTCACTGCACTCACCCTAATGGTCCCTCTCTTGGTTTATGTCCTTCAAATTCTTCCCTTTAAACACTTAGTCATCACTTAGCTAAACTACTATATACAAATATAGCTCTTTTGATCTTCCTGCGTAAATCAATACCTCCTGCCCTTTAATCTTTGTAGTGGCTTTCTCTGAGCTCTCTCCAATTTAACTATCTGTATTTGAAAATGAGTTGTCTTTTGGGCCTGATTCTCCGCAATTTCAAGTCTCCCAAAGCCCCAGTACCTGCCCACAGCAGGAAAACGTGGTGGCTCCTTGCCACCCCCATTTATCTTCAAGTGGTACAAAGCATAACATACAGAGCATCTCTTGTCTCCTTGGACTAACGTGGCTCTTCACAAGCAGCCTCAGCCTGTGCTGGAAGTGAACCGTGATGCAGCCCAAGCTCGGGTTCCCAAGACAGGTCTTACAGGACACAGAAAGCCAAGGCACAACCCAGCCTCAATGCTACTGTCCCATTTTGGGGTGAAGGACAGTTGTCCCATTTGGGTTAGGGAAAGGAATTTCTGCAGTAAGTGGTGGCTCTAGAGATGAACCCCACGTTCTCTGCAACAATACAGCAAATAATGTGACATAGGTACGACTTGGTGCACTTGGTAGCAAGCCCACAACAAGTGAAGGGAAATGAGATGCAAGGAGGAGTTATTTGTCCCTTCAGAGTGGGTAATGTGGGCATCCTTTCCTGACCGAGACGGCTAACCCTGCCTGGCTGTTGAGAAGTAATTGTTACTGTCCAAATTACAGAAAAGCAACACAAATATATGCAGAAGAGCGAGACCTGGAAAGGCTAGAGAGTTGGGCGGAGAGAAACCTAAGGAAGTTCAACAAGGGCAAGTGCAGGGTGCTGCACCTGGGGTGGAATAATGCCATGGACGAGCACAGGTTGGGGGCTGACCTGCTGGAGAGCAGCTCCGTGGAAAAAGACCTGGGAATCCTGATGCACAACAGGACGACCATGAGCCAGCAATGTGCCCTTGTGGCCAAGTGGGCCAGTGGTCTCCTGGGGTGCGTCAAGAATAGTGTGACCAGCAGGTGGAGGGAGGTCATCCTCCCCCTCTGCTCTGCCCTGGGGAGGCCCCATCTGGAGCACTGTGTCCAGTTCTGGGCTCCCTGGTTCAAGAAGGACAGGGAAGTGCTGGAGGTGGTACAGCAGAGGGCTATGAAGATGATTAGGGGACTAGAACATCATTCTGTGATTCTGTGTAATAACTGGACGCTACCTATACCAAAGCCTGAACCAACGGTGAAAGAACTCTTTGATCATCACCCAGTCAGTGGTCAGTGGGTCAGGAGCTGGTCAGTGGGTGGGCAGCTGGACCTGGGACACCCATCCAAGGCACATGTCGGGTGAGAGGCACTTGTCATCGCTGCGGCGGGGAAGGATTGCCTCTTGTCAGCTGCTTGGCTGGAGCCACGGGAGCAGCAGGAGCATCCCTGCTGACGTGCAGTGGGAGGAAACCTCCTGCCTTGATTTAATGCAGGTGTCAAACACCGAGCCCATCTCACGCTTCATCCCAAGCGTTTGGCCCGTTGGTTATGTTATGTCTGGTAAATAAAACTGTCAGTGAAATGGTCTTGAGCATGTGACCGTGGCTTTAGGACAAGAATTAAGGCTCTCTGTAGGGCTTGAAGAGACCACTGGGCAATTCTTCCTCCTCTCCTTGCCCAAACTGTTACCTCCAGTTACCCTGGGACCATTCCACCCCTGGACTGGGAATGCTGGGAAAGTAATTTAAAGCCATTATAGTAAAAAGTCTTTTTTTTTTTTTTTTTTTTCCCCCTTTCAAATGAAAGGTTTATAATAGCAATAAACCCCTTATTTTAGCATCTCGTTATGGGTCAAATAAAAGCTGGTCAGAGCATGAGACAGAGAATCTAACCACTCTGTTCATCCCCACTGGATAAATGTGGTAGTGCTGCCATGGGCCATATAGCTTAATTAGTCACTATTCTCTGCTGTTCCTAAAAGGGAAAAAAAAAAAAAATGAGAAAAAAAACTTTGCAAAGCCTAGGCAGGCTGTCTGTGTCATATTTCCTGTGTTCTTAGAGGTGTTAATGAATTCATTAATCACTTAATGGCAAGGAGGGTCTTTAGGGACCAGCATCACAATTTACCGCTCCCAGGAGGCAGACTCTCTCTGTCACTGATCTAAAGTTTCAGCTCCGCTAATTTGTGCCAGCAGAGCCGCCGAGCTCCTGCCTGCAGCCCTCCGAGCGCCTGCGAACAAACAACCTCCGAGCACGGCGGCGACGAGGAGCATCGCAGGGACACACCGAGCGACGGGGTGTTCGTTTGCTGGGTAAGGTCTTGCAGTGAGTACTTGAGGTGTTCAGAGGGTGAACAGGGGGGAAGGAAGCACCTCCCCACCCTCACTGTTGTGTTGCTTTAATTTATTTGTTTATTTATTTATTTCCACTGGGACAGGCTTCCTGAAAAACTGCTGCAAAAGCTCCTCCTTGCCATAGGCTTGGGAGCGCATCGTAAGCCTCAGAGGTTTCTTGCTGACTTATAGGAAATATAAGCTACGGATCATCTGGGCCTGGGACTGCAGGCTACGCCGTGAAAGGAGTCTGTGAATCTTCTCTAATTGAAGAATGTCAGGGTGATGTATTTTGACTGAAACTGTCAGTTGGGAAGTGAATTTGAATGTTTGCATCTCCGTTCCGCAGAAAATGTTGATTATTTCAAGTCTCTCGCCCTTGTTGCAGCAGAGTGGCTGATGCCAAAGTTCCCTACAAAATGGCTCTTTTGGCTTATTTCTGATCACACGGCAGTTCAGGGAGAGGAGGACATGAACAGAGCCCTCCTCTGCTAATTCCCTTCCACCAGCCTGTCATCACTTTGCAATTGCACCTTTTTAAAGGGTTTTTTGGATTTTTTTTTTCTCCCTGCTTTTCTGTTCTCCCATTTAACTTCTGCTCTGATTTCTCTTCCCATCTTTCCTCTCAGTCTGTTACTTTCCCAGATTGAGAGCCGAGGGAAGCGAGGTACGTAAGACGCGGGGTAGCAGGATGGGCACGGAGTACCATGGCTGTCCGTATGCAGGCATTTGCTCCCCATCCTTAGTACCCCCCCCGGGGGTCCTTCCCCGCTGTCATGTTCTCTTCTCAACAGTTATCGCAGGGATGCATGAGATGAAAGGCAGGGGAGAAGCTATACCTCAGCCTGAGAGAGAGAGGAGAAAGGAAGGAGAGAAAGCCGGGAATACAAAACCACTACATTGTAGAAAACACAAAGGGAGGCGATTTCAATAAATGCCAGATGGTCAAAATTAACCAGAAACACGTAGAGCCCTACATGCCCAACTGTTTGCTTTGGCAGGGATCCTTCAGCTTTTTAAAAGAGAGCCTCCCGGGCGCCCTCTTCTTCTCCTTGGCTTTCCTCATCCCCTTCACTCATCCTCTGGACCCCTCTTCTTACTCCACCCTTCTTCTCCTCCCTTGGGTCTCTTGTCTTCTACTGCTGCCCACCATCCACATTGCACCTCAAATGCTGCCTTACGTAAAGAGCGATGGTTGACCCATGTGTGGGAACCGGCCTTCTTCCACCACAAAGAGATGTCCCCGTTCCATAACAGGCTTGTTGAAGGTGGGACCTTGCTGCGTGGCCGGGCAGAGGGCATGCATCCTGCTGGGGCATCAGGATGGTATCTCCATGGGGCAGCTGCAGGTGTGAGAAGACCACTGCATAGAAACACTGGAGTATCCTAGCCCTGGGGTTGTCCTTCCCATGAGCATTAACTTCTTCCTCCCCTCCCTGGGGGCTTGGGTCAGCCTTAATTTTTTTTTTGTTTTGGTTGGAAAGCCAGCAGGATCTCCTGCAAGCAGAGGACCCGGTGGAGCAGGGGGACCTGGCGTTGTTAAATTGGAGCACCACCACATGGCATGTTCCTCCAGACAATGCAATCAGGAGGGCCCTTGTACGCCACAGGCGGAGAGACCCAGCTAACGACGGGCTCTTTTGTGTGCGCGTGTGCGCTCTGCATTTGAAACATTTATTATTCTAAATTGCCTTCTGCACATTTTACAATAATTACGACTAGTGTTTGCCTTGTTATCTCCACAGTTACTAACAAGAATGCCGTCATTATTCCAGTCATTAGCAAAATGGATGTTGTTGTCCGGAGTTGCCGGCTGTGGGACTGCTTTCAGGAGGAGGCTCGTGCTCTCCAACCTTGCTTGCTCTGTCTTTCTTACAGAGGGATATTGTTGTTCTTGGTAGGCTTTAACCTGAGGGGGTAAAGGGGGAACGGAGATTACGTGGAGAAGAATTGGTTTGAGGGAGTGCTGGTGGGTGTCGAGATTAGCAGCGGTGAGCTCTGGGAAGCTGCTAATGGGCAACATCAATAGAAATTAGAGAAAAAGCAGCCATTTCCTCATGCTCCTTCTGTGTTTGGTGTGTCTTAGGTCTGTTCCCGGCACTACAGTCTGACACCTCTCCCTTTAAGGCCGCACTGCTTGGACGTGAAGAGATGCTTCTGCTCTGACAATGGAGATAAGATATGACGAATGATGAAGGGGAAAAGGCTGGAATTAAGCTGGGAGCATTCGTCTGTTGCAAGGTGAGTTCAGCCATGTGCAGTCCCATTGCCTGCACGGTGATACCTGTCTCATGAGCAGCTGGAAGCTCCAGCGGAGATTCTGGCCCCACTGGGTCTCTCCCATTGCCTGCACGGTGGTACCCATCTCAGCAGCAGCTGGAAGCCCCAGCAGAGATTCTGGACCCACCGGGTCTCCTTTGATAAATTAAAAAAGACAGGTTGGGTAGGTAATGTTTTTCAATAAGAGGGTTTTTTTTCCTGTAGTCTCCCTCCCAAAATTTGGCAACCCTGAAACATTTGGAAATTCATTTAGGTTTCCCTCATTTCAGGGGGAGGGATATGGGAGGGAAATTGTACCCCCTAAAAAACCCCTGTTTTACCTTGAAGCCTTCTCTTTCATGTCCTAATGAAAGTGTTGAAGTTCAGATTTCAACTCTCGAATACGTTTTTCTTGAAATGTTATGAAACTCTTCACAGATATTTGGTGACCAAATAAAGCATTTTGTTTAAGTTGAGTAATAGGTTTCATTCAAACCCAAATGATTGCTTTTCTCATTTTAGTAGAAAGAAATTAAAAATAGTATTTCTTAATTTTCCTTCAGTTTTTGAAATCTTGGGGGAGCCAGAACTGTTAAGTATCTGTCTCACTATGAAACTCCAGAGGGAAGGTCTTATTGGCTTGGAGCGTAAAGATGATATGCACACAAAGGCAAATAACAAGCAAAGTTTATTTGGTTGGTTTTTTTTTTTCCCCAAAGTATCGATCTTTTGCACCACAGTGCAAAAATTGCCACATTCTCCCATGGTTCATTCTCCCAAGGCTTGGTTTCTCAGTGTTTTAAAACATCTTTACAGGACAACCACGTCCTTGGTACTTTTTAACTACAGAATCACATTGGTTGTCCTTGTTTTTTATAGGAAGCAAGGAAAACATTATTTATGGGCATATTTTCCTCCTTTCTAAATGCAAATTATTCATTCAAGGGAAGATGTATAATTGTTTCCTGATATTAGGTATTTTTAGGTGTGCTCACATCTGAATGCTAGCAAGCAGGCCTTTTTCCATTACACTTTGGAAAAAAAAACCAAACAAACAAATTTCAATGGGATTGTATTTGTTGAATACTGATTAAAGTAACTAAACAGAATTTAGAGTTTACATGGAAAATAAGCTATAAGGTCTGACTTACTGAGTTAAACTATTTCCTGGATCTTAGAAGACTATCACCAGATTAAAGTGTAACTATGATAAAATACAACTCCTAATGCAGATGATAGAATAATGTTCCTTATAATGAAAAAGGAATTTTTCATGTTCTACCAAACTTGGAATACAGTAGAAAAAGTAATATACACATGTAATGAATGACCCAAACAAAACAAGCCATCTGTGTGTATATCAAATTACCCCAATGCACAATATTTAAAAGTTATTAAGGGTCTCCTTCAAGTCTTGAGTAAAGTCAAAAGAAAAGATGATCTATGATTTCTGTGGAAGTCAGCTTGTCCCTGGAGATGCTTCTACAGAGAAAAAAATTAGCACAGTTTGGGTGATCCCATAGGCGAGATTCACTAAGGTGCCTAATTCTAGGTCCAGACCTTCAAGTTCTTCTGGTTTGTGACATTTACAGGGGAAGATCTTGTTCCTCGGGGGTTGTGGTTCCTATCAAGAAAACCTGTCCTGCCCTGTACCACCTCTCCGACTTTCAACCTAAAGTGGGTTTTGAAAGCCTCATAGCTCAATATCAGCACGCTGTGGCTATACAGTCCTCTGCTATTAACTCATATGACCCCGATCCCACAGATACCATGAGCACAGTGACTAGACATCAGGCGTCTTTTGGTGGCTGAAACTCAGATTAAGATGGTGACAAAGTTGGGAGGTAGGGAAAAGAGGGGAAACTGTGAGTTACATCTGCAGCTTTGAATGAGGGCTAAGTGGATGATGGGCTGCGCCATAGAAAGGAGGATTGGTTGGAGGGAAGGCAGCAAACTGGAGTTTTGTGACCACAAATGTGCCTTGTCATGTGGGCCTGAGCAGCCTTTTTGTCTGAGAAAGACCTTGCTATTGGCCTGGCTTTATTCTATTGTCTTTGGGCCATTTCAGTTCACTGGTGCCTGGAGGTCCCTGGAGAAGTGGACCTTGAGCAGTATGCTCATGGAGGGGCAGGTTTGCATTGAGAGCTTGCAACCTTGCATCTCTGTGAGCCAAACTAGATGCCTGTGGTCACTAAACCATCCAGCTCCGTGCTTTTACCTTGCAGAGCTGTGACCACCGCAGCGCAGGTTTTAGAGGGAGTCCGGACGCTCGTGAAGAGCAGGCAGGGAGCTGGAAGAAGAAGGGAGGTGGTGGCCAGTTTATCATCATCTCAATATGGTCAGCTGTTGCTGAGGGAAGTGTGCAGAGCTTCAGCCTTCTCAAAAAGTCCTTCACCGCTTGGCCATTGCAAAAGAGGCCAACGGTTTGAGGTAGGCTGGGGGCTTCTGCAAGATGAGCTGCAATGCTCTAATGATGCATTTCAGTCTTCAGAAAGCTCCATCTGATCTTTGATGCAATAAGCCCAGCTCCTGAATCGCATAAATCTATCTATAAATCTGATAATCTGTCTTGGTTGGTAACCCCAGGTACTTGAAAGGAGACAAGACTACCGTTTGTTGGCGGCATTTGTCTGTACTAGAGAGCCTCCACCGCTGTCCTGCGTGTCCTCTGGTGGGCAGCGTGTGGCCCGTGAACATCTGAGCAGACCCTCTGAAGGAGGTTGACTTGGTGACTTCAGTGTCCTGTGCCAAGCCAGGACCTTACTGCTCCTGCTAAAGCCCTGCTAATAGCATTGCAGTGACCAGAGACCCAGGTCTTGTCCTACGGAACTCTCCATCCACCTCTGGTCAGAGATGCTGCTAAAGGAATTATGCTTAATTAAACAAGATAAAGAGGGCAAGAGAAGTAGAGGGATTAAAACCAGGGCTGAGTAGCAGGGAGTTGCCGTGGCTCGTGTTTATGCTGAGTCTCTCCGTGGGGGATGTTCTTCAGTTTGTCTCAGCATGCCGAGAGTCCTTTAAGTGAGAGGCTGCGGTTTACAGAGTCAACAGATTTAAGCAGGCTACGAATATTAATTATTAATTACTCTTGGAGAGTGCTATACATTAGATTGGTGAAGTAGTTAACAGCTCTGCCTCCTCCTCCCCGCAGACACGCTCTTGCTGTCAGATTTCTCTCCCCGACTCAGACCCCCATGCTAGAATTAGGCCAGAAACTATTTTCCAGTCGAGTGGCTTTTAATGGGCTCTCCAGACTTGTTCTTTGCATCCTGTGAGCGACTAGATATGCGGAGAGGAGCGACAGTGGGATTGATTCATACTGGAAGAAGTATTAGGGTTTTAACCAAGTGGGGTTTGGTGCTGCCGGAAGTCGTATCTCATTCCCCAGAAGCGCCCACTAATTATCCACAACACAGGGCAGGGCCCTGCTCTGGAGAAGCCCATTTGCAGGACTCCTAAGGAAAGCTGTATTTCCGAAGAAAGGCACAGTGGTGGTCTTTTTTTGGATCATCTGTTGTAGAGAGAGCATTTTACCGGGGGCTCAGCATGTTTCTGGGAGTCCCTCACCCATTTCAGCTGTGGCAGAATGGATGAAATTGTGTTTTGTGTGATGGATGTGATGGTTTGGAGATGGTGGCGTGTCCTGGCTCTCTACAGATGTTGAGAAGTTGTTTGAGTGTCTCTTGCAGCTTTTCAAGCCATTAAGGTACTGCTTCCTTCCCAGGATGTTCCTCTCTGTGTGACACAGTGTGTCTTGGTTGGGGGACATACTCCATTAAGGTCACCCACACCTTCTTGTGATCTGAAGTTTTGACCACGTGAAGGGACTTGCCATGGGAGAGGAGTGCCAGGAAGGCAGGCACTTTGGGATGACATTGGTGGGGTCTTCTGAGCTAAGCCAGCAATAGCTCTGCTGGCTTTAGGGGTGAGTCTGAGTCGAAGCTGATTTCTTACAGCAGTGGGTGGAAAAGACACTCCAAAATTAGAAGTAAGCCAACAGAAAGCTTTGAGTCCTCCCTGGTGGCCTCATTGCATGCTCCATAGCCACGTGAGGAGCTCAGCCCTGCTTTCCAGCCAATTCCCCACTTCAGCCAGGCATCGCAGAGGGGTGGCCCTGCTGTGGGGCTGGAGGCTGAGCAAAGCTCTGCAGGTGGGACCCAAGCAAAGGAGTTCCCCAAGTTCCCTGAGCAAAGGATGAGCCATGAGCTGCCTATTGACTCCTGCTTTTGAACCGACTGGGCTCATCCACCTCCTGGGATGAGCCTTTGGAATGGCAATTTGGGGTAAAACACAGTCCTAATTACGGGAACCGCTCGAGCAGCAACAAAAAGGGCAGCGGAGAGGAGGCTCAGGAGCTTCTTCTGCAAGAGGAAGGAATATTGTGATCTGTTAGCAGCTGCCTTGTTTCCAAACACCTAGCACGCTTTGTGCGTGCGCTGTATTAAACAGCCTGCGGAATTTAAATTCCTCTGGGAAAAAACCCAAAACAAAACAACCTCCCCACCCCCAAAGTGCAGGGATGCTGTAACGGGGCTGTGACGAAGCTGAACGCCTCCCGACCGGGGAGGGCTTGTTTGTAATTCTGCATTGTAAGAGAGAGAGAGAGAGAGAGACGCGGTGCGATCCTCTGTCTGGGCAGACAGTTTGGCAGGGAAAGTCACAGCTGGGTGATTCCAGCTCCCCCAAAGCCGGGGCTTTTAGAGTGAAAATGCTGACAGTTCCACAGCACTAGCGGGCAGGGCTCTCATAATTTATTTTTAATGCCATGCTGTCTTTAACTGTGCGATTTCCTCCAGGGTGTTTGCTTTGAGATTGCGAGATAATTACATCTCAGAAACCAGGCTAATTACAGTTAACAGCCTGAAAAAGTGAAGGCCCCCATTTCCCCCCACCCCCGCCTCCTCGCCCCCCGCCTAGGTTTTTCCACCGCCGTTCCTCGCGGCCGCCCCTTCCCATCGCGGCAGCACCGTGGAGGAAGTGGCTTTGGCAGGGCGCTGGGACATTCCCTTCCCGTCCTCGCCCCACGGAGGTGACACCCCATTGATTTGCGTCGGGTGGGGACGTGGCAGCCCCTGCCAGGACTATGATGGAGAGCTCGACAGTGGGAAGGTCACCGCTGGTGTGGAGGGCAGGAGAAGACGGTGCGGTGCCTGGTCAGTGTATCAGTGCCCTCTGTTGGGTGGACCAGCCCGCTCAGCCATGGCCAGGTGGAGTTGTTGAAGAAGGATGCTTCCTTCGGCCAAGTGGGAAAAAAAAAATCCTGAATTTTCCAAGCCTCACCCTACAGGATCTAGGTGCAGCATCGTGCATGCAAGCAGTTAACTGGGGAGCATGTCGCCTCCCTCCAGCCATTGTACCTCAGTCCATCCATTCCCGTTATCACCTTCAGTTATTACTCGTAGGTGCTCTGGGTGTTGGGAAGCCCTTGGGCTGGGGTTGAGGTTGGGATCTCATGGCCAGGCCTGCCTCTGCCTTCTCCTACACTGAAAGATGCTCCCCCGTCCTGCCCCTGTGCTGTTTTTTCTCTGTTTAACATAGTCATTTCTTTTTAGTGGTGGTGGGCTTGTCATTGTGGTGAACTATGGCTTTTGCAGGATAGTTAATACCTTTATTAGCCCAAATGGGAAAAGGGGAAAAAAAAGAAATGCAACCCAAAGCTGACAAGCGTGTGGGCTTGGAGTCTCGTGAGACAAGAACAGGCTTTGCATCCAAGACATGTCCTTGTTTCTGTCTCTATCAGCTGGTCTAATAAAAGCTCCTAATGTTTTCTCCAGGCCTTGCTGCCTTAATTTATGAGTTTGGTATGGGACCAGGGGCCCACTCGGCTGTCAGAAACATGAATGGGTGGGAGGGATGCTAATTTTAATGGGAACACAGTGAGGCAGAGCGGCCAGAGCTCCCTAGGGAATAGGGATATGCTTTCCCCAGAAGCCCAGGGGTGGCAGGTTGTGGGCCAGGTCCTCATGGTGTTTCTGCAGGGCTTGGCTCTCCTGACCACAGCATGGCTCCAGCACACGAGCTTCAACGCTCGATGCAGCCCATGCTCCTTCAGAAATAACTCCGAGAGCTTAAAAGGCTCATCCTGCCTTGAACGTCGCCTCGCTCTATCACAATGTGGTTGCCAGGCTCCGTAGAGAAGGACAGCGAAGAGCTTCAAAGCACTGCAACCCCCTCCCACCCCATCCTCCAGCAGCCTCAGATGCTGTCTGGCAGCGTATGCATACCCTTGCTCTTTGTGTTTTTACACGATCTGGAAGGTTGGCCCCTCATTCTTGCAGTCTTGAAAAATAATTCATATTCTCTTCCGGGATTCCAGATCAGGGATTAATTTAATGATTTTTTTTTTTTTTCCCTTTCCCATTATTTGTTTTTAATGATTAAGGTGATAGTTATAAATTGTTAACAAGTTCTGGTGGAAATGTGATCCCTGGGAACTTTTTTTTCATGCTGAAATAAAATACCAGTGAGATTGATTTAGCAAAGCCGGTTGCGTTGCTGTGTCTTCGAAGATTATCTTGGTTCTGCATGAAGGGCCAGATTTTCAAGAAGTATTTAGCCCTAACCAAAATCAGGTGCTTAAGCACCTTCAAAATAAGAGAAGCTTCTGTCTGTAGGGAGCGATAATATTGTGTGTTAAATCAGGCAGTGCATTAGACCTTACTTTTTTGGCTGGGTAATTTTTTCAGGCGGATCGTTTCCTCTGGCAAACCGCTGAGCTGGCACGGAACGATTATTTTGTGAAAAAACCCAAAACCCAACCCTTTCTCCCCTGGAAATGGCCCATTTCCCTGGAGGTCACCGGGGCTTGCGAGGGTTGATGCTCGGCCGGTGACATCTCCGTGGGGCACGTGTCAGTACGACCCGGTGTGGGGTGCATGGCTTTGCACGGGGGCAGAGCTTTGGGGGGGGGGGTTGCCTTGGCTCATTTGGCTTCGCTCTCCTTCTGCTGATCTACAAAGCGTTTACTCCTGGCAATTATTCTGATGAGGCAGGGGAGGTTAGTTGAAAGCTGCGGACAGAGGTTTCTGGGGAAACGTCTTCAAAGGATGAGCTTCTTCCGATGGAGGTTGTAATTGTTTAATGATTTTTCGGTATGGATTTCCGTGTGGGCTGCTGCAGGACGGCCAGAGCTGGTCCGTCAGCAGAGAGCTTCTGCTCCTGCTTCGCCTCCTCTCCTCCCCCGGTGCTCGGTGGCTGGGCTTCTGTGCATTCTCGTCGTCCCGGGGTTTATAATTTGCTTCGTTTTTACTGCTCTATGTCAGATCCAAACCTCAAACTTGTCACCATTTTTTTTTTTCGAATTAAATCAGTTGAGCGGGCACAAATGTGTTGTCTCTCCCAGCACAACTTGCCTCTCTGGCGTCCTTAGCTTCCACCGCTGCGGTAACAGCAGAAACGGGGCTGGGGCAGGACCTCCGAACCATCAAGTCCTTGTTACTGCAGACAATGAAGCATCTTGTCCTTTTCGTAGGGTGGAAAAAACCCCTCTTCGTGTTGCATTGGCCTTTCCCTGGGCCAGCTGTTTGGACAGCGAGAAGCCTTATTCTAATTTCTCACCTAAATTTATTCGTGGCTGGGTTTTGACCTTTTGCTGACGTTGTCCTTTCACCTTAAATAGCACTTTCTCTTCCTTCATGTTAAGCCTCCTGATACATGGAGAGAGACCAATTTTATCACCTCTCCCCCTTCATTTTCTTAGACTAACAAGTCAGGCTCTCCGAGCAGCTGCCTCTTGAAGAAAGGCCACCTTTGCTCTGATGGTCCGGATAGCTTTCCTCTGAGCCAGTTCCAGGCTGGAGCTCACCATCCTTAACCCCAATTTTGGGTGACAAGGATTGCACAGCACTTCACGTGCGGTCCCAGCAGGCTGTGTACAGTGACTCTTTGCCCGCCCGAAGCACATGCAGATGTTGATGAAGCCCCAATGTTTACGTGGGGCTCCTGCAACACGCAAGACCACCGTGCTTGAGGAGTGGGGTTTTAAAAGGTTTGGTCCCTTTCTCAATGAAGTCACAGTTGAAATTCCCATCCATTGCTAAGGTGTGTGTCCAGGACTTAGTAAGTCCTGCTGCTCCGTGCCAGAAGTGGTGAACTCCTCTTGACATGATAAACCATGTGCCAAGGGCATTGACGTGTCTGATGGAGAGCTGAAGGGAGTGGGAGCTCAAAGCAGGCAATGGCAGTGGGGGGACAGGGATGGGTCCCCTCGTCCTGCCCCCTTTGCTTTGCTCAAGGAGTAAGGAGCATATAAATATTGTTAAATCTTTTTTTTTTTTAAGAAAGATTAGAAACAGGGCAAAATTGTACCCTTGGCTCCCTGATGGATGGGAGCAGAGCAAGTGCGAGGCTGACGAGGACTCCAGGGGCCTGGATCCCGAGCAGGCAGAGAGATTTTTGACATGCTGTGGTCTGTGTTTGAGATTTTTGGATCCTTTTACCCAGGTGGGAACGCAGGGATCGGGAGAGGCGCAGGAGGATGCTCCTTTCCAGCCATGGCACGTGGTGTTGGGAACAGCGGTTGCATCCCGAGGCTGGCTGAAGATCAACCAGAGATCCTGTCTGATGGAAACTGAATCCTTCTGTTTCCTGATCTGGGCCCTGTAACACAAAACAGATGTAAAGGTCCAGCTGAGATCAGGAAATCTTTTGTGTGCGAGGTGGAGGCAAAAGTCCTCTATGTGCTGCCAGCTGGAGGAGCCCGTGCGAGGGGAAAAATCACAGAATCACAGAGTGATAGAGGTTGGAAGGGTCCTTCGGAGATCATCTAGTCCAACCCCCTGCCAAAGCAGGTCCACCCAGAGCAGGTTGCACAGGAATGTGTCCAGGTGGGTTTGAATGTCTCCAGAGAAGGAGACTCCACCACGTCTCTGGGCAGCCTCTTCCAGGGCTCTGCCACCCTCAAAGTGAAGAAGTTCCTCCTCATGTTGAGATGGAACTTCTTACGTTCCAGTTTGTGCCCATTTCCTCTTGTCCTGTCACTGGGCACCACTGAGAAGAGCCTGACCCCAAATCACATAGCTCTGGGGCAGGAGGGACCTGTCTCTGCAGGGGATGGGGCGCTACGTCTGCTGCAAAGTACAAACTGATTTTCTGGAGCGGTCCTGAGTTAAATAACCCCTGTGGCACCACCTCCATCTTCGGCAGGGTTGGAGGGATGCTGTGCCTGGTTCTGCCTCGTCTCCGTCGTCTCCAGCCCTGCGCCGCGGAGGTCTCTCCTGCCCGCAGCTGCCTCCCGCCTCGCGGCACTGCCAGTTGCTAAACAAAGCAAGGGGAAATCAGGCACAAGCTGTGCAATTTGCAGATGATCTGTGTACCTGCTAGCTCCTAACAGATGTTTTCCTTCGCGTGACCGTTTGCGAGCTGCTTCCTTGTCACAGCCTGTGGTAGCTGTAGCGCTCGGGAGTGAGTGATATCTTACACCTGCACCGAGCAGCGTTCCTGCCTATAAACTGGCTGTGCGACTCCAGAAATCTCCCGTCACACAGAGTTCTATATCCAGTGCAAACAACGGCAAAAATAAGACTGCGTATTTTTGATACAGGCTTTAGGGGGTGGGGGGGCGAAGAAAATATATATAGAAGAGGGGGAATTGCAGGAACTGGATGGAGTTATCCATGGATATCTGGAGTTATCCATGTAACTCCCCGTGGCCAGGAGCAGATGTTGGAAAGGGAGGTGCAAGAGAAGGCAGATCTGCCCTGTGTTAGACCTGCTCATCGTCTCCCATAGCTGGAGTTTGCCTGCAATATTAATATCACTTTCAGCAGAGATGTTGGTATTTAGCTGCTGTAACTCCGGCTATTCTTGTTAGCCACGTACGTGCCTGCTTCCTCTCTGAAATGTCACAAATTCTTGGCCACGGCAACTTCCCGTGGAAGTTAGCTCCCCGGTTTAACGATGCATTGTGCAAACCCCACGTTTCCTCCTGCAGGGCTGTGCCAGGGCAGTGTCAGCAGCCCAGACCCACTGGGTCACTTATTAGAGGGTTGCTCCTGAACAGCAAAGCATCAGCACGGCAGTAAGGGAGCGCAGGCTTGGGTTGTGCCTGGCTTTTCAGACAGGCCTCTAGCAGATAAAAGGACTGCAATTCCTCATCTCCCGGACAGGTTGGCAGATGCATAGGAATGTGATGTTTTCCTTTGGGTTACCCATAAGGGGAAAGGTGTGGGGGGGTGGTGTCTGTCTCAGAAAGGCTGTTGAATTTTTCCTGACTCCTTGTCAGCTCTACCGCTGGACCACCAGGCTGGTATTTCAGATAAACGGGCAGCAAAACTTGAAATAAGCCAAGAAGAGTCTTGTGCTGAAGAGGCAAATTTTGCAGAGAACCTTTTCCCTGGTATGAGGCACTATCCCAGACAGCCAAGGTCTTTCAGGAGCTCTGGGCTTGAGCACACAGGGATGGAGGGGTGGGTGCACCTCAGCGATGGGAGAAGGATGCTCTGGCTGGGAAACCAGCACTGAACTGCTCTAACTGTGTCAGAACTCTCCCAGATATGCCTTCCTCCTCCACTCTATAGGTTGGATAATGCTGAACCATAGGGATGACTCTTGGAAATTTTCTCCTGGGCTCATTTTGCACCAAATTCCCACATAGGCTCTGTGGGAGCCTGGATTCCCCAGGGGAGCTGCCGGAGCACACTGCAGTCTGTTGGGAACGGCTGCTTGCCATCTGTTGCGGAGATGGGCAGCAGAGAGCAGGGGACCGTGACAGGTTTCTGTGAGGTACCTTCAGGCACAGCATCCTCCAGTATAACTCTGTCCAGAGCTGCAGGATCAGGTCTCTTGCAGCAGCTAAGCCGAGATGAGAACATCCATGTCTGCTGCACACAACAGAGGAGAAACCTCTGCTGCATGGCCATGTGACATGAGTTTTGAGGTGAAGGTTGGGCCAGGGTGAGGAGTGATGCTGACTCGGGGGGATGCGTGGGGTGGCAGGAGCTGCAGGTACAGGGGGTCTTGCTTGAGGCACCCATGCTTTGGAGATCAGTGAGTTTTGAGGCAGGAGAAAGGAAGAGAGGGAATGGGAAGGCCAGGAGTATCCCATGTCATGGATGACACGCAAATGGGCATTTTTCCATGTGTAGCTTCAAAAAGCTGGGGCAAAATAGAAGCCAAAAAAAATCCTGTAACAAAGACATTCTCTTGTTCAGCTCAAATCACGGAATCATGGAATCACGGCATTGTCAGAGTTGGAAGGGACCATAAAGATCATCCAGTCCAACTCCCCTGCTGACTAGAGCACATCACTCAGGACTGCATCCAGGCGGGTCTTGAAGATCTCCAGAGAAGGGGACTCCACACCCTCCCTGGGCAGCCTGTTCCAGGGCTCTGGCACCCTCACCGGAAAGAAGTTTTTCCTCATATTTGAATGGAACTTCCCATGTTCCAGCTTGTGCCCGTTGCCCCTCATCCTGTCACTGGGAACCACTGAAAAGACTCTGGCTCCCTCCTCCTTCAACCTACCCTTTAGATACTTGGAAGCATTGATAAGGCCTCCCCTCAGCCTTCTCTTCTCCAGGCTAAAGAGTCCCAGCTCTCTCAGCCTTTCCTCATCAGGGAGATGCTCCAATCCCTTCATCATCTTTGTTGCCCTACGCTGGACTCTCTCCACCAGTTCCCTGTCTCTCTTGAACTGGGGAGCCCAGTACTGGACGCAGTATTCCAGTTGTGGCCTCACCAGTGCAGAGTAGAGGGGGAGAATGACCTCCCTTGACCTACTGGCCACACTCTTCCCTACACAGCCTAGGATCCCATTGGCCTTCTTGGTGACAAGGGCACATTGCTGGCTCATGGATAGTTTACTCTCCACCAGGACTCCCAGATCCTTCTCCTCAGAAGTGCTTTCCAGCAGGTCCACCCCTAACCTATACGGGTGCCTGGGGTTCTTCCTCCCCAGGTGTAGGACCCTAGACTTGCCCTTGTTGAACCTTTAGGTTCTTCTCTGTCCAGCTCTCCAGCCTGTCCAGGTCTCCCTGGATGGTGGCACAGCCCTCTGGAGTGTCGGCCAGCCCTCCCAGTTTGGTATCGTCAGCGAACTGGCTGAGGATACACTCTGTTCCCTCGTCCAGGTCATTGATGAATACGTTGAACAGGACTGGGCCGAGTATTGACCCCTGGGGGACACCGCTGGTTACAGGCCTCCAACTTGACCCTGCTCCATTAATTACAAATTACAAATCTCTTCTTACATGAAGGGACCCAAAGCAACAAGCACTATTTAACTTGGAAATCTGGGCCAAGGTCAGGAAAAAAGAGGGTACTTTGCCTTGGGACTCTGGCTCTTCCAGCATGATCCCCTTGTGACCCACTTCTGCTTTGTGTGCAGGGGGAAATTTTTCTTCCCTTCCCTCTCGTGTTGTCAGATTCATACCCAGCTAACCGACAAATCCATCTCTTCAGAGATCAATTACAGTGTCTGGCTGTGAAGCCTGGAAATCCAATTAACTCCCAAATATTTTTTTTTTCTGGTTAAAAAAAAAAAGGGAGGGGAGAGAGAGAGACAAAGAGAGAGAAACACAGTGAAGCGGGGGCATAAATCATCTCGAAAACATTCCAAACATTAAAATAAACAAGGACAAATTTCAACTTCATTTGTCTCTTTTTGAGAATCTGTCATTGATGTATTTTACTGCTCCATCTGAGCTTCATTTTCGTCTTTGCTCCCGTTTGGAGCCGGTTGCTATCTCTGGAGTGGAGCCCCGGGGCTGGACACCTCCTGCAGCGAAGGCCAGGATGTGCTGCCCGCGTAGGGTATCCTCACTTCTGCAGGATTGTGGTCCACTCACCTGAAGCTGGAAGAGGTTAAACCCTCTCCATCCTGTAGGGCATTTGGGGTCTGATTAAAATAGATGCTCAGCTCTGCCTGGGTCTGAATGGGCTGGTGGTTTGGGTGAGGAGCGTGACCCGCCGGACTTTCTAGGAGGAAATAACTCTGTTTCTCAATCACAGATTTCTGACTTTTTGCAGCCACCCAGAACTGGCTGTTCAAATTGAGCCTCTCCATCTCAACCTCGTGTCCTTGATCTTTTAGGGGATGTACTCCATTTGACCAACTCTACCATGTCCTCAGGCCTCCCAACGGCTTAAAGGAGACTCTTCTCCACAAGGGAGTGAAATGGTGTCCGTTTGAAGTGCCTGAAGATGAGCAGGGCCCAGGTGTGTGTCAGGCTGATGGTCTCACAGAGAGATTAAGAGAAGGAATGGGAAATATTGTAAGAAATTTAAGGGAAAGAAATAAGGACTGATGCATTTGTGGTGTTTCTGGCTTTGGGAACTGGCCAACCAAATGTCTAGCAAGTCACCAGTGACACGACTGCTTATCAAAAAAAGGGGGGTTGAATAGTACTGGAGTCAGAAGAAACCTGAATAAGAGGTTTTTTTGTCTCTCAAATGCCCACTATTTGGCTGAAGACATTTTAGGGTAGGAATGCAGGCACCGAAGGGTGGTGGTAGGTACCAGTGATGGGTAGTGAGCATCTATACAGTAGCTGCAGAGATGACGTAACGTCCTTGAGGGGTTGGTGCCCATCTGCAGTGGCAGCAAGGTGAGGGGGGACTACCCTGGGACATCCTAAACAAGGAGGTGCCAGCCCTGGTTTCTGGGGCTTGGGAACCTCTGTCTTGCTCAGGCAACAGGGATTTGAACCTGAAACAGCTGTGCTACTCTCTGTAGTCCCTGTCCCCCTCCTTCAAGAAGCTTTAGTTTTCATTCCAGAGGAGGATGAACAATCCTTGGGGGTTGTTGTGAAGAGGAATTGTCACCCTTCCTTCAGCTCTATCAGAAACTCTTCAAGAGGCAGTTAACAGATAACCTTCCCTTGGGATAAATTAGCTCCCAGTCCCAATTCAATAGCTGCTCATTTTAAGATGTCCTTGTTACCTTGTGTGAGTGGCTGATCTTCCTTTGAATCCTGCTGTGTTTTCAGACCCCGTGATTGCTGCAAGCAATCATGAGTTCCACATTAACAGCTCATGCACTGATTGCACCGAGCAGTCCCAACACAACCTTTTGTGAAAAGTTTTGGAAAGTTGAGCTCCGCGCTACACTGTCAGAAAGCTCTGCAGATCTCGCTCCATCACATATTCTGGTGACTGAATCTTCAAATGGGGACCCGTTTGCAGGGGCTGGTGTGCCGAGGAGATCTGCGCTTCAGAGTCTGACTTTAGAAAGAAAATCTTGTAGGCATCGTCAAGGAAACTTGGTGATGGTGCAGAGTTGTCCGACGGCCTCCAGGCAGCCTGAAGCAAAGGCTCCGAGATGTGCAAATACTAATCCAAATGGATTTTTTTAATTCTTTTTTTTTTTCCTCCAGCCCAACATTGTTGCAGACTAGGAGAATGGCATTGGGATAGCTTAAAAAAAAAAAACTGCATCAGAAAGAAAACCTCCTGCCATTTCATCTTGCCCACACCTTCCCGGGAGACAGCTTTTCCCAACTCCGTTGAGGATAATTTCTCCCGTACCAAAAGCATTGCCGCTGTTTGTAAAGAGTAAGTCATCCTTATTAACAACCCTCTCCAGGAACAACAAACAGTCTGAAACATGCAGTCTTGCACGGGTGCTCCTATATATATCTTTGGCTTTCAGGACAGTTGTGAGATTTTTATTTCCACTCATACCAATGGCAGCTGTATTGTAAGGTATCTCACGTCGATTAAAAATCTCTTTAATCAAATACTGGCGGGGGAAGCGTTCAAAATATTTGAAGAATGACTCCTAAAAGCTGCCACTTGACTGTGAGTGAATTCATCCAGAGACTGGCCTGCCAGACTGGCATGCAATACAAAATCTTCTCTCACCTTTAATTCCAAAGCTGCCAACGAACTGCAGTGATGGGTATCAAGAGAAATCTGTGTCCAATAGGACAGAGCAGGCTATGGTCAGTTCTTCTGTGGGAAGTAATGCCCCAAGAAACCTTTGCTATTGATAAAACCCATTACTCAATTTATCAATCCCTAGTTACACTTCAAATTCTTATATCGCAAATCCATGGGATAGATTAGATACTTTAATTGGAAATGTGCAAGTAGGCTGGAAATCACTGCTGTGCAAATTGTATAAAGGTTGGGGTTTTTTTTCTGTTCCATGGCTGAACTGGACTTCAAAAGAATAAACAAAATCTGTTCTGGTAGCTCCCAGTGAGGAGTATACTTCTTTGGAGAAAGGAAAAAAAACACCACCAACAAAAAACAACCAACCAACCAAACAAACAAAAACCAACAAAACCCCTCCCAATATTTGATTCAAGCCAGAGTGAAGCATTTTGATTTGGGGGAATTCAGCTAATTTTCTTACTCCGCAAAATAGGTCAACTTTGAAATAGAAAATGTCATGCTGAAACAGAAAGTTGAATAGAAATGTTTAGAAAATGTAAGATTATATATACATATATTTGGAAGTTGAACAAGCTTGTGAATGGAAAGCAAGCATACAGGCTATTTATAATTCAATTAGGCTTAGATTTAGGACTAGTTTTCACTCTCCATAAACTGCATTTCTTTTTCATTTAGAACAATCTCCTTCCTCCATCAAAGCCCCTTCTCCTAGCTATAGCTGGAAATATATAGCTATAATATAGTTGAAATGACTATAGCTATAGTGTGTCAGCTAACTGCTGTATTTTTCTCTCCCAAGGCTCTCCAGGCATCTAAGTGTGTTCAGTTGGGAGTGTTCACTTGGCATTTGGGACCCAGGTATGGAAACCTGGGGCATGTGTTGCTGGAACTGTTGTCAAGAAAATTTAATCCTAGAATCACAGAATCGTTTGGGTTGGAAGGGACCTTAAAGATCACCTGGTACCAACCCCTTGCCGTGGGCAGGGCCACCTTCCACCAGACCAGGTTGCTCAAAGCCCCCTCCAACCTGGCCTTGAACCCCTCCAGGGATGGGGCAGCCACAGCTTCTCTGGGCAACCTGGGCCAGGCTCTCACCACCCTCAGAGTGAAAAATTTCTTCCTAATATCTAATCTAAATCTCACCTCTTCTAGTTTAAAGCCATTACCCCTTGTCCTATCACTATATGCCCTTGTAAAAAGTCCCTCTCCACCTTTCTTGTAGGTCCCCTTCAGATGTTGAAAGGCATAAGGTCTCCCTGGAGCCTTCTCTTCTCCAGGCTGAACCCCCCCAACTCTCTCAGCCTGTCCTCACAGCAGAGGGGCTCCAGCCCTCCCAGCATCTCCGTGGCCTCCTCTGGCCCCACTCCAACAGCTCCATGTCCTTCTGCTGTTGGTGGCCCCAGAGCTGGAGGCAGCACTGGGGGGGTGGGTCTCCCCAGAGCGGAGCAGAGGGGAAAAATCCCCCGCCTCGCCCTGCTGGCCACTGTTTCACCTCAATCACTTCAGTCCCGCAGCCCCCTCCTGCAGAACTTCTCAAGACTTTCTCTTTTTCCCCCATTTGCCTGCAAATGTCCTATACCACTTTTTCCTTTCATAAAAAAAGAAGAAAAAATTAAAAAATATTCTTTTCTCCTTCCTTTTTTTTTTTTTTGGTAGCTTTTCAGTGTTCTCGCACCATCTCTCTTCACAGCACTGGTCATGTATGTGTAAGTAGTAAGTTAGTTTCTATTCTCACTCTGAGGGGTTGGCTTCCAAACTGTTTATTGAGTAATAAAAAGAGAAAATTACAAGCCATTGCCCAGGGATAATGTGCTAATAATTTTATGACTGGACAAACGGTTGGAACAGCCCACAAACGGTGGTGAGCAGGAAACCTGGTATCTATTGCCAAAAGAGCCACCCCTGAGGAGATGAAGCCTCACTGCTAGTAATGAAAGTTGATGCAACAACTGTGAGCTACTAAAAATTACTTTGGGGATGGGTGGTGGGATGATCATTATTGCTTTCAGAGTAAAAGTGGCAGATAATTTTTTGGAAGGTGTTTAGAAGTTAGTCCTACGTGGAGTCTATGTGATGGACCACCATGTCTGCTCGTACTCAGGTCCACACGGCCCACAGCTGCTGGGCAAGAGACTGAGGATTCCTGGAAAAACAAAGATGAAGGGGTGTTAATGCTTTCAAGCAAACATGAATCATCCCAGAGATAACAAAGGGTTTAAGTTTCCTTAGACGTTGTCTAATTGTGTGGCGCTCAAGTCCAGTGAGCAGTGTCCCAGCTTTGGTGCTGCAGAGCATGGAGACAGAATATGCCCCATCCCTCTCACCCCAAAGCCTGTGGGTTTAAATACTTCTGTTTTTAAGCCTGTATCTGTAGCTGGTTTAGTTCCCATCCAGTGAGCCATCTGGCTCCTTTGACACTCCTGATGAGTCCCTGGCCTCTGTGATGCTGTGGGTACAAGAGGAGCTATGAGCAAATTGTAAAAGTGTGCCTCTGACCACTGAACGTGGTCAACTGGTGCCAACTGAACGCTTCCACTCAGTTGCCAAAGACTTACAAGTAAACAGCACTGCTCAGCTTGCTTGTCCTAAACCATTCTGAGAAGATGTGCCCCATTCACCGTCTCCAGGAGGATCTCCTAACCTGTCTTGGGGGCAGAGCATCATATTTACACTATCTTCTTTCACTGATATGAAGTTCAATGGGGGATTGGGGATGGGGCCAGTCTTTTTTCAGTGGTGCCCAGTGACAGGACAAGAGGAAACGGGCACAAACATGAACATAGGAAGTTCCATCTAAACATGAGGAGGAACTTCTTTGCTGTGAGGGTGGCAGAGCCCTGGAAGAGGCTGCCCAGAGACGTGGTGGAGTCTCCTTCTCTGGAGACATTCAAACCCCGCGTGGACACGTTCCTGTGGGACCTGCTCTGGGTGGACCTGCTCTGGCAGGGGGTTGGACTAGATGATCTCCAGAGGTCCCTTCCAACCCCATATCATTCTGTGATTCTGTGATTGGGCAAGAAGGGCCCTTGAGAGGTCTCACTCTCTGCCCATCTCCCATGAGGCAGGATGAGCTGTACCCCTTCCAAACCAGCAGCAGATCCAGTCCACAACGTGGGCAGGAAGCCATGCAACTGGGAGTAGCTGTTTGCAGCTGCCAAGACCTCACATTTGTATGTTAGTGATGCAGATAGAATCTCATAAACCAGTCTCCATCCTGCTTTACTGCTGATTTAATGATCGGAGGAAGAACTTGACTGTTTATTAAAACATTAGACAGTAAACTTTAACAATAGACAGTAAAGGCTTTTGTTTTTCCATCCTTCTGATTGTTAAAGCAACACCACGTTGGGCGGGAGAGGGACCTGCTCCCAGACTCCAAATCCAGAGCGATGGTACTGTGTTGTGATGTGACTGGGCAGCGATGCATCCATCAGGCACGATAAAGAAGTTGGCATTGCCGCTTCTGTGTCTGGGAGATCCAATATCTAAAGGGCAGGGCGTCACCCCTAATTGGGCTGTCTCAGGAGGCTGGCTGGCTAATGGCAGAGGGGCAGCTGCCTCTGAAGCCCTCTGTTGTTGCTAATCAGTGGCATTAACTCCACGAAGCTTGCCAAAAGTATTTGCTTCATCACCCCTTCTCCTTCCTCCCTGGCAGAAGGCATCTCTGCTGAGAGGCCCTGGTGGTAGCCAAGTTCTTTAGCATGTTTGCATGGGTCTGGAGGATGGACAATCTCTGCCAGCTCTTCTGTCCTCATAGCAGCCTAAGCTGGTTCAGAGCCCACATGACAGCTGGATGTGAAAATATGTTCAGGCATCCATCCATCGGTTGACACCTAGTTGTGAACAGTGAAAGCGGCTCCTTAGAGTGTGTTGTGGCTTTTTTTTTTTTCTCAATTTCTATGAGCCATGGGGTTCTCTCCTAACATCACCTCTTCAGCCTGGTTCCTGTGCTGAGCTGGTTGGTCTGGCTTCTCCTGGGGTCAGTGGAGAAAGACAGGACTTCCTTGGATCACTCATCCTGTCTAAGGAGAGCTCAGTCAGCTTCCAGAGGGGTTGACCTCTCTCCAGAGATTATGGTGGGACTAGGTGAATTTCTTTGGACATCTAACATGTAGATGGGCTAATGTCTGCAGAAGCAAATCTTGCTTTAGGCCCTAAAGCACTTCAGTAAATGTGTTCCTCAGCATCCACCTCCTTGGGCTCCCTTGGAGAATCCTGACTACAAGCACAGCAGTCCTGGTGAGGGGTGGTGGGCTTCCTGCACCTTACTAAGGTCTCTGAGTCCTTGGCAAGCCCAAAGCAAGTTACCTTCTAGCTCAAGTCTCAGTCCTGATGAAGGTTCCCATCCAGTGGGCGTCTGGTGGGTCACACAGGAGGGCCAGTGGTTCAGGAGAAGCTTCTGCCCTCCTCTTGTCCTTCAGTGACATCTGAAATCCAAGTGCTGCTTAAGGGCAGCCTGGTGGGTGAGGAGCTTGTTCATTAGGGAGCTTTATCCAATGGACCAGACCTCAAATATGAGAGCAGAGTAAGATGTGCCTTTGCTAGGCTTGAAGGGGGAAGAGGGACAGAAAGCAAGTGTGCATGTGCACCAAGATGAAAAGGAGAGGGTTGATTATAGAATCGTAGAATGATTTAGGTTGGAAGGTACCTTAAAGATCATTCAGTTCCATTCCTTCTGCCATGGGCAGGGACACCTCCCACTATACCCGGTTGCTCAAAGCCCCATCCAGCCTGGTCTTTTCTCATGGTCCTGATGTAAAGCAATATTTGCACAAGCTCAGTACATTTGGGTGCTGAGCTGCTTTTCCAAGTCCTCAAAAAGGCTTTCAAAAATATAGTTGCCATGTGATAGGAGTGGAGGCGCTGTTGTGTACCAACAGCCTTCTCCAGAAGTGTCTGAGAAACAGCAATCCCTTTGCACTGCAGGCAGGGATTACACATGAAGTCCTCCAGGGATCTGTGGTAGGGCTTGTGCTGTCCTATTCACAAACAATCTGCAAAGGGGAGCAGACAGAAACCAAAATTTGCAAGGAAGCAGCATTATTCAGGACAGAATGAATCACAGAATGATATGGGTTTGGAAGGGGCCTCTGGAGATCATCTAGTCCTGCCAGAGCAGGTCCACCCAGAGCAGGTTGCACAGGAACGTGTCCACGCAAGGTTTGAATGTCTCCAGAGAAGGAGACTCCACCACCTCTCTGGGCAGCCTCTTCCAGGGCTCTGCCACCCTCACAGGAAAGAAGTTCCTCCTCATGTTTAGATGGAACTTCTTATATTCAAATTTGTGCCCATTTCCTCTTGTCCTGTCCCTGGGCACCACTGAAAAAAGACTGGCCCCATCCTCCTGACACCCACCCTTTAAGTATTTATAGGCGTTGATCAGATCCACGCTCAGTCTTCTCTTCTCCAGACTAAAACGAACCTCAGCCTTTCCTCATCAGAGAGATGCTCCAGGCCCTTGATCATCTTTGTAGCCCTCTGCTGTACCCTCTCCAGCAGTTCCCTGTCCTTCTGGAACTGGGGAGCCCAGAACTGGACGCAGTGCTCCAGATGGGGCCTCCCCAGGGCAGAGCAGAGGGGGAGGATGATCCCCCTCCATCTGCTGGTCACACTCTTTTTGGTGCCCCCCAGGATGCCACTGGCCTTCTTGGCCACAAGGGCACATTGCTGGCTCATGGTCATCCTGTTGTCCACCAGGACACCTGTCTTTTTCCTCAGAGCTGCTCTCCAGCAGGTCAGCCCAATAGATGCTGACTGCGAAGAAGTGCAGAAGGGTGGCCGCGTGCTGCTGACTACATGATGACACAGCGGAGGAGCTGTGATGTTGGGAACCGCACATGGAGAAAGATCAACAGTAGCCACACCTCTACAGCGGTGCCGTCTAAATGAGCTATTGCCGCTCTGGAAGGAGATTGTAGAGGCATTGCAGGCCATTTCTGGAAATGTCAGCAGTGATTACAAAGGCAAGGGCAATGTGAGGAGTTACAGAGAAAGAAATGGAGGGTAAAACAGAGCCTGTCATTACTGGACTGGATACATCCACCCTCTCGGATGCTGTGTGTAGGTCTGGTGTCCATGTCTCAGGGAGTCACACACGAGAAAAGATGGGAAAGGAAACCAGAGCTACCTGTTGCAGCAGCAGGACCTCCAGCGACAAGGAGACCTTGATCTGAAGAGGACTGAAGGAGCAAATGAGAGGAAGAAAGACAGGGGTGGTTTGGAGGAGGTAGATGTGGAGCTGGATGGACTCTGCTCTGGCCAGGGCTGATGCTCAATAGAGACTCCAACCTTGGCTCTCTGTATTTGACAATTGGGAATAATAACTGTGCCAACACCCAAAAACCAGATCAACGAGGGGACACCCTCATTGGCACACCTGTGCCACCTGGAGTGGCACACCTGACCGGACCCCTCTTGCCATTTGCCTGTAGGACAGCAAACCCCACATTGTCCCCTCTTCTTGTCCTGGCCATTCCCTGTGAGCCTCTCCAGCTTGGGAGGCTTGCAAGCCAAGTAGCAGGAAAGTCCCATTCGTGCACCGTGCTGTCACCTGGGCTTTACCGGGTGACAAATTTCAGCCCTAAAAGACTTAAATGGACTCTCCCTGCTGGCTCAACCCTGGAAAATCTCTGGGCATCCCGGGATTAAATCCTGGCCCCAGTGAAAACAACTGGGCGTTTTCTGGCTGAGTCCGGTGGGGCCAGAATTTAATACCCAGTTTTAAAGGCTCTTTAAAACCAGCCATGATATATAAGCAGTCTTCTCAGCCTCTAAATACCTCAACAAGATTGGCAGCGTTTTGGGAGGGCCATGGGAAGGATTAGCGGTAAATCCATAGGTCGAGAGAGAAACTGGGGAGCCCGGCTGGGGCAGACCGGAGCCGCAGAGCTGGAATTGCTTCTGGTTGTGGCTGCAGTCTGCAGGAAAAAAAAAAAAAAAAAAAAAAAAAAAAAAAGCTGTGTAGCAGGTGAAGTCCTGGGCTTTTTAAACACCGAAATGCTGTTGATGTATTTCTGTTTGTGCATAGGCCGTTTGGAGTGTCTTTGTGCATATATATTTATATACCTATGCACACATACTTACCTCCCCACAAAGTACGTGCATCAAAATACATATATTTCCTCAGCCTACACCTTTCTGTAAATTGCAAAAATACAGACAAAAGAATGAAATTTAAGTAAGTCCCTTATCATTGCTAAGTCATCAGAAACTAATATTACATCTACTGGGCATTTTTTTCCCGAACCATCCCCACTTCAAGATCCCAATTTAGTGATTCTTTCTGTAGCTCTTTACGTTCTATTATTTATAAGAAACAATATTCAGCCCTCCCTTGACAGTATTTGCAGGGCTGCAGAAAGCAGTGCGGCAGAAAGGTGGTAGAACAATTTTGGTTATGTTTCCATAGCTACCTAGCTGCTAAATGTGGTTTATTCCATTTTAAAGTCAACCAACACGCACACACACACGCGCGCACACACATACGTACCCTCTCACACGCAGGCACTCGCAAATCACCAAATTAAGTATATTCAGCCCAATCCCTGCTCTGCCTACTACAGCCTAATGTTCCTGCCATTTGTGTGTTTAAAGGGGTACTTGCTGCAGAAATAAACGGCAGGGCAGCGTTCTCGCCAGATAGAGCGGGATGATAAACATATCGTTTCCTTCTTGCTCTCCTCTCCAACGCGTGTGTTCCAGTCGGTCCCTGTAATATTATTACGGGTATTTTCACCCAGCCGTGGTGCGCCGAGGAAGTCGGAGGTAGGAGGGTGTCCTCTCGTGGCAAATGGCATCTCTGCAGCCTCGGAGCACCCGTGCTAACAGGCACCCACGGAAAGGGAAGGGAAAAAGGGGTGTCCTAGAAACGGCATGGGCGTTTTAGGGGCAAACCTCCTTGCCCGGAGCATCCTACTTCTGCAACCACGTGCAAAGCCAGCTCGGCAGCCCCCATCCCCCTGAGAGAGAAATACAGCCCTGTGCTTGCTTTGCATGCCATTCGGCGTAGCAGACTGGAGGCCACTGGTTGCACTGGCTTTTCCAAGCCCGTCGCTGATTTAAGTAAGTTGGAAGGAGGAAGAAAACGAGGCGTGGGGAAGGGAACAAGGAGAGTTTGCCCTCGGAAGGCGTGCGCATCTAGAGAGAGCTGTGGTTTGTTAGAGAGCATCCCGGCACTCGACATGGTGGGCAATGACACTGATTTCCAGCCCTTGGGAGGGGAGAAGAGGGGTGAGGACGCAGTGTCCATCCCTGTCGGAGCCGAGCTGCCTCTGCAAATTCTTCCCAGCCCTGGCAAGGAAGGAGACGTGCATCTTGGGCATGTCTGGAGAGATTTTCAAGGCTTAAGCCAGCCATACTGCAGAACACACAGAGCTTAACCCTCTCACACCCGCACACCGTTTTTCTCACGGCCTGTGGCATCACTCCCTCCTGGGTACACATTTCCCAGTGCCTCACTGGTAGGGCTCCTCTCTGTCCCTGCATACCAGGAAAGGCAAAAGTCAAAACCAGGACAAGAAATAGCTACAGAGAGGGGCGAGGGGTAGAGATAGTAATAAGAAAAAAAGAGAGAAATAAAATAAGAGAAGGATAAAGACTTAGCCAGCAGGAATTTCCTGCCTTAAAGATTATCTGAAGGTAAATAAAACATATATGGGGAGGGGAAATAGGATATAAATATATATATATGAGGAGGGTAGCGTTTACCTCCTGTCCATCCATCCCGGGCTGAGCATCCAGCCCCCGTTCCCTCCCACGCCTCTGCAGTGTTAGCCCTCTGTCACACCAGGACTCCTGCAAGCGGCGGGTGACACGTGGCCACGGTGGTGGCGTGTGTCCATAGCACACAGTGAGGGGGGGGGGTTGGTGGTGGGTGTTAGAGCAGCTATGGCTTTTACTGGGAGATGGCATGGTCAGTGGGATTCATTCCTCTGCTCTGTCCCATGCGAGCTCCTCTGAAGGGATGGTCGGCGGTTAATCTGTGCTCTCCATGTACATATCGCCCTGCAAGAAAGCTCTGGGCATCATACCAATATTTTCTGTCCCCTCTTACCTCTTTACACTCCCTGTCACTGTGGGAAGTGTGGTCATGGTGATGTCACCTTCCCCTCACCAGCAGCACTCCTGAAGTCACTTCTAGATCTCAGCAAAAAGGTCTTCTTTCTTTTTTTTTCTGCCCGGAAAGAAAAACAGGAGAGTGAAAAATGCTGCGGAAAATCATGTTTTATTAGCATTTGTAACCAGGTGCAAAAGAAATAAATCATCATTGTGAAGCAAAAAAAACCCCTCTGACCATCCCTCACCTGCTCATACTTCTTGTTGTTTTGCAGATTCCCTCTGCTCCGCCAGGTTGCCTGGGGTCTGCCAAGGTGCCAGCCACAGTTAGTCACAAATTCATCCTTCTGGGCTGCCTGCGCTGTACAGGCTGGAGTGGCGGAGAGCTAGCAGATGCCTTCAGGTGGGTTGCTGGGATTCAGCTCAGCCCTGTGCAGCTGCGCCAGCACAGGAGCCGTGCGGCTGTGTTTTCGTGGAGCTCACATCTGGGATAACCTGGTTAAAATCTCAGGCAGGTTTTGTCGTCCCAGCTCTCCTCCTTCCCAGGCACAGACCCTGCTTTTGTACCAGACCCAAGCTGCCTTTTGCACCAGCACCTTGGTTTCTCCCTGGCTTTGTAGGGAAGATGCCCCCACCTTTATTTGTGAGCTCTTTCCATAGTGATAAGCGGTTAAGGATGCTCAGTCCGGGGCCAGCCCATTCTGGCATGTAAAATTGGATCTTTTTTGCTTCCCAAGCTTGCTCCAGCTTTTACCGGACAATGTTCGCTCCAGCTATCCTCCAAGCAGTCGCACCCTTTCACAGACCCAGTTTTCCACCTATAATTGCCATATTTTTCACGCCTTTCTATGCCAGGAGAGCAGCGCCACAGGGCTGGTTTGGACCAGGCTGAGGAGCGTGGGCATGAGCTGCTCGCACGCTCGTCACCCAGGTCTTGGTTGTGCATCGTGGTGTGCAACACTGTACACATGAAAACGAAAGATGGGAACCTTATAAATAAGCACAGCCACAGCAGCCCATAACTATGTTATTTTCCTCCACGATGTGAGATCCAGTAGTGGGTCAAGAGAGACCATCATAAATACAGATGTCCGGTTTGTGACCAAGGCATGAACATGCTCATCTTTGACTTGCCTCAGCGTTTAGGGACATTAGTCTTTGTTGCTCTCTGTCGGACCAGGAGGGGCTGGCGATAAATCGATTCCCTGTGGCCACGGTGCTCTCCTGTGCCATGATTATGTGTGATTATAAGCAATAGCAATAATCATCATGTCACTGTTTCCAAGGCAGGCTTTGCTGTCCTTGTATTGGCACTTTCTCATCTCCAGGCCCCCCCAACGGGCAGATGCTGGAGGTCGGTGTGTTTTGCTGGCTCTGTAGTGACAGGTAATAATCTGAAGGCTACAATATCACCCAAGGGTTGCACTCCAGGCCCCTTCTCTTGCAAGAAGCAGGTAGCACAGGCACATTTCTCCCTGCCTTTTCTGCCCCTTTAGCCACCGGCACTGGGCAGGGGACTTGTGGGACCTGGCAGAACCCATCTTTGGCTTTCCTGCTGCGGGAGAGGGGCAGGTGCCCTTCTCACTCTCCTGGGAAATGGCAGAGTTGATAGAGAAAGCTGCCTCCACGCAGCAAAGACACAGCTGGCTGAAACATTCATCCAGCCCTCCTCCTCTCTGGATTAAGGAGGGCTTGCTTTTTTTTTTTTTTTTTCTTAATCAGTTCAATGTTTTACAGCTCAAATTCAAATAGGAGCTTAAGAGCTTAAACAGTGAAACGTAAGGATGTGTTGGCATGGATGGACCATCTTCCCTCTCCCTGCCTGCTGAGCCCGTGCTGGGCTCTCTGGGGATGAAAATACCTGTGTCTCACCATCACAAGCTGGTTTGCTGCGGGGGGTGAGACATGCGGGCAGACCCTCAGGGTTAATCCTAAGGGGGTCATGCCATCTTACACCCACTGACCCAGTCTGCCCAGCATGGTTTCTCCCTCTCCCCCCATGCCAACACTTGTGTCTTCGTGGGTGCTGGGGGTCCCCAGGGCTTTTAGGGACGCTGCTATTGTAGGGCACGCTCAGATATGGGGGGAATAGCGGGCAGGGTCTCCTGGAGCAGTGTGTGTGTGGGGCGAGACAACATGGGGTCTCCGAAGATGCCATTCCCAACCTCGTTCCAGATGGACGGCGCTGCCTGAAAATAATTGCAGGTAGCTGCCCAGCGCTCGGGGAAGCTTGTTGCTATTCAGTGTCGGCGGTCAGCCGCTGTCTGCTCCTTCGCTTGGATGCCTCTGAATCCCAACGAAGGCTCGCCGTCCCCCGCCTCCCGCTTGGTCTCTCTGGTTTGGTGTCCTCCACTCTTGACTGCCTCTTGCCCTCCTCGGCAGCCCTCCCTCTCTTTTCTCTCTCTCTCTCTCTGCACGCCCAGCTCATATCACAGAGCAACTTCCCAAAGCAAGAACTTCACCTCCCACCTTGTAGTTACTGTGAGAAGCAGCAAAGAAAGCCCAAGAGACAGATCACACCAGAACAGCTGGATTTTTCTGCCTGCCACGATGTGTCCTATGGAGATACAGCTGCCCCCAGGTTATTGTGTTATCAGGGCACAGAACAGAGCGTATCTACAGCCTGGATGAAAATAAAAAAAAACACATACAAAAAAAACCCCAACCAAACAAACAAAAAACCAACCAGAAGAAAGGATGCTGCTCCATTTGGGGAAAGATGGCTCCTCCCAGGCTTCTGGACCAGATCCCCAGCTGGTGTAAATAAAAAAGCACTAGACTGGTTTACTCTAGCTGCAGCTGCTGTAAAATACCTTTTTCCAAAGCATTTTCCTGCCTGGGTTGGTTTTCTTTCTCTACCTTCCTCCAACTTCAAATGTCATGGCTAAAATCCAGACATGCAGGCTGCCCCCACCTTGTCCTTCACAGTCTGACTGGGGAGCAGGATGGCTGAGAAACATCAGACCTGGGGAGAATTCAGAGACAGAAATCATACAATTATAAAATGGTTTGGGTTGGAAGGGACCTTAAAGATCATCCAGTCCCAACCCTCTGCCCTGGGCAGGGACACCTCCCACCAGACCAGGTTGCTCCAAGCCCCGTCCAACCCTTGAACCTCTCCAGGGATGGGGCAGCCACAGCTTCTCTGGGCAACCTGGGCCAGGGTCTCACCACCCTCACAGCAAAGAAGTTCTTCCTGAGATCTCATCTCAATCTCCCCTCTTTCAGTTGGAAGCCATTACCCCTCATCCTATCGCTACATGCCCTTGTAAAAAGTCCCTCTCCAGCTTTCTTGTATGTCCCCTTCCAGATACTAGAAAGCTGCTATAAGGTCTCCCTTGAGCCTTCTCTTCTTTAAGCCTGTCCTCACAGCAGAGGGGCTCCAGCCCTCCCAGCATCATCGTGGCCTCCTCTGGCCCCGCTCCAACAGCTCCATGTCCTTCTGCTGTTGGTGGCCCAAGAGCTGGAGGTGTCCCCAGAGTGGAGCAGAGGGACAGAATCCCCTCCCTAACCCTGCTGGCCACACTGCTGGGGATGCAGCCAAAAGCTGCACTACCCTTCCCATGAACAAGGCCAACCAGTTGCCTTTGCCAGCACTCCCACTGCTCCTCCTCCACAGCAGACAGCAAGCATCCTTCAAAGACATGGGGCTGTTGGACCCGATGGCTGCTGGATGTGCCAGACCTAGCTGGAAGGAGGAGCATCATCTTAAAGGATGGTTCTCCAGCTGGTGCCTGCAGCTCTGCCGAGATCCTCACTAATCCCTCAGTGCCGTGACACAGCGCCGAGGTGGAGAAGGCCACACCAGCTGGAGGGCACGGACCTGGGCTGAAGGGGTCTCCTCAAACATCTCTCTTACTGCCCAGTAGGTGAGCTTGTGTTTAAAGATGTCTTCCCCCAAATTAGCCACCTCTGCTGGTTTCCCTCTGAATGATAAACACTTAAGGGTCACCTGCTTTCTTTAATCTCCTCCAGCTTGTATTCATCTGAGCTGTGCATCGTATTAATTGCATCCCTTTTATTCTTGTCCATGCCAACACAGGGGTATCATTGCTATTGCTTTCTCTTTTTATTATTTGTATGCTTTCAGTCACCAGCCCCTGATATTCTGTACCACGAGAGTACACTTTCCTGATCACCTTCCTTCATTAAGAAAGCTTAATTTTACTGCTGGCGGGAAATGAATTGGATTAAAGAAAATAAACCACCCTAAAACAACCATAAGGTTTCTTGTTGGATTAAATATTAAAATTAATAATCCAGTGCTGCATTCAGCCCTGTATTTATGTTAATATTTAATTCAATAAAAGCCCATGTTTTAGAACATTTTCCCATTTGTTTAAAGCTACAGATGAAATTGCAATTTCTGCATAAAGTAGAACAATACGTAGCTAACTGTTTTATGGTAATGAGGAGGAATGGCAGCTCAGAAATCCTCTACCTGGCAGGGAGGGGAGGTTTTAGCAGTGGGAAAGGGAGCGGATGGCAAGGCTGTGGAGGAATGCAAATCCCGCTCGCTGGAGGAAAGCTTGACAGCTAGAGAAGGGGCTGTGGGTTGCAAGGTGACAGTGAGCGCTCTACACGTGGCAACTGCTTGGCTTCGAAATCCCCCTGTTGCATAGGGTTGTATCTCTGTAGCATCAGAGAGCTCGAGGGTGTTGGCCCCTGGGAAGAATGGGAATGCCAGTGAAGATCCAGGTCCTGGGCTGGAGGTGCATCCCCCAAGAACCCATCTGGAGGCCTTGCATGTTCACCCCTTCTCATGTTTGGAATGTTTCCTCTAGCAGAAAAAGTGGTCCAGTGGTGGTGTTGCTACACAAAGTCTGAGATTAAGATGTGAGCTGGGATCAGACAAGGATGTGGGGTTTGGTGTGAGGCTGGCCCAGGCTGAGCTCTCTCCCGGTGGCTCTGAGATGTCCTGGCTCTTGCTGGGAGTACCAGGCAAGAGGCACTAAATAATGAGCTTTAGTTCATTCTCTTCTCCAGTGCTGAATCAAGCCTGGCTGAAGTAGACCACAACCACTGCTGTTGTCCTGGGGTTCAGCCTCAGCATCCCAATGTCAAGGAGAACTGAGTCCAGGAGGAGAATCCATTGCCCAGGGCGTTTCATGTTTCAGTGTGGAAAATCAGCTGGGAAGGACTTTAAAAGTCCCACTCAGTTGTTCTCATTTTCCAAGGGATGGAAAAGGAATGTTCTCATTTCCTAAGGGTGGGCAGAGCCCCTTGCAGAGGCTGGTGCTGGGGTTTTACCCACTGGGAGATACTGCAAAAGCCATTTACTTTCCCAGGATACCTGTGATCTTGAAAACCAGAATAATTATATTGTCTGATGTCACGTGGAGGAAGAATGTGGAGCACTTAGCAGTGATAAGCAAAACTTAAATGCTTTGGAGGTGGAGTTACAAGTGAGCTTTCTGAAGTTTGGATACATACCCAAACTTTCTTGAACCTTTTGGGGCCTAATTAAATTTGAGGGGATTTATAAAAAACCTGCATGGAAGATAATACTCTTTTCTATTAAGGAACTGCTTAATAAAACAGATTATGTGTAAAATAGAAATATGGGCCTTGCGAAGGAAGAGTGAAAAGACACTAATGAGCAGTGTCTGAGTGTTAATGAATCGTATTAGCATGCCATTACCTGCAAATATTATAAATAGACCAACCAGTTTTAGGCTCCCTTTTCTCCAAAGAACCTTGCATGATTTCTGAAGATGGCTTGATGCACTTAGTCCTGTTTTGTCCAAGGGGAAACTGAAGGGGAAATGCATCACTTGCATTCACCCCTCAAGCCTATGGTGGAGGCGGAGATAAGAACACTGGGTTTTTATTTTTATATGGTATGCTTTGGCCTTTGGGCATTGAAAACCCACCAGGCACCATCCTGACCTCTGCATGAAGCACCTCTTCCATCTGCCTAGAGATAGTGTTGAGAAACTCACAGATCCAGTAAGTACCTCCCTACCTGGATCCCGAGTCTTTTGTTCCTCTCTGGACCTTTGTGTGGTCATTGACTACTTGGGTCTGCTCCAGGAAATATCCCCCATGGGTGATGGCGATGGTCCTTGGGGCACTTGGCAGGTGGCGAGTGCCAGGGCTTTGGCTGGTGGATGTGTGCCAGCACGAGGTCCCACCAGCCGCGCACTCTTGGTTAGGGGACCAGAGCTCTCTTTCCTGTGGTGTCTATGGTTTGTTGATCCCTGTTTTAAAAGACAGTAAAGCAACTCCCTCCTCCGTCACCGTGTCATCCTCAGCCTGTTCAGTGAAAGCCAGGAGTGATTTAATTTTTGTTTTCTTGCTCTTTGGAGCTCTGCTGGGAGGTGGCATTGACGTCTGTGATTGAGAAGGATCCCACTTACAGCTGGATAGGACTAGGAAAGATGGGCTGGTTTAATGGTAATATCAGTAAATATGTGTTCATGGATGTCTTTGTCACCTCAGACTCTTGCTGTGGAGCAGGGGATTACTGCATTTCATTTGGGCTCAGCCTACAGAGACTGACTCTGGGAAGGAAAGTGTAAAAGAGACAAAATGCCAGCGTGCTGGGGAAGGGCGAGCAGGGCTTGGAGGCTACGCCGGTTCACGAAGGAGCACTCCTTCCTTGTTATTATTTACAGCAAAACTCCCCATTGCAGTGATGGACATGTTCAATAATATTCTGGATAAAGAAGCTGGGAGGAGGTGCTACTAATAATTGCGAAGGATGTCAAGAAGGAAGAACTAATGTGTTTAAACATATGGGCTGGGATTCCTCTCACCTCACCAATCATGTAAAAATTAGGTGCATGCTCATTTTAGCTCTCTCTGTAGTCCATGCAGAAGCAAGTTTCTTCCAGAAGGCAATTTGTCCTGTCCCAAAGGGGTGTCCATGATGGACGGGTTCAGTAGTTCTCTGGAGGTATCTCCTCCTGTTGACAATAGAGAGAGCATAGACAACTTTTCGACTAAATACGTGAGTTTTAGTTGGTGCCGTTAGCAGAGACAAGCCCTCTTTCTTCCTGGAAAAAAAGCACAAATAACTGTAATTTCACAAAATTTCTGACAGTGAGTCTTCATTTTTTAAACAGCCCTAGCTGTCAGGAATAGCTGATGCATTTGAAGAAGATGGGTGGTGGTTACAAAGTGGAGTGAAGAAGCAGCGCATAACTGCTGCTTTCTGGCTGACAACGTGATTGTATTTTTTAATGCCCCTCCTTGGCTTCAGCATCGATGTCCAGACCTTTTCTCTGCCCAGCATTGCAGACCTGGGGGAGTGAGGAACCTTCCTCCCACTTGCCGAGGAAGAGCCATAGTCTTACCAAAAGCCACGAGGACTTTGTCTTCCACATCCCCAAATAACATAGACAAACAGATTCACCAGCCACGTATGGGTGGGCTGAAAAATGTAGCTATTGCACCACCAAGTTGTTGGGCAGATTATCATGCATAAGGTTGGAGTAGAAGATAGGATGTATTTTCCCGATCAGTTTCTGTTACTTTGCTCCACCGCCTGTTTTTCCTTCTTTTTTGGAGGAGAGTGTGAACGTGTTTCACATCTGCTCCTGAGGCACCGGGATTAACACCGGCTTGCAGAGCCTGGAGGTGGGTGGGATGCAGGAGCAGGTGTGGTTTCAGGCTGGACTCATGCTCTGCTTCCCACCACGTTGCTCATGCTTGGCTGGGCCGGGATAAAAGCATCGCTCCATTGGGAGGTGCATCTTCTTCCAGGTTGGGGACCCCAGCAAGCCCTTGCAGAGGGGAGCCTCTCAGTTGGCTGTCTTGCTATTTTTCCCCTCTATTTGTGAACAGATGAGGGGGAAAAAAAGGCAGAGATTACAACGTTTTGCCTTCTTTTACTGCTGGAAGCAAGGATGAGCAGCTTTGTTTTACCAGACGTGTCTCTGCAGGCTCCTGGCAGGTTGTCCATGGACCGCAGTTCGTGATGGTTGTCCTGGGGAGCAGGAAGGCTGTGACTGTATGCACTGCGAGGAAAAGGTTCATCCTCCTCTTTTTATTTCATATATGGCTTTAGAAAGTCTCTCCTGTAATCATGGGCCTCGTCCTGCTGACAGGCATTATCCCCAGGGCAGCCTGCAAAGCCAAGATTCCTGCAAGGAGCCGAAGGCGGAGTGAGCTGAGATGCCTGGGGCTCTGTAGCTCTCCCTTCCCATCTTGCCATGTTTGTAAATGGGTTTTAGTTCGGGCTTCCAAGGTGCCAGTCAGATCTCCTGTGCCAGGACACACAGACATCTGCATGCGGACACCCCTGTTTGCACATCAGGGAGAGGGTGCCTGTCCCCAAGTGAGCACCAGGCTGGGCAGCGGTGCTTGCGTTCCACCTGCCACCACGCGGGGACAGCATCCGTATCCTAAAACACCCATAAAGTCCTAAAAACACCCTAAAAAACCCCTTTGATTCGTAGCATGCATCATCCTCCCTCCCGCAAGGAGAGATGTAGCAGAATTGCAAATGTCCAAGCCTACAAGGATTTTGCTACGCATCCAGTAGCCCTGCATGGGTTGTTTTTTTTTTTTTTTTTCCCCACCTTAGGGGTTTAGACTGCACAGCAAGTTCAGTAATGAACTGTTACTCTGGAAAATAAGACTTTCATTAGGTTAGGATTCTGCCAGGGTATTTGCGTTCCTTTATAATGAACCATGATATTGTGCAAAGCCCCGGCGCAGAGCAGAGCGCCGGTATCTCCCTGCTATCGTTTACCCACTTATCAGGAGTGGATCCCCTCGCCTCCATCGGGTGCTACAGCTGGAGGAAGGGAGGGGAACGCTGCGGGGCTGTGATAAGGTTTCCATCACACCGAGAAGCTTTTTGGGGGGTTTCAACCCAAGCATGGGTCAAACACTGGTTTTGACTGTTGGTCATAATCCTGCCTTCTCCTTACCCATGTCTTATAAACAGATGCTGATATTTCTTCTTTGGTTTTTTGTTTTGTTTTTTTTTTTTTCTTTTTTTTTTTAAGGTTTTCATTATTCATCACTAGCAGGTACTGAAATTGCGGTGCGTGTCTCTTCTGGTGTGAAAACATTAATAACTGCTTTGGCTAAGCACAGAAAGATCATTTATTTTACAAATACGCAGAAAAATTCAGGCCGGCTGGGATTAAAGCACAGCGTTTCTTTGTAGGCAAGGGTTTCAGGGCACATTTTACCAGGAGAAAGAATTAGTTTTACGCAGATCTACGCTTCCAAGAACAGATGCAGCTGGGCTGCTCACCCTCCAGCCACAACCTTAAGCCATGGGGCTGGTAGAGAGCAACACATTTAGATAAGTAAAGCACCAGCATGGGGGCCGGGGGCTATTTTTGCCCTATCTGAGGACCTCGATCAGAATCTGTGTTGGGGTGATGCTTTCTTCCTGCATCTCCCCTTCTCCTGTGTGCGTAAGGCTGGGGCAGGGGGGCTCAGGACCATGGTACTGCCTCCCCCATCCCTCTACCAGCCTTTGGATGCTCTCCGCACACCTCACCTCCGTCAAGGACAAGGAGCGGTAAATCCCAGCAGCCTCCTAAAAAACATTTTAATTAAAAAACCTGACATAACGGGAGCTTTAAAGGACATGAAAGAAAACAGATGTGGAGCTCCCCTCTGCCCACCCACGCCCCTCCTTCCCTCCCCCCCCGCCCCCCCCCCAGCCTTGCCTCACCTCCCTGCGCAGCACTTCTCAGAACAATTTTCATTTAAAGCTTTTTTGATTTCATCAGCTCCGTACTCCACTCAGAGCTGGGGGTGCGCAGGTCCTGTTGGCAGCCTGGCAGGGATGTTGTTTAGCAACTTGGGGGGGGGGGACACAGGTGACCCCCTGGGACTGAGCAAGGTCTCGCTGGGCAGGGCTGTGGGCAGGGTACAAGGTGATGATCTGCTGATGGTGCAGAACATTGGTTGAGGTTGGAATTGGGGGTGCTGGGGAGGAAGAAAAGGGCCTGAAGGTCCTTTGCTGTCTGGACTGGCTCAGATGAGTTTGGGGCTGCAGCCAAGTGCAAGGACTTGGGCAGTTCTCATCATAGAGGGGTATCTTGGTGTCCAGCTTGAGATGTGACATGCTGCCGCTTCTGCAGGGAAGGGGGATCTCCACTGGATCCGTCCCACTCATGCAAACTGAAGTCAGGATGGTTCTAGCTTGGCTGGTCCATCCAACCTTGGACCAGTTTCTGGTGCATCTAAGCCTGGTTTTGCTGCTTGCTGGATGTCTCCCTGAGCTGGCAGTCCTCTTGTCTGGCAGTGTTGGCGACCCAACCACAGAGGTTGTCGTAGATCTGCCTACCTTAGTACAGAAATTCACTCCATTGGCAAAAGGTGCCAACATGACTGCTCCATCAAGGCTGAGCTGCTGAAGGCTGAAATCTGCAGCCAGTGGCTTTTTTTTTTTACCGTCTTTAACCTAAAATATATTTCATGAGACCAGCATTCACAGCGTCAATCCAGAGCTGGGGGTGTCCAACCACGTCACCTTTCCAGGCATCAGCACATCTAGAAGGTATCCCCAAGCCCACTGAGCTAGGCTGGACCAAACATTTCAGCCAAAGGTGTTTCCAAACTGCGTTGCTAACACTAACACACGATTTGAGGTAAAACATGATGTGGGATTAGCAATTAAAGTGGACATACTGATTATTTTTTTTTTAAGGAAATCCGATGAGAAGGAGGAGCCCCTACATCTCCAGCATCTCAGGCTTAAAATCAGCAGGCAAGCCAATACAGTAGAATTCAGAGCAGGGCCAAACTGTTCCCACCGAGGCTGTTCGTGCTTTGCATTTTGCAAATGTAAAGTAGTTGCCGGTTCAGGGCTTCCAATTAGAGCTGGACAAATGAAAAACTTCTCAGCCCAATCCTCCTCAAAAAAAAAAAAAAAAAAAAATCAAGTAAGAAATGGGTTGGATCAATGCAAAATACAGACCCTTTGATTTTTTTTTTCCCCTGACCAAAATAAACCCTTCTCCTCCTCACTCTGATTAATTTTAGATCAAATGAAATGTTTTATTCAATTTCGACTGAAATGTCATTTCAGAACATTAACTAGAATAATATTCCTTTTTTAAAAAGTGGCAGAGCAGAAAAAAGTTCAACTTTTAAAACTTTTTTTCTCTCCTCGTGTATATGTAAGAACAAATTTGTTTTCTGATGAAATAATTGTGTTTCTTGTTAACCTTTTTGGTGAGCACCCTCTGGCAGTGTAAGCCCCCAGGAGAAAGGTGGGGGCCGACCTCACTAGAGCTGTGCATCACAGGTTGGCCAAAATCATCTTCATTCCCCAAGAGCTTCCTCCTACTTCTCTGCTGACTGCTCTTTAATCAACTATTTAAAACCCAGCTTGGAGATTTTCATCACTTTCCAAATCCCTAGGACTTAAAAAAAATAAAATAACTCAATTAAACAGGAAATGGCACCCCGTCGGTGGCTGGTAACTGGTCTAAGCCTGACCCAGAGCAGTGGGTTTTCTGATGCTCATGCACTGGGTGGCGGGGTCTGGGACAGGAAGAAGAAGGAGGTTTTGGGGAATGGGCAATAAATTGATTTTCCTGCAGTCTGAGTCCAGGCTCCCATTTTCAGCGTGGCTACAGCATGCATCACAGGCAGATCTGGAGGCAGGGCTCCAAAGGGATTAGTAAAGATTTATTTTTCTTTTTCTGGAGTGAGATGAAAGGGGGGAGGGGGAGGGAGAGACGAGCAAAGAGTCCTACAGAAAGGAACTCATTATTTTTTATCTTTTCCAATGACCTTGTTTGTTTTATTCCTACTTGAAAGCAGTTTCTTTCCTTGTGAAAGTTTGGAGATATCTGGAGACTGGGGCGAGTGAGAAAGGGGGAAAAGGGAAAAAAAAAAAAAAAAAAAAACAAAAAACGAGCTGGGTGAAGAGAAGAAACATGGAAAATAAACAGAATAAATGCGAACCAAGCTGGAAGAAGTTCTGGTGCTCACTGATGTTTCTCCAAGGAGAAACACCCACCTGGGCTTGGCACTGCGATGAAGAACCATATCTGCGGGATGCTCGTGGGGAGGACTACGGCTCTGGGGCTGCCTTTTGTGTGTATTGAGAGCTCGGGATTGGGCACACGTGTGTGCACGTGTGTGCATATGTGTGTGAGGGGATGCTGCTGATGCTGGCCTGGGATGCGGCCGTTGCTGCACATGAGTGAGCCGCTGTGCAGAGGGAAGCTGATGCCCTCGGTGCCTCACAAGGTGTTTCTCAGCCCAGTTGTATTTATTACACGTCAAACCGGAGCGTGTGGGGAGCAGAGGCATCTTCTGTGTGACTCCCCTGGTCCTCACCCTAATTGTATCTGTGCGTCTCCTAAAGGAATTGCCTCAGAGCCATTGCGAGAGGGATTTTATTATTCCCCCCCCCCGCCTTCTCTAATTCAGTGGGCTTTGAATCAGACTGGGAAGCAATGAAAGCTCACCAACGCACATCTGCTTCCCTTCTCGGCCTGCATGGGCAGAGTGAAAAGGGGAAGGTTGCCACTGGGGATTAATGTTGCTCAGGGGTGAAGTTTGCCTTGCAGCACCCCATTAATTTAACCCTGGCTTTTATTTTTTCCTTAAGCACCCTGTTCTCCAATTAGTCTCTGTACTGGGAGTGTGTGGACTGTGGAAGAAGGTAGCTGTGTCATGGAGGTGACCACCCGGGAGCCGCGAGGCATGGTCCAAGGGACCACCAGTAGATCTTGCGAGTGACCCAGACCCAAGACTCAGCTCTGCCTCACCTTGGGGGGGCTTTTATAGGGTGAGAAGAGCTCCCCAAAACCCCGTGACAGGCAACCCATGACCCCGATAACCCCCGCCATGGTCTCCATAACCTCCACAGTCCCCAGACCAGGAAGGTGCACATGTCCATGGCCACCTTTGCCACCGGCTCTGCAGATGAGCTTTGCCCTGAAATTGCAAAGACAAAACGGGACATTCTTCTGCAGTGTCCCCGTAAGCTGCATTAACAGCCCCTTCCTTTGCAGTAAATTGCTGGCATTTAACCTCTTAACTCCTCGTGCTAAAAAAATAAAACCTAAGAAGCAGGTCTCCCCAAGGTGCAAGGACAGCTGTTAAGCTGGAAAAAAGCCCTCTCGCCAACAGGCGGGGTGCCTAATTTTAGATAAAACCCAACCCTTGCTTTCAACTGGAGGCTTGGGTTGATCTTCTCATGGTTACTCATAAATACTTATGAAAATGTTTCAAGTGCTCAATTTGCATAGCTATAAAGTCTCATAAATAATTCTAGCTACTAGTATTTAATTATGTGACCTATATTGTGGGGGCATTTTTGCCTCATTTATGGAGAGTAGAGCCCTTCAGAACGAAGACCAGGGTATTAAGTGGCCATTGAGTTGCTGTCAGAGCAGCCGTAGAGAAGAAAGAGATGGGGACCCAGCCCAAATGCTTACCTGCAGCCTCTTAGCAATACTAGCACTAATCAAGGATAGTTTAACTTACATACATCTCTTATGCCTACTATTGGGAGCTGCATTTTAACCATCAGGAGTCCCAGCGCAGCCCATTTAGAAACAGGGCAATACTTCCCAGGAAGGCTGAGGTACCTGGCCCTGGGTATGTGCAGAAGACTCTACTCTGCAAACTGGAGGACCCTGTTACCTCTAAATAACCTGCTGGCAAAGAGGACGCCAGCCCTTACCCAGTGCAACCGCCAGCCAGCCATGCATGGGAGAACTCCAGCTAAACTGAGGAGTTTCAGGCTGGGTCTGATAAGCACTGAATTCAGTGGGAAGTTGCCTTCTCTAGATTTAGCCCTTGGACTTCAAAAGGAATAAAATAAAAAAAAATCCTTTTTTTTTTTTTTTTTTTTAACCCACCGCACTACCAAGTTTTATCTAAAGCCCACTGAAGAGAAGAGGAGCGAGTAAAGGTTGTGCGATGGGGAGCAAAGGGAGAGCAGAGAAAATGGAATTAAAAGGTCTTTGTAGGAACTGTGCTTCAGCGAGAGACTTCCCAGCTGCCGGCTGGGGTCTTGTGTTCATTATCTGAAACCCCACGTGGGGCCAAAGTCTCATCCTCCTGGGCTGCCTTCTCCTTAGGGGAGTGCCAGTGAATAATCCCAACCCCTGCCCCCAACTGCGGCAGCTTTTAAACAAATATAACCCTCGTACGGAAGAAAGCAGGTTTTTATTTCAAAGGGAAAACGCTGCCAAGGGGTTTCCCTGTAAAAGGCGGTCCCCTGGTGGACCCCCATCCCAGGGGCAGAGAGAGCGGGTGATGCAGGCAGATCTCTGCCCACGGCATCCCCGGTCCCCTCCTGGGGGGCTGCTGGCTGCCAGCATCCAGCATCACAAGCCGTGTCTATCTGCAAGCGAGGGTATTATAAATAATTTATTCTCTGGGCGGCGGGGGGGGGGGGAGGTGGGAGAAAGAGAGAGAGAGCTTTTTAATTAAAACGGTATCTTACAGATCAAATAAATATGAATAAGATGCCAAAAACAACTGTACAAATCCCAAACATTCTCTTGTGTTTTAATTATTTGTGTTGATAAAACAAGAGCGAAGGCATTTTACTCCGCTTGGAGGGCGAGGAGGCAAAAGGTTATGCTGGCATTTTTTTATGTTCTTTTCAAGGAACAAATGTTTCAGAAGCACAGATCTGACAAACTATAATTCATATCAGGAATTAAATTGGAATTTAGAGAACAATTGTTAATATTTCAAAGTAATTGTTTAAGAAATTATCATTTTGGTATCTGCCTCAAAAATAATTACCCACCACTAATTTTTCTTTTTCAAAGGCTGCTATTTGTTGGAATAGTGGAAAGATGAGGAGTTTTTGCTGTGGGCTATTTATGTAGTTCAAATGAGGAGATAAACAGGAAGGGACTTTCATGTTCCTAGGCAAATGAGTCTGACTAATGTACGGCTTCAAGCTCAAAAGTGGGCCCTGGATTTACTTGAAAATTTGGGGAATTTTTAATGGATGGGATTTGCAAGTCACAGCAGGCAAGTGAAGCATCAAAACCTGTGCATGTTAATTAGAAATGGGGCCCCGGAGAAACCCCCACCGCATGGAGAAATCCTGGGGTACCAGTGTGGTGGCTCTTCCTTCAGGTCGGCAGACCCGAATAATGCAGCCCCAACCTGGGCATCTTTCCTTGCCCCACATCAAAGAGGATAAGGTTCTATATTTTCAGGTTACACCTGTGCTTTTACCGCTGGTCTTTCCAGCACAGCCAGTACAGCATCCCAGAAAGCCGAAGGAGACGTGATTGTGTCCACTCCACAACCCTACTGCACAACCCTGCCGCCCTTGCAGCACCTTGGGCTGGAAAAGGAGGACTATTTACACAATCACAGAATGGTTGGGAATGGAAGAGACCGCTGGAGATCATCTCCTTTAACGCCCTGCCAGAGCATGTCCACCCAGAGCAGGTTGCACAGGAACGTATCCAGGCAGGGTTGGAGCATCTCCAGAGACAGAGACTCCACCACCTCTCTGGGCAGCCTATTCCAGGGCTCTGCCACCCTCAAAGGAAAGAAGTTCCTCCTCATGTTGAGATGGAATTTCTTGTGTTCCAGTTTGTGCCCCTTGTCCCGTGCCTATTCCTACTTCTGCTCTTCATAGAGTAGAATCATAGAACCATAGAATTGTCTAGGTTGGAAGGGACCTTTAAGGGACCTTTAAGATCATCTAGTCCAAGCATCAACCTAACTCTGATAAAACCCATCACTAAACCATGTCTCTTAAGCACTATGTCAACCCGTCTTTTAAATACCTCCAGGGATGGTGCCTCAACCCCTTCCCTGGGCAGCCCATTCCAAGGCTTTGGAACCATTCCATACCCTTTCAGTGCAAACATTTTTCCTAATATCCAACCTGAACCTCCCCTGGTGCAACTTGAGGCCGTTTCCTCTTGTCCCATCGCCTGTTCCTTGGGAGAAGAGACCGACCCCCCCCCCCGGCTACACCCTCCTTTCAGGGAGTTGTAGAGAGTGAGAAGGTCTCCCCTCATATAGGCCGCAAGTTGAGACATCTGTGGCCTCCTGGAAAGGGGGCTGGGTACCTGAGTATTTAGAGGATCATGGAAAAAAAAATATGGTAGAAGGGGTCTTAAACATCATCTTCTGCATCCCGCAGCGCCAGGGTGGGGTTATCCAGACCCCGTAGCATCCTGCCCCTACCCTCTGCTGTGCCGCACTGCTGGAAAGCCTGTCCTCCTCCCTTTCCTCAAAGGATAGAGAGAAACTGCAGTGGTGATAGCACCAGGAGAGGTTCCACAAACAGCAGTTTCAAGGAATGGCTGTAGATTTCTCTGTTCGGAGAGGATATGGCAAAGGGAAACTGTTTCCATGAAAACACAGTTTCAAACGTAAAAGGAGAAACTATTTTCTGGGCGTCATTAAATTTTTCTGCAAAATTATTAATCCGTCTTTGTTAGGAATAATTCTCAAATGCATGTTGAAATATCTCACTTCCTGACATACGCTCTTTTTTAACCAGCTAGTTTTTCTCTAAGCAACGCTGGTGTTGATGGTAATTTTTAAAGTGCACAGGGAGAAGCAACTTCTTTTACCAAGTCTTCTGGGAAGACTCTCGCCACAAAAAACATTTTTTCATCTGAACTGTCACCTCAGCATCAGGATACCCTCTGGCTTCCCCCGGCTCTGTCTGGGCCCCCAGTTGTCCTGTTGGCCACCAGGATTTCTTGCCTGACATTTCCCAGCAGGTTGGTCCCTCCACCCCGTGAAGGACCCATGCTGCCAATAAATCCGTCTGGCAACCTCCTGGAGGAAGATGCTACGGCTTTTGGGTTGTTAATGTGTCTTCTACCCCCTTGATGCTACACCTCCCTTCTCCCTTTGATCTCAAGGACTCCAGACTCTTATGAAGACGCTGGTCTGGAGGCTAATGAGGAATACACTTGACCTTTGCAGATGCTGTGATTAAAGATTACCAGAGAATGTGGGGGAAGCAAGAAAAAAAAGCTCCTTTTGGCTTCATCCTCCCAGCTTGTTGTAAGTATCCCAATTACGAAGCAGATCACAGAGGCTGTGTTGGAAGACATTGGTATCAGCAAATTAGCAGGCTGCAGCGGGAGCAGTAATTAAGGCAGCTTTGTGTTTGCCGGGGTTTGGGGCTGTCACTCCTGTTTGCCTGCTGCTTGGATTCCGGGTCCCCTCGTACGCCTGGGATTGGGGAACCTGCTTGTGCCGTACACACCGTGATTTTTAAATAATTGCCATGTTTTAGGCATTAATTGTAGTGATTGCTTGGGAAGGACAGAACACAAGGAAAATGGTCATGGTTTGTGCTGCTGCTGCAGCCCACGAAGGTATTGGGAAAACACTGTCCATCTGAGCATGGGCAAGAAAAATCGGAGAGGAAAATGTTCTCTTTCCCCATGGAAAAGGGAGGATGATGGATTTATACCCTCCTGCCCTTGCATGGCGGCAGGTAGATCCCTGGTAGCTCCTGCTACGTGGGAGAGCTTGGAAAATGTGGGGAATGAATTGGCGCTTTGCTCAGCTGACCTGTCTGCTGCTGGAGGAGCAGAGCGGTCCTCTGCTGCACCATGGGCACCGCTCCGGCTTTCGGTGGACGAGGGAACGGGGTTCGCAGCCCTTCCTTTGGGAAGTCAATCTGTAGCACAGATCTGTTCGTACCAGATGTCTCCGCCAGGAAGATTTCCCTGACTATTAAGCCAATATTTTCCTATTCTTAATTTAAGCCGATACTACTTGTTCTGCATCTGTGTAGAGGCATTAAAAAAAAACAGACCTCCCTTTCATGTTGTTTATCATCTTTAAATATCAGAGCTAACAACCCAGGTTTCCTTTGCTCTTTACAGCCTGCCTCATAAATCATCCGCAGACTACTGGGATCGTTTCAGAGCTCTTCCCTGCCATCCCTGTCCATGGGAATGGGCTGCAAATTTCCACCTGGATCAGATCCGAATTGGTTGTCTTAACCCAGAGGCTAAAGAAACAGTGATCCTTCCCTCTCCTGCAACACATTTATTTTACAAAGGCTAAAAACAGTTTGGTTTTTTTTTTCCTTCTCTGATACAGAGCAATAAATCTTTTGGGGTTGGGTTTTTTTTGTTTGTTTTGTTTTGTTTTGTTTTTTCTGTAAGGGTCATTATGGGAAAAACAAGGGAGGGCGAAGCCAGTTCCTTCCTGGGTACAGCTTGCTGCTCCGAATGCATCCACATACAGAGACTGGAGTGAGGTCCTTACAGTTGCTCTAGGAGAAATCTGCCCGCCCCACAGATCTTTTTTTTGGGCCCCTTACCACAAAAAAAAACATTGAGGTGCTGGAGCGGGTCCAGAGAAGGGCAACGGAGCTGGTGAGGGGTCTGGAGAACAAGTCTTGTGAGGAGCGGCTGAGGGAGCTGGGGGTGTTCAGCCTGGAGAAAAGGAGGCTGAGGGGAGACCTTCTCGCTCTCTACAACTCCCTGAAAGGAGGGGGTAGCTGGGGGGGGTCGGTCTCTTCTCCCAAGTCACAAGCCATGGGACAAGAGGAAATGGCCTCAAGTTGCACCAGGGGAGGTTTAGAATGGATATTACGAAAAATTCTGACACTGAAAGGGTTATTAAGCCTTGGAATGGGCTGCCCAGGGAAGGGGTTGAGGCACCATCCCTGGAGGTATTTAAAAGATGGGTTGACATAGTGCTTAAAGACATGGTTTAGTGATGCGTTTTTATCAGAGTTAGGTTGATGGTTGGACTAGATGATCTGAAAGGTCCCTTCCAACCTAGACAATTCTATCATTCTATGATCTTGCCGGCAGGCCATGGAACTCCTCGGGGTTGTGAGGCAGGATTTAGCTACTCAAAGGTGACATCGCCACATCACCAACCCATTCCCCCCAAGAGCACAGCACTTGGTAGAAATATTCTTCAGCAGCAGCCAAGGGCTGGGTTTTGAAGCACTCCTGCTCTCTGAAGGACGCTTGCAGGGTCAGCAAGGAGGATGCTAGGAGCCACAGCAGATGCCAAAGAACTTTTCACACTGATTTTCCAGCAACCCAAATAGTCCATGAAACATGACCCTGCTTGCTCTGCCGAGGAGCGTGCCTTAGCATAATGACATAACCTTTGGGCTGAAGCTTTCACCTTCCCCTTGTTATTCCTTAAAGCCTTTATAGTAAACCAATTTGAACTGTGTTGTGCTAGACCCAGAAATGACCCAACAGATCCATGAGCATCCAGAGCATCTTCAGGAGTTTGAACAGAATAGTAATAAAATCATAGAACGATAGAATTTTCTAGATTGGAAGGGACTTTTTACGATCATCGAGTCCAACCATCAACCTAACACTGTTCAAACCACCATCAAACCACCATGTCCCTTAGCACCACGTCTGCCTGTCTTTTAAATACCTCCAGGGATGGTGGCTCCACCACTGCCCTGGGCAGTCTGGTCCAATGCTTGACAACCCTTTCAGTGAAGAAATTTTTCCTAATATCCAATCTAAACCTCCCCTGGTGCAACTTGAGGCCGTTTCCTCTTGTCCCATCGCCTGTGACTTGGGAGAAGACTCCCCCCGGCTACACCCTCCTTTCAGGGAGTTGTAGAGAGCGAGGTCTCCCCTCAGCCTTCTTTTCTCCAGGCTGAACACCCCCAGCTCCCTCAGCCTCTCCTCACGAGATTTATTCTCTAGAGCCCTCACCAGCTTTGTTGCCCTTCTCTGCACCCGCTCCAGTCACCCAGCTGGTACCCGAGGCAGGTCACCACTAAGAAGGTGGAAGAATTCATTCAATGTGGGACATCTCAGGCACCCAGCATGCTTTATCTACCTGCATGTATGTTCACAAGGGCTGTGGTAAACCATGTCTTCTTAGAAAGGCCATCACAGGTGTAGCGCAATTTATCACAACGTAACCAAAAATACGGTGACCAGGTTTCTGAAGAGGGTTTTGCAAATGTGAAACAGCTGTCCCCAGTAGTCATTTGACCTGTTGCCCCAGGCATTTGATGCCTGCTGGCTTCTTTGGCCAAGGGAGCAACTGTTCCAGCTGAGAAAAAACCAAGCGGAGGATTGGAGAGCGTGGTCTGATGAAGGGAGGCAGTGAACAACTTTTTCCCTCCTGGGAATCACAAAGCTATACATTCACACTGAGGATAACTTAAAAGAGAGATGTGTGTTTCTCTCTCTGTGTTGGCAATGCTGCGGGTCCCAGGAGGCTCTCTGGATAGTGAGGGAGGTGTCAATATATTTTTGCATACAGGGGAGCTGCTCGCAAGGAAAATGCTCTAATTAGAGGAAAATATTTGATCTCCATAGGCTTTTGGTGAAATATCTTAGAAAGGCAGCAGATGTTGCTGCAATTATTCATTCAACTGTTTTCCCCCTTTTTCTTCCCTTGTTTTTTTTATGAGGAACATTGAATTAAAATTCGATAAACAGCTCATGGTGGTTTATTGGGGGGTACCAAAAAACTTGCTCTAAATCAAAGCTGACACCTCAGCCAAAGCAAAGTACACACACAAGCACCGACATCCCTCTGCCTTTTGAAAACCACAAGTTATCCAGAACCTCCAGCTCACCCTGGGAGCTACCAAAGACTCCCCAAAATATGTTGTAGCACATATTCCTCCACTGCGCCTGGTGTCACCCTGGTCAGCATGGCATCCAGGTGACAGGCATTCTATGTGGTCCTGCCTTGCATCGCACCTTTTCTGATGAGCCAGAAGGCTGTAAATCTGTCTCCTTAGTCCCAAAAGAAAACATGAAAATATACAGGACTGCAGCAAGGACCTTCCAGAAGGCCTCGTGGAGGCATCTGACTTCTTCAGAGTGGATTCAGATGGGGAACTTTCTCAGGGAGAAAGCTGAATCCAGGTGTGAACTCTTCAGTTCAAGGAGACTTTGGAGACCAAAGACCCCCATTTTACAATATTTTGCGCTATTGTACAATATTATGTTGCAGTCCCAGCCACGTCGGCTGTGTCAGCACTAAGCTAGTTCTGAACTGACGTACGGTGAGAGACAGCACCTGCCACAAGCTCCACTGAACGGGTGAAAAGTGGAAAAATTATTCTCTTTGTGTAAATGAGGAAATGAGGCATGTATGGAGAACATGGTGGTGGTCTACAACAAAGGGTAGGTGGAAGCCAGAAAATGCGAAAGATGGTATTGCAACCCCATGTGGAATTTTGCCTTTAACGCCAGAAGTAAAGGGATTTTCCCCAGAGAAGGAGTGCTGTTCTTGAAGGCTAGCAGACCACATCCTAAATGCCGTCAGAGTCTCCCACAAGCACAGGCAGCACCATTCAAACCGGCAATACTCACAGACCTTTCTCCTTGAAATGTCATTGTCCAAGGGTCTACAGAGAACCAGCTACACCAGCTGAACATCAGAGGTTGCCTGAAATCAGAAGCCCCGCTGTTTCGATTACAGAGTCAAAACAAGGGTCTTTATGAGGTTACTTGTCTTATGTCACCCCAAAAGCATCTGCAGGACAGCAGAGTCAACCCCACAGGACAGGTCAGTTAATTATGCTGAGTGAGTCAATATATTGATCAGTTTATCAAATGATAAACAGAGTTTCTGCTTTCATCAGGGTTGTGAATATTAATTGATTTGACAGGCTGAAGCTTGGTAAAACAAGTAGAAGGGGCATCGGGGCATCACTGTATTAATTAGCCATGTTGAAGCTGCTTTTAGCTGCTTCCGAAGTTTAATCAATATGCTGCATTTGAGTCCCAAAAGGCTTACGAAAACAGCCTTTGAAATCCTTTAAACTGTTTCCTCTGTGAGGTTTTGGACTGCTGGCATATTCGTGTTCTTCTGTTTTTTCTTCTTCTTTTTTTCCCCCTCCTGGAATCAATAGTGACCCATAAGGACTGGTAGGGGCGGGCTTTCTTATTTGTATCACAAATTTGCATTCATGAGGAATAGAAATAAAATGAAAAAGATCTTCTGTTTTAGTACAATAATAATAATAATCCTAGACATTAATGAGCTGCCCTCTGCCTTCCAGTTTCTATATGCAGTAAATTACCTCTATAGACTTAATCTGATGTGAATGGGCACGGCACCATTTAAATCATGTTTTCCTGAGCCCTTGCATACTGCTCAGACTTTGATTTAATACAAAGTCAGGTTTGAGCTTGTTAAGACATTTTACTGAGAGGGAGGAAGGAGAAAGTGGAGCTGAAAATGAAGCCAGGAATGAAGCTGCGGAGGGAAGGGGATGGAGGGACCACGACCACAGGATGAGGTGGGGAGACGATGGGGAAGGCAGAGACGTTGCCATACGCTGAGTCTCAATGATTTTCCAGGAGGGTAAAGAAAAGCAAGTAGAGGGGACAGTGGGAACACGGGGCACATGAGAAGAAATACATGAAAGCAGGGATGAACTGTGACAGATCAGGTGGGCTGGCCCACTGGTCTCCAGCGCTTGGGTGATGGAGCTGTTGGGTGTGTGAAACTGAGGAAGATCAGTTCACCAGGAAAGGTGCCACAGGGAAGGGGATGAGGGGGTCATCCTGTAGACTGGGTCTTTGAGAAACGTCTCTGATCTTCATGCTCTCTTCATCTTCTCCACCATAAAGCTGGCTTTATGAGGAGGTTGGACAAGGTGTGATGAAGGAAGGGCCATACACTCCTTGCAGAAATGTCCCGGTGGCCTGCCTTCCCACAGCCTGTTCTATGGCTTTGTCATTAACCCAGTGCTTGCCCAAGAGCCCAGATGAATCTGGGATATCCTCTTCTTCCAGGGGATGCCGGAGATGTCTTTGGTTTGTGCTTGTGTCCAGTGGCATGCTGGGGAGAGCTGGAGAAGCAGAGCCCCAGAAGAAGACCACCCATTGGGACCTCTGGCCTCTGCTCCAGCAGACCTGTGAATATGCAGAGACCTGTCGTGGTTTTGGCTGAATTTACCAAAACCGGACCGGCAGATGGCCCTTCCCCCCCCCCTTCCCCCCCCTAAAAGAGGAGAGAGGAGGAGAAAGAGATAAGGAGATTCAGAAGTTTAGAATGAACTAAACTACTTTAATGAAAAATTAATATTAAAATAAAAATAAAGAAGAAAAATAATGAAATAGATACAATATATACAAAACCGTATCAAGTTCCCAGGATGACAGTCACATCACCGGCAGGCACTGGGGAGGTCCCAGACTGGACTCAGTGACGAATGGGAACTGGATTCCAGCTCTGGAGTCAGGAACACACGGATCGGGATCAAAGGCAGATGAACAGACAGAGTCCTCTCTGGACGTCGGCCATCGCAGGAAAAGGGCTGACCCTTTGATCCCTCAGCCTTTATACTGAGCATGGGGCAGATGGGATGGAATACCCCAGTTGGTCAGGTTTGGGTCACCTGTCCTGTCCGCTCCTCCCCACTGATGTGACCCCTCTACGTTTTTTCCGTTTCCGACCCTCTAAGGGGGCAAATAACGAAATTGGCTGACCTTGGTTGTTATAGCAATAAGTATAAGCAAGGGCCTCCCTGCATACCATTCCTTGGCATGGAGCACAAACATTGGTCTTATCACTCTGAGAACGAGCAGTTTTCTCCACAATATGCCGTTAATTTCAGAGAGTTAGAGGAGGCCTAGCTAGGATGTAAAGTTACAGAACAGAAAATTGGTTCGGTTTTACTTCAAACCGGGACAAGACCTGAAAGAAATTTTCTGATTCCATGAGTTTCTGACCTCGTAATTTGTCGCAGTGTTCTGCTATTTTGACTTTTCATCCCTTTTTAAGATAAAACTTCCCCAGATGTACCCGTAGCAGGTTTCCCAGCACACTTCCCCCGTGCCTTCAGCAATTCCGCTTGCGTTGACTCCCCGAGGTCACCACTACAGATGTCACACCAGCGCAGTCAACAAGGGGAGACCAACAGTGCTTGAAACAGTTCTCAGGGCCCCAGCATAATTATAACAATTACAGAGTCAGGCCCTGAGCTGTGCTTTCTGATGCACACATCTGCCACACAGACTTCATTGCATGTGCAGATCCTGTTGTTAATAATGGAAGATGCCCCAGTCTCTCTGGGGGCAACACTCTTTGCTACGGGCAAGGTACTAAATCACATTTGAAGTTTCTAGGCCAAAAATATTTTACTTTTATTTTTGAGGAATAAAGTTCCCAAAAAGTGTGAGGCAAATTTCCAGGACTAACTTGACTCTCCTGGCAACGGGTAGAAAAGGAGGCAGCTTTGCAGTACATGAAGGCTAGACCATCCCTCAGTGATGGTGTAGAAGTGATTAGATGAATTAGAGAAAAATAGGGCTGAAAGGGAGTTGTGCGTTCCACCCCACTCCAAGGCAGAGTTAACTCTTCCTTTATCCCTGCCAATGCAGAGTCCCAGAACATGAGAACATCTCGGCCTCATACTGGAGGCAGCAGTCATTTCTCAGGTCTTTGGATCACCAAGAGTTCCTGCTACCAATCAGCCCCAAATGCACTGTGACTCTCGGAGCCAGGAGAAGACAGAAAACCATTTTACCAGTGGTATTTTGCAAGCGTGGGCTTGCAGCTTGTGCTTGAGCATGCGATGAGGACAACTTTGCTGCCTGTTGTACCCCATTCTGGCCTGAGTTGACCCCTGCCACAGTCATACCAGAGAGAAGCTCCAGCAGAAGACGAATTGAGGAGGCTCTGATGACATCCAGCCCTGTGGGTCTCTCCTGTTCAGATGTCCCCTTGTTCGTTCCTTCCCTCTGCACCTTTAGCCAAACAATCGAGAATGCGGCTGCAACATGGATGTTGAAGGGCACATCTCAGACTCATCAACCTTCCTTTCAGCCTCGGTCACCACCCAGCTCTGCCTGTGGTGGGCAAGGGTGGCCCACCAGGTCCCCCTTTCCAGCAATTCCAACCTTTCCTGTCACACAGATGTGTGCTCGAGATGTCCTCAAACTTGGCACCATGGGAAAATCTCCTTTTCCCTGTGGGATGGTGATTTGGGAAGCCCATCTCAATGCAATTTATGCATCCTGGTGATTAAACGGTTGCGCTCATGAATGTCTCTGTAGGTGCAGAATAGGCTGTGCAAGGTCAGGACTCCCTCCTGGGCCACGGACAATGGCAGTAACTAACATTTATAGCTTCTGCTCAAAGGGACAGGTCTGAACACTCAGAAGATCAATTAATCTGTGACTCCTCCACAGAGGCCTCCCAGAGAGGAGGACAAAAAGACAGAGGTGTCAGAGCTGGGCAGAAAGGCACAGAGGAAGAGAAGGGAATGAAAATGCACGTTCTGCAGCCAAGCGAGCCCCGTGCTGGCTTGCTTGCTGCTGGCAGATCTTCAGAGGAAGTAGTTCACTGTGGTTCCTGCCTTGTGCACAGGCTGTAGGAAAGGCTGGATCTACAGCCAGGACACAATGGCACAGGCAGAAATTAAGAAGATGACATTTGAGAAGGAGGCGCCAAGGGAGAGCTGCTGACCAGGTGCTCAGGCCATGCAGGTGGGAAACCAAAACGATGCTGATGGCTTCCAGCACCACTGTATATAGCAATGTTGCCCAAACATGTGCCTGTGACTTTTCTCTGAAGACTTTTGAATAGTTTGGTGGTCCGCTGGTTTCTGGACCCCAAAGCAAGGAGGGAAGCCACTTGATGTGTGGGACATGGATAGGAGAGGTCAAGGCAACCCTGCAGGACAGCATGAACCCGTGGGTGAAGAAAGTGCTGAGGAAGAGTCACTGCAGAGGAGAATGACCTGACAGCTTCAAAGCTGGTTTGGAAATGTGCCCTGTGCAAGTGCTTTACTGTCTCCATCACTCCTCCTGCTTACAGGAGACCACAGGGAGACCCAGGAGTGTGCATCGCCGTTTATGACGATCAATACTTGGGATTTGTCCAGAAAAAAAGAGCTGCAAAATACATGTCCTTTGCCAGTGGGGCCTGGGTTTATTCTAGGGAAGCCACGAGTGGTGTCAGAGGAAAGGCTGGTGAATATATATCTACGTATACATTTATATACACTCACCTGCTTTTGCATTGCAGCAGAGGGAGCTGCCCCGTACCCCGCTCTCTCCAGCGTTGCAGTGATGACCCCCTCATCCCAAGAGGGCAGATGTGACGGAGACCCACCTCGTCTGTGGGGTTAGCGCTTCTTCTCCTGCTGATCTACCTCCTCTGCCGGGTAGAGAAATAATACACGCCTCATGTCATCGTTAGTTTTAAAATTACAAAGGAAACCCTCCATCAGCACTGCCACAATTACCTTCCCATTTTCCTGCTTCACCTCATTAAAAGGAAAATGTTACAATTAAGGCACGGACGGGAGGAACAGATTAATGTTCTGTTTCTAATGCATTGATGAATCGGCACTTAGTCAAGGGGTTTAAAAATATTAAACCCTCCTCAAGAGCCATCCCAAAAGGGAGCATTTTATATTTGAGGGGGACTTTCTCCACCTGGACCAGTGGTTCTCCATCACTGGTGCTAAGGGTATTTCGTACAGTGGTGTTTGCCAGAGGAGTGGGGTTTGCTCGGTCACATCTGCTGGGGCTCTAACGGGGTGGTCGTACACTCCCAGGATGGGGCTTTCTCCATGGTGAATCTTTTCCCTTCACATCCAAGGTGGGTTTTTTTTTTTGGTGTGCATGGGGTATTTCACATGGAATTGGACCCCCCCACACTTTTATTCTTCCTTTTCAATCCCATTTCTCTCCTTTTGGCACGTCTTCGTTAGAGCCGTGGTTTTTGTTCTGTCAATTACAAAAGCCCTTCAGGTTTTTATTCCATTTTTTAGGTCAGGTCCCCACTGCGTGAAGGGGGCGGTGAGCAGGCAAGGGGACAGGGGAAGGCTCGTTCCCAATCCCCAAAACCAAATTCCTATTTCCTTTGGGATAGGGTGTGTCCTGAGCCACCCCAGGAGTCACCCTGGGGAGCAGGATGCACCTTCAGTGAACTTCCTAGTAAGGTGAAGCTGCTTCAAAGGGGGCATAACGATGCCTATAATCTACACCCGTTTTCAACACATTTTCACCCCATTTCCAAGCCTTTTTTCGCTGCCCTCGTGGCCTTGAGCCAAGACTTAGGGCCCGCCGTGCCCACATTTGGTAAGTCCCAGCCCTCCTATAATGAAAATGTCACTAATGATAAATATTTAAAGGGATGCGATGCTTATCTTTATATTTACTACCCTGACCTTTATATATTTGGATTTTATTTTATGTTTTATGTGGCTTGCCTTTGCCTTTTCACAGGCACGCGGTGCTGCGGAGCAAGAAGTGCTGCAACGGCTCCAAGATTGCTCTTGCATTATAAATACACGTGCAGTACATACAATTACAGAACTTTAATGCCTGGTATAATTACTGTCTGCAGTTTGCATTAATGCTCAGGGTGATATAGTGAAGCAAGCCGTTCAGACACCAAGAGATCCGCATCCCCAGGGGCCGCGGAAAATCATTGCTTACGATCTGGCGATTAATTATTGCGCGTTGCGTGGAGAGGCTGAGACTTTCCAAAGCACTTGGCACTCGCAGTTGATTGAGATGCCTACACGGGAACGACGCTGCCGTGCACAGCCCGCAGGCAGGGCACCGCTTTATAATCAAGCAAGGGTCTTCAATTTTATTCTTGTAATATAAGGGGAAAAAAAAAAAATCAGCAGGCGTAAGGAGGAGAATGTGTGTATAACTGGTTGAGACATCTTAAAACACAAAGCATCTTGGGTCCTGCACTTGGGTGCCACCAACCCCCTGCAGTGCTCCAGGCTTGGGGCAGAGTGGCTGGAGCTGCCTGGCAGAAAAGGACCTGGGGGTGTTGGTGGACAGCCGGCTGAACATGAGCCACCATTGTGCCCGGGTGGCCAAGAAGGCCAACAGCATCCTGGCCTGTGTCAGGAACAGCGTGGTGAGTAGGACTCAGGAGGTGATGGTCCCCCTGTACTGGGCACTGGTGAGGCCCCACCTTGAGGGCTGTGTCCAGTTTTGGGCCTCTTCCCACAAAAAAGACATTGAGGGGCTGGAGCGGGTCCAGGGAAGGGCAACGGAGCTGGTGAGGGGTCTGGAGCACAAGTCTGATGAGGAGAGGCTGAGGGAGCTGGGGTTGTTCAGCCTGGAGAAAAGGAGGCTGAGGGGAGACCTTCTCGCTTTCTCCAACTCCCTGAAAGGAGGGTGTAGCCGGGGGGAGTCTTCTCCCAAGTCACAGGCGATGGGACAAGAGGAAACGGCCTCAAGTTGCACCAGGGGAGGTTTAGATTGGATATTAGGAAAAATTTTGACACTGAAAGGGTTCTTAAGCCTTGGAATGGGCTGCCCAGGGAAGGGGTTGAGGCACCATCCCTGGAGGTATTTAAAAGACGGGTTGACATAGTGCTTAGTGACATGATTTAGTGATGGGTTTTTATCAGTTAGGTTGATAGTTGGACTAGATGATCTGAAAGGTCCCTTCCGACCCAGACAATTCTATGATTCTACGATTTACTTGCAGGACTTCTCCCAAAGTCTCCTTGCGTTGCCTGAGCTGGGAGCGTGCACTGGGAGATGCTGTGGGGCACGGGGAGCTCACTCTGCTGTGTGGGGACCTGTGCCCTGGCTTGCCTGGCTCCTCCTGGGCAGGACAGGGTGGCCAGCCCCTGTTCAGAGCCCTCCAGGAGCACGGACAGGATTTATGGGTGTTGAGCAGATCCACATGGACACGGCTGCCAAGAAACAGGGCATCTCCTGCAGCAGTGGGGAGAGGGAATTTCTCCAGACGGTTGCATCCGGCAGCCTTGGCCGAGCCCCACGGTCTTTTTCCCTTCAAGGAGAGGGAAAAAATGAAAGAAAGGAGTTAATAAGCTTGATTGGACTTTGCTGAAAAATAAAAATTAAAAAAAAAAAAAAGGGGGGGGGGGGAAGAAAGTGCTGAGGCAGCTCCCTTCTGCGTCTTTGAACTTTAGGCTTTGAAAAGAGGTGGGTAAAATCTTAAGGAATTAACGAGGACTACTGGGAAATTACTCAGGAGGAACTTTCAGTGCTCTCAGCTTGCAAAGAAATAGAAAACCCCCATATATATATATATATATATATACACACACACACCCCCACACTTGCATGCATGTGTATGTCAGAGCGTGACCCCTTTGGCTAGCCATTCATCTTTGTCTCTCTGATTTTTTTTAAGTGATGTATTAATTATTTGATTTGCTGACACAGCGGCCGGGAGGGCGAGAGCTGCCTTTCTCCCACTTTAGGGGCTGCGGAGGAGGCAGAGGCGGCTCAGCAAAGGCCAGGGCTGCCCCTGCCCTGGCAACGCTTGCTGAAACTCCGCCTTGATCAGAATAGCTCCCCTTTCAGGAAATATCAACTTTTTAATTTTTTTATTTTTGTGTCAAAAAAAGCCTCAAGATAAATATTCCTGGATGAAAACCTATAAAAAGCTCAGACTGACAAACTATTTTTTTAGGCACTTCTTTTTCTCCCAACAAGAATATATCTGTCAAGAGAAACAGATGTTCTCTATGAAAAAATCTTCTTTAATTACAACTCTGTCAAAAAAACTGGAGACAGATTTCTCTCTTTTTTTTCTCCCAAGCCCATTAAAATGTATGTGAATGGCCAAGCTTTTAAAGCCATGGCTCCTATCATAATATAATATTTAAATAAAACATTCCCCTATTAAGCAGGCTGAGTGCCAGCAAAGCCACAAGTTGAAACATACGGACAAATTCAAGTTGCTTAAGGTTTGGGTTTTTTAAAAGTGAGGTGTTGAGTCTAAACTTGAGCCTTCCCCGGCTGGGGCCACCTGCAGCACCAGTCTCTTTTTGGGGACCACCACCTCTGTGAACCCCCCCCCCCCCCCCCCCTAGATTTCTTACTTAGTCAGGTGAGATGAATCCCCCTTCCAGAGTTTAGGACTTCTGCAAATCAGGCCAAATATCTCCATAATAAAATAAGAGTTTAAGATCCGGCCATTAGCCAGGCATTTCTTTAAACCTCACACTATTTCCTTGATAATTCTCTCCATGTGCCCAGTAAATACTTTCTCTAGTAAATACATTAAAGCACTAACTAGCAGTCTTAGCTTTCTTGGGGCTAGTCTGCTCTCCAGAAGCTTGCAGATGATGGCAATGTGACATAAATGTTAAGAGAGGTTTCTCCGGCACAGCGTTTCCCCGAGGCTGGCACGACACGTGTTATTCAGGGGAATAAAGTTCTACTGGAGATAGTGGCAGGAATGCAAGGTTGATATTTCTTTATTTATTGGTTACAGTAATTGGCTAGAACACGGCTGAGTAGTTGGATGAAAATAATCAATAGTTCTTGTCCACTAATGAATGATTTTCCAGCAGTCACTAGTGTAAATAGGTTTCATTAAAATAGCAAATCCTCCCAAACAAGAAAATTAACGAGAGCTTATGAAACCTACGAAATTGCATGGGTCTGAATATCTGACAGAGATGACAAATATCTGCTATTGTTATTTTTGGTAAACAGATTTTCTTTTCAATTTTCACTCATGTCGCTTAAATAATAACAATACTTAGCAAATCCATTATTCCTTTCCCCAGAAATCTTCAAGTGCAAAACGTGTCAGCCCTACCTCAGGAAAACATCCTTTTCCTGAGCAAATTCCCCCATGTGTGTGCTCAAGTCCTGCCAAGTTGGTACCCTGTAACTGCACTAATAAACCAGGAATTTTAGGAGCCATGTCTTCAGATTAGCGCACTCCACATGAAGGGGACTGGGCATGATGCAGCCGTTGCTTTTCTTGACTCCTGGGAATAAAGTAGTGGGAGATCCACCTTCCACTGATGGGTTTTAGTGCAGCAAGTGGGTGTGCAGGGCAGAGGAAAAAAAATTGGGTCTTCATACCAACACTGCTGGAGGATTCTGGGGTCAAAAGAGAGCGGGGTGGAAGAGAAAAGGTTGAACTGTCTGGTGTTGCTAATTTTCGTATTTCTTCCAAACTGTTAGCTTCACTTCCATTTCTTTTGCCCAAAGAAGAAAACTCAGAAAGATTATTTGCTTTGGCCAGCCTGGAGCGTGGCTCCTTTTTTTGCCCTGGAGGAAAGTGAAACTCTTCATCCGCAGCTACAAAAAACCAAAACCCCAGAGCTACTTGGTGAAAAGTTTCCTGACACGTTTTCTCAGTTTCTCAGTTACTGCTGGAAGAGTCAGGAGTCCTCTGGGGAGCAGTGAGGATATTTTCACAAGTGGCAAAATACATGTTAACTCTCAGTGGCAGAGAAAGCTCTTGCTCCGCTTCTTGCTCTCAGAGATCTCCTCTTTCCTCCTTCTCCTTCTCCTTCTCCTTCTCCTTCTCCTTCTCCTTCTCCTTCTCCTTCTCCTTCTCCTTCTCCTTCTCCTTCTCCTTCTCTTCTTCTGTTATTAAGTGACATGAGTGAAAATTGAAAAGAAAATCTGTTTACCAAAAATAACAATAGCAGATATTTGTCATCTCCTTCTTTCTCCTTCTTTCTCCTTATCCTTATCCTTATCCTTATCCTTTTTTCTCCTTCTCCTTCTCCTCCTTCTTCCTCCTTCTCCTTCTCCTTCTCCTTCTCCTTCTCCTTCTCCTCCTTCTCCCCCTTTTTCCTTCTTCTTCTCCTTCTCTCCCTTTTTCCTTCTCCTTATTTCTCCTTCTTCTTCTCTTTCTCCTTCCCCTTCTCCCCACCCCTCTAAAATATCTGTCTCCCCTTGGTCTTCCCTCCCTTTTCTTCTCCCCACCACACATCGCCCACTTGATGGAGAAGGCTCTCAAAGGCAAGAACAGGTTTGGAGCACCATGTGTCTGTGCCAGCAGCATCAACCAGAAGCCAGGGTTTCAGATGGAAAATTACGCTGGTAATCTCCCTTCGAGGGAGGAGCTCCCATTTTTCATGAGGGCCAATCCTTTTGGGATATGGATGAAAAGAGAAAGCATTTCATTTGCTCTTTGGAAGCCGGAGCTATAGATCAAGGCCCTGCTCATTCCCCTGAAGACTAGAAATAGGTTTTTTGTGCAAGAATTGAGGCTATCCTCTGTGAAAACTAAAAGTTATCTATGCTTTCATGTAGAGGTCAGCAGTAGAGATTTTTCTCCAAAAGCTGGATAAATCCAGGCTGTTAGTGCCTCTCCTTCCCATTTTCCTTAGTTATTGTTTTTTTTTGTTACATGAAGGGTAAGGAACAAGCAAATACCTTGGGTTCCTGACTTTGCCCTTGCCTGTTTGTAAGAACTGGCCAAATATCTTCTCTCTGATGGACCTGAGCAGCTTTGGTACCTGTAATGCAGATGCTTAATCCTAGCAGGTGGCATAGAAAAGGTAATTTTTGGAGCATAACAGACAGCCTGGGTGGAGATGCAGACTTTTCTCTATCATGAAGGAGGCAGCCCAGCACATTGCCCATCAGGACAGCAGGTCAGGTGGGTTTTCCTTCTGCAGAGCCTTTAGGGGTGTCTCCTTGTTTCCTCCTCCAGCCAGTGCACCCTCCTGCCACACGTCACTTGTCTTCTGCTCCCTGAGGGCTGGTTTTGGGGAGATAGTGACCTCTCTGTCTGTCACACCCCGCTCAGGGAAAGCAGGTCCTGGTATTCTGTGGACACCTCTGAGAAGCCTCATCATGTAGCTGAGGATAAGTCTTTCTTGAGTTGGCTACAGCTATAGCATGGCCTTGTTACAGCCTCCACTGGTGTTACAGTGGGGTTCCCCCTCTTCTTTGAAAAGTGGTTGTGACTGGTTTGCACTGGGCAAGCTGGTGCGTTGGCTTCAGCTCTTCACCTTTTCTTGGCCACATGGAAAGCCAAGACCACAACTTGCCAGCAACCACCCGAGAGGCCAAGCATCCATGGGCAGCCAGCCAGAGCTCTTGGGTTGGTTTTGGGTACCAAAGAGATTTTGGTAAATCTCTGTGGTTCAGACTCAGATCTGTGAGGAGATGGCTTTGCTGTCAGCCATCCCAGTGCAAATTCCCCAGCCCAGTGAGTCACAGCTTTTAGGGACTTTCCAACATTTCACAGAAAGGCTTGTTACAGGGGTGGGGAACTAGGAAGGTGCAAGCCAAAGCTGGATGAGTATTCTGGCCATCAGAGCAGCCTATTTTCATCACATGAATCCCATATGAACCTCAAGAGCCCAGCCAAAGATCACAGCTGAAGTTGCAGGCATGGCCTGAGCACAAGGAATGTGATTGCTCTTGGCTCTGCTACAGGGGAAGCCACTTCCCAGCCCCTTCCCCTCCACCTCTCCAGAGCAGCACGAAACATTTAAGATAGAAAACATCATTCAAGTGACCTCAGCCAGAGCCTCGACTCTGTGTCTCAACCTTGTCTTTGTTTCACCGACATCGACAGCCTTGGCTACCATCCCCATCCCTGTCCCTGTCCCCACTCCACTCACCTGGCAGGGCCATTTCTGCTGCCTGGGTCCAGTATCATCGCAGGTAAGGGGTTTTTGAAGCCTGTGTCTGTGATCCTCACAGCCATAAATCCTGTTCCTCTGTCACCAACAGTGATTGAGCCTGTCTGGTGTAATTTATTCTTTGGGAGCCCACGTAGTCACAGCAGAGATGATCACCCGCTCAAGGAGCAATGCTTGGGGTGAAATCTTTCCCTCTGGAGAGCTCCTATGGAAAAACAGCAGCATCCATAAGGCACAGACATTGGAACATACCCTATGTCCCCACCTGGCCATGTCTCTGTGATGCCCTCATCCCCCTCCTGACCCTTTCTCCTGGCACCGTGGCTCATAACTATTTCCTACACTGCAGCTGAAGGGATGGAGGGATGGATCAAACCCAAGCAGGACTGAATTTTGGAGCCTCGCGGTCTGCTCACACCCATGGCCTTGCCATTCCCAGCAGCTCCATCCTTAAGTACCCCAATTTCCCCCCTCCCTGCAGGGCTTCGCCTGGTGCTGACACCCAGAGAGGGGCTCAACTGTGGGATGAATGATTTTTCCCCGGGAGAAATCCCCTCCGTAGCATCCCCCGCTCTCCCCCCAGCCCCTTGCCTCAGTGTGGCTCCAGAGCCGAGCGTGAAGTGTGCTTTATTGTTTGTCACCTGAAGCACTTGAAAAAATTACACAAATCCATCAAAGTAATGAATCTTCGCAGCAGTGGCAAATAGACAGAGACAGACAGGCACTCATCCGAAACAAGTCATCTTTAAAAATTAATACAAAATAAATAGCTGGCCTTTCGCTCCATTTCCAGGGGGTGGCTGCCTGGTTTGGGCAAGGGGATGGCTATCGATAGGAGCGTGGCCCCAGAGTAGGGATACGTCCTCCTCCAGGTCCCTGTCACCGTCACAGTGTCCCACAACACCTCCGTCCTCTCAGCATCTGGCGTCTCCGGGAATGATGGAGCAACACAAGTTGATGCTGCATTACGCTGACGACCAGGGGGCTTAGGAAACGGAGGGATTTTCAGGAGTGCTGGAGCCTCATCACCTTCCTCCAGCCTTGGCCGGCTCCCTCCAGCCCTCCGGGCTCTCCAACTGGTTTGTCTATGTCTGAGCAAGTTTGTGAACTCCTCAGGGGAGAGGCCGTGCTTGCTTTTACACCTGCACACTGCTTGTCACAGCGCGGGCTCCATCAATAATAAATGGTGCTTCTGTTTCCTCCAAGCCTTCATTTTGTTACCCAGGTCTAATATATCTATATATATGTGCGTGTAGATATATATATACGTACGCTGTGTTTGCATGTGTACATAAACACAGACATATATATATTTAGTGTATATATCACCAGTACCTGGGCTCGGAGGGGACGGGTCTGAGACCTTTGTGTGCAGGACGGTGACAGATGAGGTGCCCACCGAGCTTCTCCACTCCCATACCATCCCCCCATCCCCTCACCCTGGGCTTGCTCCCTCCTTAGAAGCCCCAGCCCCTTTAATCCAGCATTTACAATGAGTTTGGAAAGATCCAAAAAAAATTCTCTTCTTGCTCAAAACTGTTTTGTTGTGTTTTTTTTTTTCCCCCAAAAAAATCACCAATGAAGGGGGGAAAAAAAATAATCAAACCCTGCTCTCATTTGAACAGAACCCGGAGAAATACAGTGATGAGTGTACCTGAGGGGGGTGGTTTTTATATGGGATTTTGCAAACCTTTAATATGTTGGTGTTGCCTCTTGAGGCGGGCGTCACCGCGGAGCGCAGGCTGAGCCGGGAGGGTAGGGATGCTCTCGGGGAGGTGGCATTCCACCCCCGGCCACGATCCGGCTCCTCCTCCGTACTGAAAGAAAGGAAAACAGCAGAAGGTAAATTGCTTTCGACCACAAGAATCCCTCTTTTGTTTGAAACTCTCCCATCTTGAGGTTTGGTTTTGGTTTTGGTTTTTTTTTTTTTTTATTTACTAGTCTACAAAGAGGTGGCTGCGCCGGTACCTGCGGGGCCTGCCCTTGCCCTGCAGAAAGGCGTGGGGACAGAGAACGGGAAGGAAGATGGATGGATCCTGAATTACTTCTAATTTATGGGGCTCCGTGATTCCTGCCGCCGTATGTCTCCAAGAAATGACACCACTACTTCAGGAGCAGAGATTAATCTGAGCCGGCAGGAGAAGGACAAAACAAATCATCTACTGCAGGAATCTCATTTGATGCCTGTTAGTGAGAGCACGGGGATGAATGGCTTTTGTAAAGACTGCGCTGCAACATGGTGGGTTTTTTTTTTCCCCCCTTTTCTCTGCTGTTTTGCAAATTGAGGTCTATAAGGTGCGCGGTGGAGGCAATCCCGGGACTGCACCAACGCCGGAGTCTGGGAACCGGCAAGAGACCTGGCACCCGCAGGAGTGGGATAAAGTGCTTTGGATTGAGGCTGGATGAAACTCAAGAGCACAGGATGGAAGAGCAAGAACAGAGCTGGAAGCTAAGCCAAAGCTTCTGTGGTGCCTGTACGCACAGGGACAGGGGAGAGGCGGCCTCACCCTGCAGCGTGCTCCCTCTGAAGGCATTAAAATCACTTTTTTAACCATGAGATCACCTGCAGGTCAGGGAGAAGGGACACTCTGGAAGTAAAAAAAAAAAAAAGCCATGGAGGAAGTAGGTGCACGCCCCGTGCCACCATGGCTGGGGGACCGGAGGGTCACAGAGGGACAGCCATCCCTGGCGCAGCCTAAGACACCTCCTGCATCCACAGATTTGGGCTGCAAGTCTCCTGGCAGTGCAGGGCACATCCCTCCAGGGCATAATCCCCATGCACCCAAGGAAAAGCCCACCCAGCATAAATTCTCAAATGATGAAGCTGGCAGGGTCACGGCAGCCTGCAAACCCGGCTGCGGACCCATAGGTGAGCCCCACACAGCTGTGCAGAGCCCAGCCTTTTCCCCTTTCCTCACCCCATTCAATCCAATCCCTCGCCATTGCAGAAGGTCCTATGGATGCTCCTTAGCCCACCCCAGAAGTCCAGCGGGAACAGGAGCGGTACCCAGCGCTGAGCGCTCTTCCAGCGCCACGTGGTACAGCTCAGATCGACCCAGGATCAATTTAATTGATCTTTTTTTTTAAGGTGCAGTCTCGGAACGACTGAGACTGTGTAAGGCGTAGCTAAGCATGTGCTTCCACAAAATAATTTGTCAGGCCCCACTGTAGAAACCTAATGACGGCTGTAATTTATTGCTGACAGACGATATTTATCACTGCAGCATCCTCCCTTTCTCTTTCTCTGTCTCGTTAGGGATGGCATCAATAATGTTTATTGTAGCTTTTAATTTTTTATCGTTGGTATTCTTACCTGTGCTGCTGATGGCTGGCTGGAGATGAGAAAAGGCATTAGAGCAGACAGAGGCTTTGATATGTATTCAAGGGGAAACGATGGATTTCGGAAATTCTCCCCGAATGCTCACGCAGGGCAGACGTTGCGGCACAGCCTGGCCTGAGAAAGGGGAAAAAGTGGGGGGTTTCCTCCCAAAATCTTGTCCTCCCTTTCCTACCGAGCCTGTTGAGCTGCGCAAGGTCTGCGGAGGATGCTCAGACTCTGCCTTCTCCCCAGGAAAAACCCTACGCTGTGGTCTTTCCTCCAAATTACCCCCAAAAGTTGTGTTCCTGGCCCAAAACCATGCCTGGCAGCTCCCGTGGTGGTGAGCGGGAGCATCCTCTGCAGCGTTTTCCATCCGGCATCTCTCACTGCTCCGTTTACAGGTAATACTGCCGTGCCACCGAAACCACCTCCGAGTAAATGTTATTTACTTGTTTTTTTCTGCACGATTTGCCATTGCCCCTGCACTGAACGGAGCCCGGCGTTCCTCGATAGATGTTTGCATTTCACACGCAGCCTCTTTTCACACCTATTAAGCGATGCCCTGGTTAAGCCCCAATCTGCGAGCGCGCCGGCAGTTGCTTCGCTGCAGGGGGTTGTTCGCTGCCTGCGCTTGAATATTCAGGTGTTTGGACCGGCTGACAGGAATATGCTCTCGTGAACGATGCCGCCGAGCTCAAACCATCTCACACCTGATGCCAGGAAGGCCCTGGGAGCCCCAGCCATTTGCAGAGCCACGGGACACCTACTTGTCTCCCTAAAAATAGCTGGAATCCCCCCTACTTTGCCATTTTCCCCCCCTTTTTTTTTTTTTACACTTTTACTAACCCCCGAGGGACTGGGGTTTGGAGCCCTCTGAACTGCCAGGGCCAACCGTTCCCAAAGCGGATTCTACATATTTTTAACCTGTTCCCAGACATGAATAATTACCAACCCACTGGTTATTTTAGCATCATTACAGAAGCCTCTCAGACTAGCTGGTCATTTACAGATTAGATAGACGTTGCTTACATTGTTCATAGCTGATTACGGGATTGACAGTTTGGCTTTCACCCAAAATTCCGAGTCCCAATTTAGCCTAATTGGAACTGAGTGGCAGAGCGGGGTGGGGGGAAGGGGACAGTGACTGCTGCCGATTTAGTTAACGCTGATTTTATTGATTCCCTGAAAAGCCTCTGATGCTGCAGGTTACTCTTTATAGGGCAATAAAGTTTATAGTTTGGGTTGTCCTGGGGGAGTAACTTTGACGTGCCTCTAACTGCTCTCGGGTGATTGCAGAGGCCGTTGCCAGCTCCAGCCCCAGTTTGCTGATGAATAATCAAAATCCAAGCAAAAAAAAAAAAAAAGCTGAAATTTCGCTTCTTGTCTTGGAATCAAAATTCCAGAAAAGCAATGATGACCAAATTAAAAAGTAATCCCTCCCACGTGTAGGATTTTACTGCTTTAAAAAAACCCTTCTATTCTATTCTATTCTATTCTATTCTATTCTATTCTATTCTATCCCATCCCATTCTAATTCTATTCCATCCCATTCTAATTCTATTCCATCCCATTCCATTCTAACTCTATTCCATCCCATCCCACTCTAATTCTATTCCATCCCATTCCATTCGTGTCCCATCCCATCCCACCTTCTGTTTAATTCTTCTATTTCTTTCTTATTTTGTCCCACAAAATGCTGGCATTTATGATGCTCACCCTCAATATGTTTGTAGCCTTTCCTACACTTATTTTCCCAATCCCTCTCTGGTGTAGTACCTCTCTGGATTGGTACCTCTAAAAGCACAAAAAGATCAAGTGATTGATTTGTCCAAAGCAATAAAATAAAAATCCATGGCAGGAACAAGATAGATTCTGGGTCCTCAACTGCCAGCACTAGTGATGGACCACTGAAATTCCAGTCAGATCCGCTGGCCCTGCTGCTAAAATGCTAATTAATAAAATACCTGCCCCGAAGCAAAGGCTGGGAAGAGCGGAGGAGCCTTCAGCAGGGCACAGGGAAGCCGCCGCCACATGCACAGATGTGAAAGCAGCACGGCCACCGAGCGAAGGCAAATATTGAGACAAATTCCAAGCAGGTACAGGTGGGTTTCAATCTGCAGCCCCAGCAACCTGAGTAATTGCACGCTGGGAGGCTGGGGGCATTCCTGGAGGGGGCTGAGGGCTCTTTTTTCCCCTCCCAACCCCTTCACTCCTTCCCTCTGACCGCTGAATTCTCTCTAATGTACTGGCAGAGCTCCGGTTCCTAGTCCTGTGGCTTTGAGCTCATTTGTCAAACCCAGAGATCTTTATGAAAGGCTGTTAGCAGAGCATTTACTTCCCATTTCTCATCCTACGCTGTCATCACCTTCCAAGATTAATTAAGGAAAAAAGAAAAGACATCTTGTCTCTCTTTTGTTTCCCCCCTTCCTTGACTTTTTTTTTTTTTTTTTTTTTCTTTTTTCCACAGCCCCTTTCTCTCCATTCATGCCCTGAATGCTGCTGGGGAGCAAAACAAGCAAAACTCAATACTTTGCTCTCCCCTCTTGTGGATAATAGATCAATTTTTTTTTTTCCTCTCTGTAAGTGGAAGTGGTTGGGTGAGCTTTGTCCTGAACATCAATTCTCTCGCACGGCCTCAGCTGCTAAAGCTAAGCCAGGAAAGATCCCAAATCCATTGACTTATGATTGCTTTAAGTGCTCGCTTCAGACGTACAGCCCCAATCCCAGAGGTCGCCTGTCTGTCTCTGAATCGCTTCCAGGGTCGCACGATGCTATCCGTCTCGCTCACTGTGGGGTAATTAGGTGCTTTTGTTCAGGCACCGGTTCATATTCCTCTTCCTTGTACCTTTTCCCTCTATTAGGAACCACAACCCACGGTTATCATGGTGCCATGGTTTTTTTCCACGGCCCCGTGTGCCCAAGATCCCAAATAGAGTGCTGTGCTTCTATAGCTCGGGTTATTTGCTCTGCTCCTGAGCTTGCCCTGCTCCCAGCTGTGCGAGTGAATTATACTTAAAAATCAGTGCTGCCCTGTACCCTGCCACTGTCCCAGCCCCGCTCCCTCGGTCCCCCTCTGTCCCCACGCTGCCTGAGCTCCCCTTAGGGCATGTCCAGTAACCTCCATCTCGGGTGATTCCTTTTCACCCTTTTATTCAGAATCGCATGTCTTCTTACCAAGAGGTTTATTTTGCAGTTTGACCATCCTCGCAGCTCTGCCTCTCCTTCCCCAGTCTGACCAGTTCCCCCAGTGGCTGGCTGTGCCCGACCCAGGGGATGGCGCTACGGGTCCCTCTTTGCTGGCAGGCAGAGAGGGGGATGCCTCCTCAGGCACCCATCATCGCCCACCCAGAAAAAAACTGGATGTAAACTTGAGGAAAGGCAGGGAAAACGCCTGTCAGTTGGCATTTGCCTCCCCCAGGTACGTGCCATCCGCTCTTCGGCACATTCCCATCCCTGACATTTTGCCTCGCAGATGTGAGTCAGCCAAAGAGGAGGAAAAACAACAAGCTCAGACCCTGTCTTTCCAACGGTGGCTCCCAAACGCTGTCCTCGTTGATGCGTGTGACAGCAGGACACCATCCTGCCTCCCTGTGGTACCATCCCCATGTCACGGGAGCTGCCACATCGTCCCAACGGTGGCTCTGGGTCCCTGCGGGACCCCACAGGAACTGAGGGCACGGGAGAGGGTGGAAACTTGTTTTCCTCTCTCCTTGCTCTCCCAGCCACTCATCCCAACCAACAAAAGCCTCTCCCTCGCTTCGCTGGATTTGGGATCCAGCCCTGAGTTAGCGCAAGTTCAGCCCCTGTGGTTTTTTTTTGAAGCCATCAATCACTGCCATCTCTATAACCCCAAGCCACACACGGAATGAAGATGTGAAGCAGCGGATCCTCGGCTGATGTAAATCAATATGGATCTCCCATCGTCGGCGGAGTTCGACTTACAACCAGCCGGGGAGGTAACCCAAAATGCTGCTCGTTGGAGCAAAAGAAATTTCTGCAGTAATTAGATCTGGAGCATGATTACCCAAAGGGAAACGAAAAACAAATGTGGGTGACAGATATTTCCAGGATAACTGCAGTTATTAATGCTTTTCTCTACCAGTGACAGGCACAAGGGATTAGTATTGCCTGAAAAAGTCTGGTTTACTGTGGGAAAATATGAGGGCTGGAAATGAAGCAAGTAGAAGGCCATATGCTGCTCGGTGTGCTTGTGGGGTCCTGGGAGGATAGCTTTAGCCAAAACAACAAAAGGCAAATATGTGAGGCATATGTGAGAAGAAACAGGAACCTGTTGCTTCTAAGTTTCCAGTTTAAAAATGAAAAAAAAAAAAAAAAAAAAAATTAGGAACCTGTTATTCTAGTTGCACAAGTCCACCCTGAATTGGTGACCCTATTTGTGAGTGCCCCAGCGCTGCTGAGCGCATCCCAGATCTGGGGCTTGGGATAAGCCTTTTCAATTTCAAGCCTTGCCTTCCCTACTGCCTTGTGTTATTTGGGTGGTAGCTTGAAACTCCAGCGTGAAACCCTCTCCCATACCTGTGGGTGGCAGAGCTCAGTGGGCAGGAGATGTCCATCACCAGAGATGCCCATCACCTTGCAGGCGGTGGGGCGGCACCAAGCTGCCGCAGAGACCCTCCATCAGACCCAGCACATCCCTGCCAGAGATCTCCTCCTTCGAGCATGGGAATGGCAAGAAAACTTATGAGCTGACCCGTGTCCTTGCCACACAGCTTGGGCAACCAACCACCAGCTCCAAGAGGGACCCAGCGTGGCCAAGAGCTGCGTGTGGGCTGGTAAGGGGATGGGAATAAGCTAATCCACCCTATGGTCTGCTCTGGGGCATGTGCACTTGGAAATGTCCATCTCTGCTCCAAGAGCACCACTCGGCACGTCTGGCTCCTGCAAACTAGATGTGCTCACTCAAAAACGTCAAATTCTTTTTTTTTTTTTTTTTTTTTAAGAAGTTTGCAAGCAAGTAGGGCTAAAAAAAAACCCCATTAAAATGGCAGCAAGGAAGCAAGAAATTTTTTTTCTTTTAAATACAAGAAGTGCTGACATCCAGGGAATAACAAGATTAATTTCTAACAGGGTTGTTTGTCAATAAGCATAATTTGGAGCAAACAGTTTGTTTTCTGGAGTCTGCCCTGGACTGTGCTCCCCACGGGTGCTGGGAATGGCCTGGCAGAGGGTCCACCTCTGCCTGCAGCCCATGGCCCCACCTCTGCCTGCAGCCAGATGCTTCAGGGAAAGCTGAAGACCTTTACAGCAGGCAGCTGCGTGATAACCTGTCCACATTTAAGCTAAAAATCAGTTATTTAATAGACCATCCAAAATACACGGCACCATCAGGGCTCCTAACCACAGCCAGTCTTCTTACCTGCTGAAAAGCCACTTATATCTTCATTTCTCCTAAGGATTTGATAGGATGGGCAGCTCCACTGCTGGGGTACATAGACGTGATTCTGCTGAGGCAGGTCTAACTCATGTTTAAAGCACAGTGAGAGCCCATCTGCATAGATCCATCCTTTGGCCAGCAAGCCGTAAAACATCCCATCATCAGTTCAGGGGGGAGGACACCCATCGCCTGGCTGATGAGGTGACAAGAAGGTGTGAGAAGTTACCAGGGAGGTGGGAAGTACCACAGCTTGGGGCGGCATCAGCATTTCCGATGCGGCCAAAGGCAGCCAAAGTTTAGAAATAAGAAGGAGGGAACATCCTGGTGTGCTTGGCAGGTGGTAGTTGCTGCCAAAAATACTTGTGTTTGGTGATCCTTGAGAGCAATACCTAATAACTGGCATCATTTACCCTGTCCTTGGATTTTCTACCCCCCATGGTACCAGTACCACCACCCTTAGCAGACAGCCCTACCTGCTACAGCGTCTCATTCCGCAGGATGTCCGCTGTGTTCCAGCTTTGGAGGTATTTAAGGATGATTTGGCTTTTTGAATGATGAAATCACAACCTGACACAAACTGACTTTTGCTGTTGATGCTCTGGTTCTCCGCAGGAAGCCTGGCCTGGAAAGAGGGGAAGGGGAAAGGGAAGGGGAGACCAGTGGTTCCTCACCTGGCAGCTGGGTCAGCTTTCCCAAGGTCTCCTGGACGAGATGGTGATTTTTAAGAGTGATACCTACCTCCCCTCTGTACTCCAAATGAGCCTTGAAACATTCATCCAGGTACCCGGGAAACACCAATGCCTCGGCTGAAAGAAAAGCGCAGCCCCCTCCTCCTACAAGACATACTCAGTAGAAGCCAATCATCTCGCGAGCAATAATCAGAAATTCACATAAACACCAAAACCACAAGGACACCAAAGACAAGAAAAACTCCCTTTTCCCAAATCCGTGAACTGCTTTTGCTCATGGCTGAAAAAATCCTCCCCCAGTCGTTACCTATTACACTGAACACGGGGATTTCCTCCCCACCTCCTTCAGAAAATCATGACTTTTCTATTTGACCTGAAAACTGAGAGTCTTTGGCCAAAAGACAACCAAACACTGAGGATGGTGGGTGCAAACTGCTGGAACTCTGATACAGCGTGGCTCTTCTTTGCCTAAAACAATAAAAAAACCTCCCCAAACCCTTCCATAGCCCAAGACACAGATGAAGAAAACTCAATCAGCTGGAAAGATGCATCCCAGGTAGGAGCTCCTGGATCCCTCCCCATGGGAAAGCCAGATATTTATTTAAAGATAGGACTGAATTGCAACAGACGCCGGGCAAAATGTCAAAATATTCCACAAGTAGGAAGAGGAAGGAATACAATTGTCCCTGAAGCCTGTGCAGAATGAATAACTTACAGCCCGGGCGAAGCAAAAGTCCTAATAGAGCAAATCCAAGCAAAGCACTGCTCCATGGGTGTTTGCAGAGGGGAATAGCGCCTCGTGCCTTGGCCAAAACCTCTTCAACCAGTGTAAACTGAGGGCTGATAGGGCAGGTAGCAGAGAAAAATGTAATGTATTTCTCTAAAAACACGAGGAGGGAGAGCAAGGAGGAGGCAGATGTGCCCTCCCTTGAATGTGGTCATCCGGCATCTTGACTGGAGCAGTTATAGGAGAGACTGGTGCTGCTGGTGCCAACCTCCCTCTGAAATACAAGGGAACCACAGCGGCGAATTTAGGCTTAAAACCTCCTTTTTGAATGGCCAAAGTTAGATGAATGACCACCCCGCTGCGGGCTGCGTGAATGATTTGCAGCAGAGCAGAGGGATTTGATGAATTAAAGTCTTTGAAGATTCCTGCTTGAAACGATCCGAGAACCGCTTTCCCACAGAGCTGCATTTTCGCAGAGGACAGCAGCATTTACAATTTGTTTTCAAATCACAACTGAAACCTAGAATTAAATTTTGCCGCATATAGACTTGTATAATCCTGCCAGTTCCCATTATAATGCTTTTATTTATCATCTCCTTCCTAAACAGAAATGTGAGATAACTTCAACAGGCCAAGTAGTTTTGTGCAGTTGGCCAAGACTGTCACTTTTAAAAATACTTCAAAAAATACTTAAATTGAGGGGAAAAAAAAAATAAATGCAGAAAGTTCTCTAAAAAGAGACAGAATAATTTTAGAAATCAGTTTCAGAACTGGCTGGATTCTGAAACTGTCTGAAACTAAAAATAGAGAGAAACAGATGATTTTTTTTTTTTTCGCCCCCCTTATTTTCCTCTTTTTTTTTTTTTTGTGCTTCTCACATTGGGGTCACTTCTAAGTTTACATCCAGCCCACGAGCCTGCGCGCAAGTAAACATTTTTGCTGTTATTCTCGGCTAACTGACAGCCCTGGGCGGCATCCAAGCACAACCGCAACAGACTCTACTAGAGCCAAAAGCGAAGGCGAACACCAAGAACGCCTCATGGCAGCCTCAGAGCAATGTCACCGCCGAAGCCACACGTGGGACGGTGGCCACCTGGATGTGGTCCCCGAGCCACAAAACCCCTGGAGGTTTCTCATCTGGGATCCGGCAGGATCGAAGCCCTGGTCCAGGTGTCCGTCTCCGTTGGAAATATGTTTTGGGGTGGGCAAACTGGAAAACTGGCTCATGGCGAACAGCATCTGCCTTTTTGCACAGCGTGCTGGTGGCACCGTACAGATCTAACACAGATGGATGCTGCTGCAGTGCCACAACCCAAACCAGAGTCCCTGGGCGAGTTGTGGGGGGGCGGAATTTTTTGACCCTTTGACTCCAGCGATGGGGATGACAATGACAAGAGCGGCCAGGGTCTCGGCACAGCCTTGCTGCTGGCTTGGCTCATGGAAAGGTTTCTGCTTTAGACTTACTGGCTGCTTGGCATTTGGGAGTAGTACAGCGTCGATCAAAGGATGAATTAAAAAAAAAAAAAAAAAAAAGGGAAAAAAAAAAAGAAAAGGAGAAACCATGATGAATTCATCCTTCACTGTGGTATTAGTGCAACCCCAGCCTCCTCGTCAGCGGTGAAAAATGCCTCCTCTCCCCCAACAATTACCTGTTTCGGCTCAACCCTTCGGCTCAAGCCCTTCCCTAAATGGCAGCGGCGTCCCCACTGCCGCCCGGGCGCTCTGCCTGTGGCAGTGATGGATGAGCCCCGGCTCGGCCCCGCCGCCGCTGCCATCTGCTGCCCCGGGACCCCCCCTTCCGCGCACCCCGCCAATTGACACTCCTGTCCCTTCGCCGCGGATCAAGGGCGAGCGGGGGAAATAAAATAATAAAAAAAAAAAACCACAACAAAAACAAACAAAAAAACCCCAACCCAAGAAAGTGGCAGTGATAAAAGGCGGCTGGAAAAGCATGAATTAGCCCAGGGAAGAGAGGAGATGAATCATAGAATGGTTAGAGTTGGAAGGGACCTTAAAGATCATCGAGTTCCAAACCCCCTACCACGGGCAGGGACACCTCCCACTAGAGCAGGTTGCTCAAAGCCTCATCCAGCCTGGCCTTGAACCCCTCCAGGGATGGGGCAGCCACAACCTCCCTGGGCAACCTGTTCCAGTGCTTCACCACCCTCACAGTAAAGAATTTCCTCCTAATATCTAATCTAAATCTCCCCTCTTCCAATTTAAAACCATTACCCCTTGTCCTGTCACTACACTTCCTGACAAAGAGTCCCTCTCCGGCTCTCCTGGAGGCTCCCTTCAGATATTGGAAGGCTGCTCTGAGGTCTCCTCGGAGCCTTCTCTTCTCCAGGCTGAACAACCCCAGCTCTCTCAGCCTGTCTTCATAGGGCAGGTGCTCCAGCCCTCTGATCATCTTCGTGGCCCTCCGCTGGACCCGTTCCAACAGGTCCATGTCCTTCCTGTGCTGAGGACTCCAGAGCTGGACACAGTATTCCAGGTGGGGTCTCACGAGAGCAGAGGGGTAGAATCACCTCCCTGGACCTGCTGGCCACACTTCTCTTGATGCAGCCCAGGATGGGGTTGGCTTTCTGGGCTGCCAGCGCGCACTGCCGGCTCATGTTGAGCTTCTCATCCACCAACACCCCCAAGCCCTTCTCCTCAGGGCTGCTCTCCAGCCATTCTCTGCCCAACCTGTGTTTGTGCCTGGGATTGCCATGTCCCAGGTGCAGGACCCTGCACTTGGCCTGGTTGAACTTCATGCAGTTTGCACGAGCCCACCTCTCCAGCCTGTCCAGGTCCCTCTGGATGGCATCCCTTCCCTCCAGCATGTCAACCATGCCACCGAGCTTGGTGTCGTTGGCAAACTTGCTGAGGGTGCATTCTATCCCACTGTCCATGTCTCCGACAAAGATGTTGAACAGCACTGGTCCCAATACTGACACCTGAGGAACTCCACTCGTCACTGGCCGCCAATTGGACATTGAACCATTGACCACAACCCTTTGAGTGCGGCCATTCAGCCAGTTCCTTATCCACCGAGTGGTCCATCCATCGAACCCATGACTTTCCAATTTTGAGACCAGGATGTCGTGCGGGACAGTGTCAAACGCTTTGCATAAGTCCAGGTAGATGACGTCTGTTGCTCAGCCCTTGTCCACCAAGCCTGTGGCAGTATTGTAAAAGGCCACCAAATTTGTCAGGCACGATTTGCCCTTGGTGAAGCCATGCTGGTTGTCTCCAATCACCTCTTTATTCTCCATGTGCCTTAGCAGAGATTCCAGGAGGATCTGCTCCATGATCTTGCCAGGCAGAGACGTGAGGCTGAATGAAAAGGCGTAGGGCGGGGAGGAAAGGAGAAGATGAGAAGGCGGTAGGAAAGGAAGGGAGGGACTACATGGCCCACGTCCAGACCCCTCACTGCTGAGAGCAGCACCCCTCCGCCCTTCATCAGGCTCTTGTCGGTTTGTTTGCTTGCCCATGGTGAGCTCTCTTTGCTAGGACGAGCAGGCTGCTGGGCTCTCCCTGGCAAACGGAGTGTATCACAGAATCACAGAGTGATATGGGGTTAGAAGGGACCTCTGGAGATCATCTAGTCCAACCCCCTGCCAAAGCAGGTCCACCCAGAGCAGGTTGCACAGGAATGTGTCCAGGAGGGTTTGGAATGTCTCCAGAGATGGAGACTCCATCACCCCCCTGGGCAGCCCGTTCCAGGGCTCTGCCACCCTCAAAGTAACTTCTTTACTTTCCTCCTCATGTTTAGATGGAACTTCTTATGTTCAAGCTTGTGCCCATTACCTCTTGTACAGAAGAGTACTCTTGTGTTCCTGGCTGACACGCTGCTCACCACCCACCGCGATCTACAAGGCATGGCAGAGCCATGGATTAAATTATTCAAATGGCAGCCACCAAGGACAAAATGAATGGAGGTGATGCTGGGAAGTTAAAGAAAACTTCTCCTCCGGGGCCAGGGTGACCAAAGGTGAAGGTGTCTTGGTAGCAGGAAGCCAAATGTCACCTCTGGATTTCTCTCATGTTTCCTTCTCCTACAGGATGCACTAGGGTGTCTGAGGATGGGAAGCTTCACCTGGATGAGTTTGGGAAGCCTTTGGAAACGTGCCTCCATCCTCAAGGAGAGGGAGATGTGAGCCTCTGAGAGATCACTGTTTTGCTGATGGCTCTTTTCCAGGCCGGGTGGACCGCTCCCACCTCCAGAGCAAGTCCAGTGGGACCTGGTTGTCCAAACCCCCCAGTATTTTTCAGGTTTGTCCTGTCTTTAAGACCTGGGCAACTCTGTTTTCAAGCAGAATCGCTTTGGAGGGTAGTTGGTTATTTTCACTAAAAGCTCTGGATTGAATTTATAACAGCGATAAACCCATTTCACTTCACGGGTTTGATCCCTGAGCTGCCGAGGTCAAATGAAGCTTTATGTTTGAGCTGAAACCCTTCTTCAGCCCGGATTTACAAAGGAAAAAAAAACCAACCACATGACAAGAGGAGAGGCTGGCACTTCTACAGATGCTCTGAAAACGCTCACCCAAGCAGAAAGGGTCCCACAAGAATTATTCCCCCCAGGCCAGCCACGCCGAACCCCAGGACACGTCCTTGCCCATCTGATGCCTCAGCTTCTGACGCCGAGCAAACCTCACTCAGGGTCGCCAGAGATTTAGTGAACGCTGTACGAGGGCCACGAAACAGCCGCAATCTCCCTTTCACGTGAGAGATATTGTCTGTCTGGAGGCACGCTGGTTGTAAGGAAGATATAAACCCCACCACATCTCCCAGGGATGCTGGAGAAAGGCCAGGCCAGCGGCGCACCGGGATCTTGCTCCCGCTTCTCTGTTGGGATGGGATCAAGCACCAGCAGCAACGAATAATCATTTCTTAAGACCGGTGGAGGAAACAACAGCCAAAAAAAAAGAAAAAAAAAAAAAAGCAAGCTTTCCCCAACATAAGGCTATCACCAGGATTAATGCAATAGCAATTACCTAAGCAAGGATCTCAATTAGTGGAGTTAGTCCTTTTTGTGGGTGGGTTATAGCTGGGTTTCCTCTTCATCCCTTTCATTTAGAAGCGGGTTTAGCAATAATGCTACAGAGGAGGCTTTTAAAGGCACATTTGGCCCCTGCAAGGTCAGGACTGGGGGTGGCCTAATGTCTTTTGAGGAGAAATACCGGTGGAAGAAAAATAGGGGTTAGTCACAATCACAATGTTTTTTTTTTTTTTTTCCCTCAGACAGTGCTAATTTGGGAATAACGCATTAAGGGACAGGAATTTTTCACTCCCAAAGCAACATTTTGGAAAAAGACATTCTTCCTGAAGTTTCACAGGTTCCGAGTATTTTTTTTCTAGAAAGGATGAGTGTTCTGATGGACAAAAGTTTGGAGGTCAAAGAGAAAATGGTGGCAACAAGGAGAAAAAAGACATTTCCATGTTACTCTGGCTTTTAACGCCTCCTAATTTTTGCAAGCCACCTTAACGCCTGTAAGCTAAAATATTAATTTTAAAATAGAGAAAACGTTCTCCCCCTCCTTCCGCCTCTTCCCCCAGTCCTTCTCTCACACGTTTTTCTCTAATAGAAAGAGCTGAATAATGTAATTTGACGTTTTGGGATATATTCCCTGCAGGAACTGCAGAAATGCCACCTGCTACCTGCATGCTAGATTTGATCACAAATCAACAGCGCCCAAGTATTTTAATGGCCAAGAAATGCCTGGCCACTAATGACAATACATCCTCCACCGCGCAGCCTAGGTCTTTCTGTAAATGCCAAACACTGCCTCGCTATTTGTATCACTCTTAATTGCACCTCCTTAATTACAAGAAGAGAAATCATTAATTATATTCAGTGAAAAGATCTCCACACCTTGGCACTGCAGGCTTGGCTCTCCTGCAAGTGCAGAATCATCCTTGGGAAGGGGGATTGAGCTGCTCTGGGCCCACGCTCCTCTTCGTTCATGCCCATGGTAGAAGACTTCTCCCTCCCTGCCTCCCGACACCCTGTGCTGCTTCTGAACCAACCGAGCAGGAGGAGCTCAAGTCTTCTGCTGAACCCAGCTTGCCAAAAGCCAAGCTGGGAGAACACGAGCACTGCTGACCAGGACTCCCGGCACTGCTGGCTCCAGAAGTCCCGCCGTCATGAGTGGTACTGGGATAAACGCTAACATTTCTCAGCTGCACCAAGTAAAACACTGTACCTGGGAGAAAAGAGTCTAAGCGACCTTGCATCAGGCTCTGCAACCAGGACCTTGCGCAGCCTTCCTCCCCAGGACAGCATTACTGATGAACAGCCAGGCACCTCCTCACATCCCAGGAATGACAGGGAGGCATTTTTGAAGACTCCTAAGGCATTAGACCTGAGAGAGTTGGGGGTGTTCAGTATGGAGAAGAGAAGGCTCCAGGGAGACCTTATAGCAGCTTTCCAGTATCTGAAGGGGCTCCAGGAAAGCTGGGGAGGGACCCTTGGTCAGGGAGGGGAGCCATAGGATGAGGGGGAATGGCTTTAAACTGGGAGAGGGGAGATTGAGATGAGATCTGGGGAAGAAATTCTTTGCTGTGAGGGTGGTGAGACACTGGAACAGGTTGCCCAGAGAAGCTGTGGCTGCCCCATCCCTGAAGGGGTTCAAGGCCAGGTTGGACGAGGCTTGGAGCAACCTGGTCTGGTGGGAGGTGTCCCTGCCCAGGGCAGGGGGTGGGACTGGATGGGCTTTAAGGTCCCTTCCAACTCTAACCATTCTGTAATTCTCTGATTCTATATCCTCTTCTTTCAGGCATTGCTCTGACCAGTGTTCACAGATACTGGGGAAAAAAAAAAAAGATCCAACCTACAACTTCCCAGCTAAATACAGTGCCAGGAAGGATGCTAACACATCAGGGAACATGACAAAGAGGGAACACTAGATTTCTGTGTTTCCAGGAACCCGCTTAACTTGTGTATTACGCTGTTTAAAAACCAGGTTAAGGTCCAGACCTTTGCTGGCTGCTTTGCTCTCAAAAAACCAGAGGTGAAGTGGTTGGGTACTCACCTGACTCTCACGCCAGGCTACGAAGCCAGGGGCCACACTGCTGAGCTGGGAAGCCACTCTCCATCAGCGAGTTCCCCCGTCACACGCTGCACCTTCTGTACCTTCACCGGGTTATGAGACAAATGAGTCCGCAGTGAAATAAGAAAATTTGAATTATTTTGCTCAAGCAGCTGAGTGACCACAACCTTTCTGCTGCATGGCTAGAAGAAGATTAGGTTCAGCTTCCAAGGGTTCAAACTAGAAAAGAAAACAAACAAAAAAGAATTAGTTGGGTAATGTTGGCTTAAGCCCTGATCTCAAACTTAGAAAACACAAATACACACTCTATAAGCAGTTCTGTTTGAAAGCAAAGAGATGTTGACGGACATGTCCAAGGGGGACACAGCTTCCTGGGGCTGCAGCACCCTATCTGAAGGGATGCTGAGACAGCAGACCCACCACGACATCTTTGGTTTCCACTCTCTCTCTGTTACCCCGCTTCTCTGAGGACCAAAAAGCAGCGAGAAGCCCTGAATGTATCTCACAGCACCCAGGGCTCTTCTGACATTGGGAGAGGAGCATCTTAACCGACTTTGGGCCAAGCTGTATTGTAAACAGTGCCAGAACCATTCACAAGTCTTCAAAGTTTCCACATGATTATGTGAGCAAATATTTGGAGTGGAAGTGCTGTTAGTCATTATTTGCAGTTCATTTTCTCTTATTTGTTCTCTGTCTTTTAAATAATAAAACAGAGAAAGCCAAGATGACAGCTCACAGCGTTCACATCCAGGAGCAGAAACGCCACCTGGGTGGTTTTTTTTTTTTCGGGGGGCAAACACCTTGGTTGCACACGACTGGGTTCTGCTGCTCCCCGGGAGATGCCGCAGCCTGTGCTGGGGAAGAATTGAGCCCCTTGCTCGGAGCCATGCTGCTGGGTACCTCCACTGCTGTGGGACCGACAAGTCCTGAGCATCTACTGTGAAAACTCCTGGCCTGTCTGTGCTGAGAGCAGAGAGTTTTTCTGGATCTACACCCCGGGGCTGAGAAAGCAGAACCAATTCCTTTTGTTTCCAGGCCTCCCTGGATTTGGGGGCTTTCCCCCTTCCCTGCTGTTTGGCACCTAATTTGGAGGCGTGATCTTGGCAAGAGCTGTTACTCCAGCTCAGGGCTTAGCACCGTGAATCGTGTCAGGAGGCAGCAGTGGTACCTGCAGCAGGGAATCCTGCAGCCAACAGTCGGGGGGCTGCAGAACCAGCCCCCCAACATGTTCTCCAAGGAAGGGTTTACACCCGCCCGTGTAAGCCCAAGGCTCCCTGGGCACGGAGGAGCTATTCAATAGCCCCATGGTAATCCCAGGCACCAATATAGGTTAGGGGTGGACCTGCTGGAAAGCACTTCTGAGGAGAAGGATCTGGGGGTCCTGGTGGATAGGAAACCATCCATGAGCCAGCAATGTGCCCGTGTCACCAAGAGGGACAATGGGATCCTGGGCTGCGTAGGGAAGAGTGTGGCCAGTAGGTCGAGGGAGGTCATTCTCCCCCTCTACTCTGCACTGGTGAGGCCACAACTGGAATAGTGCATCCAGTGCTGGGCTCCCCAGTTCAAGAGAGACAGGGAACTGGTGGAGAGAGTCCAGCGTAGGGCAACTAAGAAGATTAAGCGATTGGAGCATCTCCCTGATGAGGAAAGGCTGAGAGAGCTGGGACTCTTTAGCCTGGAGAAGAGAAGGCTGAGGGGAGACCTTATTAATGCTTCCAAGTATCTAAAGGGTGGGTTGAAGGAGGATGGAGCCGGACTCTTTTCAGTGGTTCCCAGTGACAGGACGAGGGGCAACGGGCACAAGCTGGAACATGGGAAGTTCCATTCAAATAAGAGGAAAAACTTCTTTCTGGTGAGGGTGCCAGAGCCCTGGAACAGGCTGCCCAGGGAGGCTGTGGAGTCCCCTTCTCTGGAGATCTTCAAGACCTGCCTGGATGCAGTCCTGAGTGATGTGCTCTGGGCAACCCTGCTTTAGCAGGGGAGTTGGACTGGATGATCTTTATGGTCCCTTCCAACTCTGACAATTCCGTGATTCCATAATGCTGGCATCAAAACCTCTTCGGGCATCTTCATCTCAAACACCCCCCCCACCGCCCCCCCCCGCAAACACTGACAAATTACTTTTCCAGCAGCCTGTTTCTCCATCCCCCTGGTACCTCGTGCTCCGGGCTGTTCTGAACATGAACATACCGAATGCTGCTGGAAGGACCAGGCAACACCTAGAGCTGAGCCAGCACTTCGGTATAAACAAGCTGAAAAGACAGCCTGGTGTTACTCCTTTGGGCAGAGTCACGGCTTTAGGGAATAGGGGGAGTCAGGACCCAGCACCTGCATCCCACATCTTCTGCACCAGGGTCGTTCCTGCCTGTCCTCACACCTTGCTCCCAGGACATGAATGGGTAAGAGTTGGCTCCTTCCAAAAGGATGTCACGTATACCCCAGAAAATCTAAACAGAAAAAGTCAGTTTAACTTGTGTTTAGGTTTCTGGAAGCGTTTCAATTTTAAGACAAGCCCCCCAAAGCAGAACATCTCCCCAAAAAGCAGAAGCGTCTCAGGGTGGACATTTCTTCTCTGGCAGCGGCTCCCTCAGACTCCAGCCCACAGGGGAGATCCAACATATGGATCTCCACCAAAACCCTCCCGAATCATCACATCAACCCCTTCCATCCCCGGTGAGGTATTTTTGGCTTTACACAGTCACTTGTAGAGGTGGAGAAAGGATCTTGTTTCTGCAGCCAGCGTAGACTCACTGCAAACGTTCGTGCTGAGAACAAACGGGCCTTTCCGTGGAAATGATTTCAGGCCTCCTTATTGACAAGGCAAAGAGAAAAATCCCAAACTGGTAGAAATACTTGGCCCAACAGAAATAAAGCTAATGTAATATGGCAATATCCCAACCAGCCTCTGTTTACCAGATAGTCTCTCCTCTGAGTCATGCATTGATGTGACTATTAAGAATGCAGTGTTATAAAAATCCATCCTTGTAGGAGGAAGGATGCTGTCAAGACTCAAGCAATTTCATGTTTTCAGTGAAATATGAGTAACATTTGTGTTGTGTTTTCGATTCCTCTTTTCAGGTTATTTTCCCTTTCTACTTTAATAATAATCTTTATGCCTAAAAATAGCATCTTGTGTTGCCAACTGCAGTGACCTTTTGTATTACGTGGGGATTAGCACGAAATAAGCGACTTGTTCAGTTTATAGTTGACAACAAGCACTGTGGCTTTCACCAGTTTAAGCTGGTCTCCAGTACTTTGTGTCTGCTCATGGGGAAACTGAGGCAGAAGGCAAGAAAACCACTTACTTGGCACTGTTGGCAGGCCAGGCTGGGTTCTGGGAATGCTATGTCTTCCTTGGAAGCAAAAATCTGAGAGTCATGAAAAACGTAATTCACTTAATCATTAGTACTTTTTAGTTTTACCCCCCCCCCCCCCTTGCCCCCAAAATAATGAAAACTATCTCTCTGGAAAGAGACGCTTCTCTTTCGTATTTCAATTCTAATATTACAAAAATGCCTGTTTCTTTAGAAAGCCATACTTTGTCATTTTGAATGGTTAAGAGTTGGAATGGGACCTTAAAGATCCTCTAGTTCCAACCCTCCTGCCCTGCACTTCTGGTCACCGCCACGGACTTTGGTACAGCACCAACAGAACATTTTTCATCTCAGGTTTCATACTTGGTCAATTGGGACATTTCCTGTTTTAGCTGCCACAAGATTCCCTCTTAATTTTGTACTTTCTGAGAGCATTTGAATTCAGTGGGGACTACAGCATCAGGTAACACTTGACTTTAATATTAATAGCTACTTTTTATTCTGGAGTTATCTGGCTATAGTTTAGAGAAGATATTCTCCATGGTAAAGTCCTCGTGCCTTGTTTTACAATGGATTCCTGGAATATTACACTATTCCCGTCTCCTTGGACTGCTTCTTTCGAGAACAGATGTTAATATTTCCCAAACTCCTGTAGGAACTACCGAGCAATTTCAGGCAGGACGATTTTCCTGGCCCGAGCTACTAAGCGTCCCGATGCTTTCCCCTCAAAAAAGACAAAGTGGTGCCACGTTAAACACGTAAATCTGTTAAAGAGGAAATACTCCATTTACCCACCTATCAGGGCTGATAGAGACAGGGAGAAAAGCAAGCTCCGTGTTACAGCTGCAATCTCACTCAAGCCATTGCTTCTCAGAAGTCATCCCGTATGCAGGGAGCTCCCATTGTTCTTGCTGTAGGGCTATCCTTGAAATAAATGGTACCCGCAGAAAGCTCTTAGGTCCTCCAGGCTGCAGCCAAACGGTGGAGAGCAACCCAATAACAACGGCCCTACAGGAGCAAACAGGCACCTTGGTGCGATAAGCCGAGAAGAGGACGGGAGAAGAGGACGGGAGAAGAGGACGGGAGAAGAGGACGGGAGAAGAGGACGGGAGAAGAGGACGGGAGAAGAGGACGGGAGAAGAGGACGGGAGAAGAGGACGGGAGAAGAGGACGGGAGAAGAGGACGGGAAGGCAGTGCTGCTGCCAAGAGTTCAGAAATCTTCCCTCAAATCAGAAAAGCAAGGAGAGCAGCTTAAAAAAAAAAAGGCGGGGGGGGAGAATTAAATAATAATCGAATGCTGCATCTTACTTGCCCTGGGATTCTCTCATGCCATTAGGGTGCATTTTGGTGATGCTTTCTTGCACTTTTGAACAGCCCACATGGACCAGGAGTGTTGCAGATGAAAACAACTTTGCTCTCTTCTGTGCACCTGAGCTCAGAACCTGGGCATTCTATGAGAAGCGCCACAGACAAGATGGGCTGAGGTCACCAAGCAAGTCCACGGTGATGAGGCAGGTCCAAGGTCCAGCTGGGCATTGCGTCTGCGTGTCAGGGTTTGGATCAATGGGATGTGTGGCCACCACAGGTACGGCTGCAAGCAAGGACCCAAAACACCACTCCACTGTCTTCCATCCAAAGAAGGAGAGGCCAAGGAAAAGAGCCCACAGACAAGCATCAAGTTCGTCCTCCTGCTGATCTAGCACCAGTGGTCCTGCAGGTGGGAGCAAAATGTCCACATTTGTCAGGTCTTTGTCCACTTCTTTGTCTGCTCAGGTCACATTTTCCCATTGGCGTCCTGAAATGGCCAGAAAGGCTTGGAAAGGCTGGTCCAGCTCCCATTGCTTCTCCTCTTCACCCATGGCACTCAGTTTTGGGCCCTGAGCTGACCATCTGGGGACTGGAGGAGGTCCAAGCCCCCAGTGCCCATGTCCTGCAGCCCTCAGAGAACCTCCTTGCTACTGGGGCAAACATTCCTTCATTAGGACAAGTGATCCATAGTCTCTCCGTAAAGTCATTTTTCTGCAAGAAGAGCTTTAAAATCAAACACACACATGCTTAGAGTTATCAGTCTGCTCTGTTGCCACCTTTCATTAAAGAAAAACTTTTTCTTCCAGCTTTTGAAATGGTTTTCCACCTGCTTGGCAAGACCTTGGGCTTGAGACAGACTGAAAAAAAAAATAAAAAATAAAACAAACAAACAAACAACCAACCCCATAGTTGTTCTTTTTTTTTTTTTATTTAAAGAAAAGATCTTTCCCCTCAAGATTTTCTCACTTCTGATGGACTTCAGTTTTACAGCTCACTAAGACTGATCAGTGCCAAGCACGGGTTGCCTGTGATGGTTTTTAAGGCTAATCGGGTAATCTCAGCCCGTTTTACTGCCAACCTCCCCCTCAGTCTGTGATAAAGACTGTATTTGGAATTGTGTATTTTCCACACATCCTTCCCAACTGCAGTCTCATGACTACACTAATACTACTCTTTTTAAGTATCCCCTACCTTGCTTGTAGAAATATGATACGGACGAGAGTGCGGAAGCACGGTCCCAGCCCCCAGAGTACTGAATCAACCAGCATATCCAGCCTTGCCGGGCATCGTATGTCAACCTGGAGTCAATCCTTCCCTTTGAACAGGTTAGGGGTTGACCTGCTGGAAAGCAGCTCTGCACAGCAGAGCAGCCAGGAGGTCCACAGGCCTATGTTAGAAGAACCGCTTTCTCCCTAGGACCTCTTCTTTGTCATGGCCCTTCAGGCCCACTATCCGAAGGAGATGCAGGGGACATGAGGTGTTTCTTCCAAGGCTGGCAGGAAATCTCAATGCCTGGATGCAGCTGTGCAAGGGACCTGGGAGTCCTGGTGCACAAGCTGCCCATGAGCCAACAATGGGCCCTTGTGGCCAAGAAGGCCAATGGTCTCCTGGGGTGCATTAAGAAGAGTGTGACCAGCAGGTGAAGGGAGGTCATCGTCCTCCTCTGCTCTGCCCTGGGGAGGCCCCATCTGGAGCACTGGGTCCAGTTCTGGGCTCCCCAGTTCAAGAAGGACAGGGAACTGCTGGAGACGGGACAGCAGAGGGTCACAAAGATGATGAGGGGCCTGGAGCATCTCTCTGATGAGGAAAGACTGAGAGACCTGGGGCTGTTTAGCCTGGAGAAGAGAAGACTGAGGGGGGGGATCTCATCAATGCTGAGCAATATCTAGAGGGTGAGCGTGAGGAGGATGGGGCCAGACTCTTTTCAGTGGTGCCTGGTGACAGGACAAGGGACAACCCAGTGCCGGCAGCAACCTGGGCACCATGAGGACAAGTGCCCCAGCAGGGAAGAAACTGCCCCAGCCTGTCCCTACTCAGCTCCAAGCACTGCTCTAATTCAGAGGACCAGCCCTAAAGCATGCTCCAGCACGGCCCATATCCTCTTTCATCTCCTGGCACACGGCCCCTGAGAAACCAGCCTCAGGCCACCCAAGCCACCCGCTTGCAGTGTTAGGGCTGCTCCTTGAAGGGCTGCCAGAAAGCCCTGGAGGCCACCACACCCCACAGCTACAGTTGGTCATAGTGACACCAGTGGTTAAAAATCACCTTTAATGACCAGATGCAAGACAGCCTCATAAGATGCAGCTGTGACATCTTCTCCTCCACTTCACCCCAATTTCCATGCAGTGGGATCTAGTTTCTCACCTGCCTTTTTCCTTTGCAAACAGGGACTTGTTTCCCTTACGAGACAGAGCAAGAGCCACTGGAGCTGGCAGATGCCTATTTTCTTCCATGGGCAATGGGGATTCCTCCAAGCTTATGTCTTAGCCTCTCTCATCATGAGCTAACCTGAGAGCCCTCCCACTTCTCCTCCCTCCATCTCCCTTGCACAGCTGCATCCAGGCATTGAGATTTCCTGCCAGCCTTGGAAGAAACACCTCATGTCCCCTGCATCTCCTTCGGATAGTGGGCCTGAAGGGCCATGACAAAGAAGAGGTCCTAGGGAGAAAGCGGTTCTTCTAACATAGGCCTGTGAGGGCCTGTGGACCTCCTGGCTGCTCCCCATCCCACCCTGCAGCTGGACCAGCACCGAAGCTGTGCAGAAGCTGACTGCCTGCACTGACACAAGTGTTAATTTTCACCTATGTTAAATGCTTCTTTGAATAATTTATTGGTTATTTATTCTGCCTGAGAGGAAGGTTAGACCATGCATTTAAATGGAAATGCTCTTCGCAAAAGCTACAGAAAACACCAGTAATTATCGCCACTTCTCAGCTGGACCA